>NC_091801.1:17605227-17908257 GCF_041296235.1 Equus asinus
ATTTCTCAGCAGAAGGCTGGCTGGTTGAGCAGACGCTCACAAAATGGCAGTGAGTGGTGAATTCCCCAACAGCACAAGGATTAGGCCTCAGTTTTGCAGACTCCCATGGATGGATGTTTCGAAAAGTAGAATGCCACTTATTAAATTACATTAACAATGTAACCACCAGGTGGCGGGACATTCACATTTGCTTGAGCAAGCTCTCCTAAGAGGGGAGGTACATGGAAAGCCGTATTCCAGAGGGTTCTCCATTTGAACAGATCAAAGGAAGGGGAGTAAAATGCCCACTTCTATGTTTTGTGGTATCAGGCTCTGTTATCTTGTCCATCTCTAACACGGGCAGGTTTCTGCCAGGCGTGTGGTCCCTCACACTGGCCTCTCCTCTCAGCAGGGTTTAGATGAGCAGCGTCACCTAGTTCTGGCCTTTCACATCCCTTTTTTATGTTACCAACTTTGTGGGCCACCAAACCCTTTGGCAGTGTGATGCAGCCCTCGAGTGCCTTCTCACAGTAATATTTTTAAATGTATGAAATAATGCACAGCGTTACAAATGAAACCGATTCTAATGAAACACAGTTCAATCCACTCGGGTTAAGATCCCATGCAACCTGACTCATTCATACAGTCTTTCTCCAAATCAGGTCTAATAAAATAGATTAGCTTTCCCCTTACTAAATTAAATTCCTATTTCTGCCTGTCCCCTTTGTTATTTCTAGATTGTCTCGGTTAGAGTTTGGCAAATTTCCAACTCTTCTGTTCTGCACAAACCACCTTCTGGTCATACCAACACACGGCTGACAAAAATCCATCATTTCTTCCATCTCCAAGTCCTTGAGAAATTTCTCACTACCCTCCAGAGTAACCATCTATAGTAGAGAACCAGCAAGAAGCAGTGCAGGACAGTGAAACAGCCTGGATGGAACCCCCTAATTGTAGCTTGCCTAATATTCACTAAACACCTACTGTGTTTCAAATTCTACACATGGATCCACTTTCTGTTCTCTGAAATGTCTGGAGTCCAGAGAGCCGTTTTGCAATTCAATCTCATCTCCCAATCAACTCTGGGCAAATCACCCAATCCTCTGGTCTTCAGTTTCCTCATGTGTAAAATATGTAAATAACAGCGATAGCTCTGGAGATTGTTGTGAATCAAATAAATGAAAGAATGTGTGTGAAAGTGCTGTGTATTAGCTAATTGGGCCTTGAAAAATACAAACTCTTAGGTCCTTTGTAGAACCTTTATCACACCCAAATTCAACTCTCGTTAGTTACTGTTGAGCGGACCCCACCCTCTCCCCAATTTTCTTCAAGTTCAGAAGGATCAGGATCTTATCCACTCTCAGTATCCTAGAATTCTTTTCATTATAATTATTAAAATATAGCTCATTCTTAAAATAATAGCGTCTTTAAATATCCTTTGTCCTCCTAGGATATTTTAGCCCAGAAAACAATTGTGGGTGGTTAAGCTCCAGGATTTTAAGTACTCCCCATTGACTTCTCAGAAACTGAGCTCCCCATCCTTAGGGCTGTTCAAGCAGGAGCTTGATAAGCATCTGTAACATTTCCTATGAGGGTTCGGTCTGTGTGAGCTGCATTCCAGAAAGTCAACAACCCATACTCTTTCTGTTTTACAGATTTCCTAATCAGGACTTCTGGAACAATTTGTCTGCCGCTGCTCCACAGGGCTGATTCCCTCTTAGTCATCCTTTCAAACTGCCTTCTTACTCAATCTCCTGGCATCATGGATGGGTTACAAGCTGCACTGACATGCAAAAGGACAGGCAAAATGGCCCAGGAGTCCTTCTTCCTGTAAAACTGCCAAACACACCAACTACATAGAAATTCATCACTGAAATCCAAACTCTGCTAATCGGAGAGAGGACCTCCAGCTTGGTCTCCTATGTTAACCATTTCAGACTTCTTTTTGTTTGAGGAGGAGGCATAAGAGAAAACTGTTTTTTCTTTCTCTCTCTTTCTCTAAATCATGAGAAAACCTATTATTACCTCTCATAGACACGTGACAGCCTTAATACTGCCCTCACCCGTCTTTCTCACAGTGAGGAAAATTCTCTCCTATCTGAAGTTAATTCACAGGAAATAAATTCTGCTAGCTACAACATCAGACTCCCAGAAATTACACATTTTCTAGAAATGTTGTTAAAAAGTCAGAAAACTTTTTTACCTGAAACTTTGAATACACCAGAGCAGCCTTTATGGCTGGAACAGTGGTGTGTGGTCCCACAGGAGACTTCTAGTCACAGTGGTGATCACTGGGCTCCTACCCTCAGTTCCACAGGTGTCACCTCTGCGGTAGGTGTGTGAGGCGTTGGTGTCGGCCGTATAAGGACGAGTGAGACACTGTCCTTGACTTCAAGGCACTTACTCTCTTGGCACACTTTTCAATTCTGGCATCACCGCACACCAGTTATGAAGTAATTTGTTACCATCAATAGTACCATTACTGATCTACTGAGGATAGTGGACGATGTACTTTCTTCTTGGTAAATTCGATCACGTTTTAGGTCACCCCTACATTTGCATGTGATCATTTTGATTTGCTTTCTGGAGTGGGATGGAAGTGAGTGGAGTTACAGTGACACCTAGATTTTGCACAAGGAATGTGTGAATATCACCTTTCATGAGTGTCACAGAAAGAAAGAGGGGTTGAGAACAGCTGCCTTGGCACATGCCATGATGTGTTGGCCTTGATAATCACAAGAAGAAAGTTAAGACATCGCTCCTGGCTTTAAGGAGCTTATGATGTAACTGGCAGGATA
Organism: Equus asinus; assembly: GCF_041296235.1. NCBI lineage: Eukaryota > Metazoa > Chordata > Mammalia > Perissodactyla > Equidae > Equus > Equus asinus. The sequence goes on from NC_091801.1 coordinate 17,608,005, forward strand.
TATCAGATTACCATGGATAATATATAATGAAGAGCTAAATTACAGGGTTTGGACTATGGAAGTGGGACAAAGCAGACACAGTGAGGAATGACTTCAGAAGGTCTTGGGACATTTGGCAGAGGTGAGGAGACTTCAAGGTCTTGACAGGTGAGTGTCACAGAGACAAGCATATTGGAGAGGGGTTGGCTTCCTCGAAAGAGAGATTGACTGACTCAGGCTGCTCCTGGTGTCTTCAAGAGTCTTCCTATATCTCCCACTAACCCACCCAGAGCTACAGCTCTTCCTCAGGTCAAATCTCAAATCCATCCACTTCTCTGCATCCCCCCCCCTCCCCCCCAGCCTCCACTTTAATTCAGGACCTCATCAGAGCTCATCTCTATTCCTGCTACAGCCACCAAACGGCTCTTCCTGCCTCGACTGTTGCCTGCTTCAAATCCATCCTCCACAAAATGACCCTCCTACTATGAAATTGACCACGTAACTAACCCTTCTGCTTAAAACAGTTCCGTGACTCACCTGTTGCCTCCAGGAGGAAGTCCAGCCATGGGACACAAGACCTTTTATAGTGTAGTTGTCACTTAGTCTTCAGCCTCATCTCTTGCCCTTTCCCATTCCCCATCCTCCTCCCCAGCCACTGAATTACTTGCTGTCTTAGTGAGGTCAGGTTGCCATAACAAAATATCAAAGAATGGGTGACTGAAATAACAGAAATTCATTTTTTCTCACAGTTCTGGAGACTGGAAGTCCACAATTAAGGTGCCAGCAGGATGGGTGTCTGGTGAGGGCTCTCTCCTTGGGTTGCAGACAGCCACCTTCTCTCTATGTCCTCCTCATGTGGCCTTTCCTCAGTGCATGCACATAGACAGAAAGAGAATGAGTGAGTGAGCTCTCCTGTGTTTCTTCTTATAAGGACACTAATCCTAGGGGATCAGGGCCACACACTTATGACCTGATTTAACAGTAATTACCTCCCAAAGGCCCCATCTCCAAATGCCATCACATTAGAGTTAGGGCTCCAACATACGAATCTGAGGGGGACACAAACATTCAGTCCATAACACTTCCTCCCATCCAACCCCATGGTTTTGTACAAGCTATTCCCTCTCCCTGGCATGCCCTTCTCTGAACCAATTCTCAACACACCCAGATGGGGTGACAGGTGGACATCTCCATCTGTCACCCCAACAACCTCTGGTCTTTGTTTAGCTAATTCCTTTACACCCCTTGTGCTTCAGTTCAGGCTGGGCCTTATGTCCTTCTGAAGGCTCCCTTAGGAGTCTTGTGTGTTCCATCAGAGATGTCCCATAGCTGACTGATGCAGGACTGTGAATTCCTTCTAGGCAGAAACAATGTCTTATCCTTATCCATCATCCTATCTCTAATGCTTAGCACAGTGCCTGGCACATGTTTGTTGCATGAATGAATGAGTGAACAAATGATAAGGAAGGCAAGGCCATGTTGTGGAAAAAATGAGACAGAAAATTTAGGCTTGATTAAATAAATAGTACAAAACTCTTATATGTTCTTCAGCATAAAAATATGATTCAAATGGTTTTAGAAGGATAGTTGGAAAGTTTTATCCAAGAAGGATAGGGGATGGATAAGGAAAGCAGCTAGGAGTGCATCATAATAATCCCATATTGATGAACAGTATTGGAAATAATAAGAGTGAAAATCACATCTAATATTTATTCAGCATTCACTATACACAAGTCACTGTTTTAAATGTTTTACATGCATTAACTTATTCTCACAACAACCCCAGCCTAGGGAATAAAAAAACCCAAACCACTTTTTATTCCATTTTACATATGAGGAAGATCAGATACAGAGAAGTTAAGTAACTTATCCAAGGTCACAGAACTAGGAAGTGGCAGAGATTAAAGGTAAACTATACAAGACATTTCAAAGGCAGAAGAAACAAAGCTTGATGAAAGTCAAGGCATTCTAAGATAATGGGATGGGAGAACCAAAGATGACTTTCCAGTTTCTAACCTAGAAAAAGAGAAAACTGAGGAGGTTGGGATGGGAAGCCAACTTGCTAAGAGACCCTGTGATCATTTGGAATGGACTGGCCTTGATGTAATGACTGGACATGCCTGTGGAGATGACCTGTAGGCAGTTATAAACATTCACAGCAATGCCACATAGACTTACTGAGAGCCTACTATAACACACTTGCCTAGGCCTGAGGAGTTGCCTACGTGGATTTTACATGACCTTTTTTTAAGTATTAATTTAATTATATGCTGTAGGCAAAGAGGAGTCCATGAAAGATTTTAAACAGCAGGCTGACACGACTTTAGTTCATTTGTGCAACAAAGTGAAGGGTGGAACTGAAGAGAACTTACTGAAGTCAAGGACACAGGTGAAGAGTTGAGACGCTTTTTACACTTAAAAATGATTGAAATCATAAATTTAATATTACTTATTATTGGTATTTATTAATGGTACATATAATATTATTTACCACAATAAAAATAGTCGAGAGGCTGCTTGAGGGGTCTAGGTAAGAGATGATAAAGGCATGAACTGGGGAAGGGTAAAAAGAAACTTAATAAGGACGAGTTACTGAGTCAATCATCCTCCCAGTTACTCTAGGTAGAAACATAGGAGTGATTTATTATTTAACATCTATTCACTCAGTACTACATGCCAGGCGTAGTGCTGGGACACAAAGATACATAACGATCTCTGCCCTCAAATTGCATAATGCACTCAATTGTCTAGTATTATGATATTCATAACACAACATGTCAGGGCAGCATTAGAGACAAGTAAAGGGCATTATGGAAGTGCAGTGGAGGCCAACCAATATGTTGTAGGCAATAGTCAGGGAAGGGTTTTAAACAATAAAGAAGACCTTGCCAGGTAGAGGGGAGTTGGAGGGAGGAAGGGCATTCCAATTAGAAAAGAGCACATGAGGTATTGATGCATTTGCTGGGAGGCGTCGAGGGGCAAGGGAAGAGACTGGGAGGTCCTACCATCTGAAGGACTCTCGTTGCTCCAGCATACCTGCTTCTCCCATGCTGCTCCAGGAAACAGAGCAGTGGAGAGGGCTCTTCAGGAGATTTTGAGGATGGTGTAGACCTCAGCAATGGCACAGTCATCACCAAGAGAAGGTTGAGTAAGAGTGAGGAAACGGGAGATTCCAAGGGGTAGCTCCAGAGTTTTATGAATGAATGAGGATAAGAATAGTACCTGCTTCACAGTGCTGCCATGAGAACTGACCGTAATGGCATCTCTGTCCTTTGCTCAGTCCCTAATGTGTAGGGAACTCAGTGTAAGTTACAACCATTACTACCAGAGTGACACTGTTTTACCTTCCCCAGTCAGAAGGACAAGACATCCAGAAATTCAGATCCCAGTGGTAACATTTTCAAATTTATAATGTAAATCGGTATTTTTTTAGTTAGTTTTCTAGATGTTTCCCTCCCGTAGAATGAAGAATACCCATGTAATTAGTCTTTTTATAGCTAAATATCTCTTTATGAAGCAAAAAACAGAGAAGCTATAGGTTATTAAGAAATTGCTTTCAGTTTACTGGTAAGACAAATAAATATGCCAAATATGACTGTGTCAACATTAATTTTGGAATGAACTAATTAACAAGAATTCCTCTTTCTGTCCTTATTTCCATAGTTTTCTTGTTTGGTAAAAACCAAGCAGTCCCGTTAATGAAATTAATTCAATAGACGGAGTCGACATTCTTAGGGACTCCTGCAGGGGCTGGGCTGGTATTTCACAGACAGGGTGAAGGAACACATGACAGCTATTTCTGGAGCTGAAAAAACTGGGTATCAACACATTTCAGTGAGTTTTTCCCTGGGAAATTGTGCCAGGTACACATTTTACATTTTCACATATTAAGAAGCTGAATATCTTAAAATATGGGAACTAATTCAACTCTAGTGCTATACATGAACAATTCTAAATCACTCTTAACATACGAAGGATCCAAAAATTAAGCGAAATGAAGCTTTCTAATTTTTTCATAACAAGAAAAATAAAGCCAAGGGAAGGAAATGTTGCCTATCCTCAGAAAAGTATAAACTCTAATGAGTAAAAATATAATTTATCGGGGAAAACATAAAATTTGTTTATGTGAAATTAAATCTGGTCGTCATGTTGGAAAACAATACTCCCAGTTTTGTATTGAAACTGATGCCTTAAAAAATTTTGGAGTACAAAATTATCTGGCAAGGTTAACAACTTCATGCTTGTCTATTGAGAAGAACGGTCTTCAAACTGTGCAGATAGAATAAACATTGCTAAGAGGGAAGTGAATCCAAGATAGGGAGTGGAGTAAAAGAATAGTTGGTCATAGTAAATGTTATCATACTTTCAGAACAAGGTATATTATATCTCAGGATACAGAAGGAATGTGCAGGTGCAATCAAGGACCCAAATAGATTACTAATGAGAAAGCAGAGAGAAGTAGAGAAGAATCTGAGGACGTGAGAAAAAAAATGCCTCTCTCTTCCAAAAGGTAAGCCCAAGAAACTACCAAAGAATAAACTTGATATCCATATCTAGAAAGTACTAAAATGGTTTATGGCTTGCCAATACTTAGGAAACAAAGAGGTGATCAATGGTCCAGAGAATTCAAATGGATTCACTAAGGGAAAGAATTGCCCAACTAACCAGCAGTTAAGGAGTTGTCACAGACACCACGCACCAAGATTTTAGCAATGCAGCTTAAAAACTTCTCAAAAAACCCCATGAACTGAGGGCATATTTGCATGCTTAATGTAGGTGAATTCATAGATGGTTGAACATCAGAAAGAGGTTTAAGGGGTTTCGTATCTGGTCTAGTTCTTTCCTGTAACGTTGTCAATGACCTGAATGAACACCAAGAAGGCACATAAATCTCAATTACATGGTTAATTCATTAAATTACAGAATAAGTACTTTAATAGATTTTTGCCTTTTTCCCCAGGCTGGTGAAAAATTGGATCCGAAATGAATAAGATGAAATGTATGAAATCTAAATGGAAAATTTTAGATACCAGTTCAAAAGGGAAATATACAAGGCTTTTCTTAGTTTATCTTCCGAATTATTCTGTGAGTTGGGTATTAGGTATTATATTTGCCATGTTATAGGTGATAAAACTGAGGTTTGTCAAATTAGCAACTTCCCCAAGTCATATCACAACCTCTTACTTCCATTGTCACATCTCCATTTATTCAATCTGGCCCTCCTGCCTCCTTCTTCTGTGGAACCTGGTGATTACATTGGGCCTACCCAGATAATCCTGGATGATCTCCTCACCTCAAAATCTTTAACTCAATCTCATCTGCAAAATATCTTTTTCTATATAAAGTAACATTCACAGTTTCCAGGGATGCGGACATGGACATCTTTGGGAGCCCTTATTCAGCCTAACCATACTGGGGCATAGTAAGCAAGGGGGGAGTAGCTGGAGATGAGGTCAGAGAGGTGACTGTAAACTAAGTCACATGGGCCTTGAAGGCCACCATAAGAATCTTGGGTTTTACCATAAGTCAAGTGGAAAGCCATGCAGAAGAGTGACACAGTTGAACTTGTGTCTTTAAGGACAACTCCATGTCTGTACTGAGAAGAGACTAGAGGGAGGAATGATAGATGCAGGGAGAATAGTGAGAAGGGACTTGTAATGATCTAGGTGAGATGATGGCAACACATACCAGGGTGGTATCGGTGGAAGCAGTCAGAAGCGGTTGGATGCTGGAGATACTCTGAAGAATAGAGCCAACAGGATTTTCTGACAGATTCAATGTGCTCAGAGAAAGAGTGGTCAAGGATGATTTCTTTTTAACCTGAGCAACTCAAAGAATGGAATTGCCATCAATTTAAATGGAAATTTCCATAGAAGGCATAGGTTTGGAGGGGTGGTTAGAATAGAACCATACATTCTGATTGGGATATGTCAATCTTATCGTGAGCATTAGACATCCAAGTAGAGATATTGAAGAGGGACTTGGATTTAGGAATCTGAAGTTTAGGAGAAAATTCTGAGCCAGCAATATAAATCTGGGAATATGGGAATTGTAGGCATAAAGATGGAATTTTCAGCCATGAGACTGGATGAGATCATCAAGGAGATAAGTGTAAGCTGAATAAAAGAAGATCAAGGACTGAATTCTGGAGCACATCTGTGTTGAGGACAGGAAGAAGGGGAGCTATGAACAGGGACTAAGAGAAGATGACAGGGCAAGAGCATCTTCCTGGAAGACAAGTGACAGAGTAAGTACATTAAGGATGATGAGTTACCATCTGTGACACACAAGATGAGCACTGAGAATTTCATGACCAATCCATGTGATCTGGGAGAGGCTGATAACTCTGAGTGGTAATAACGAAGACAGCACTGCCTCAGCACAGCCTGGGCCAAAACAGCTATTAGATAACCCAATCTATGAGTGATACCTGGCTTTACAAAATCCATAATCTGGATTCCATAACTTTCAGAGTACTGAAACCATATCCAATGGCCTATTTTCAGGTCTTGTTTGTATTCTCAGCAAGCTGGGACTTAGTTCACGTCTACTTTGAAATGCTCTCTGCCTTGACTCTTTCATTCTCTTTGTCAAAGAGCCATGGTGTGGGGGGAATTACTAGAGAATTTCAAGCAAAGGAGTGATATGATTATATTTTGGATTTTGGAAAAATCACATTGAAAGTCGGTTGGACCATGCAGAAAGTGGGTAGTGTAAGAGATTTTCAGAAACCACAGGAGAGATAGGTGCAGTTAGGCAGATGGGAGATGAGAAGAAAAGCAAAATGGAAGTGCGTATACGAGATGGAGAATTGCTTGGACCAGATAACCAAATAGACGTGAGGGGCGTGGAGGAGGTGGGTTCAAAGATAACTACCAAATATTTAGATGGATAAATGGTTGATGGTTGTGTCACTGGGAAACTTCTACAAAATCAGATTTCTGGGCCCCATTTTCAGAGATTTTGATTCAGCAGATCCAAAGCGGGGCCTGAGATTCTGCATTTGTAGTGAACAACTCAAGTTAATCTGATCCAGATGTCTGCACAACATACTTTGAGAAACACTAGTCTAGGCAATGGTTGAATCCATGGGAAAATCTGTGATCCTCATTCTCTGGAGAAATATTTTCTGAGCTCCTACAAGGTGCTACATACTGTACTAATTGATGGAGATGTAAAAATGAAAAAAAAATGGAAAAAGTACTGTGCTACAGACTAGAGGAGGGGACAGGAATGCAAATTTACCATCTCAGACTCTGAGAAGTGCTTTAAGGGAAAGTAATGGTGCCTGTGAGAATATATAAGAGGGGAGAAGGATCTTGTTTAGGGAAGGCCTCTCTGAGGAGGTAGCGTTTGAGCTGAGATCAGAATGCCTAGGAGGTAATTTAGGGAGCAGGTAGGGAAAGAGACAAGACTATAAAGAGCAAGAAGGAAAGAGAACTGAGGCACAAATTCTGGAAAACCAGTATCAAAAGTCAGACAGCAGAAAAGGATAATGAGAAGGAGAAACTGGAAAGGGAGGATGAGAACCGAGAGAGAATGATGTCATGGAACCCACGAGAAGAATGCGAGAAAAAGGGAGAGCGTGGTCAAGTGTCCAGTTCCAAGGAGAGTCCAGTGAAGTCAGGACTTAAGAGTGACCTCATGCCAGGCACTGCAGGAGAGGCAGTGAGGTGTGGAGCTAGGAAGGTGGAATCTGAGACTGCCTGCTTCCACATCCCAGCTCTACTCCATCAGTGAGTTCTTTGGGACATTCCTTAACCTTTCCAGCCTCAGTTATCTCATCCGTAAAGTCGGGTATAATGGGAGGCGCAGTGGAACAGAGATTTTTATGCAGCTTGTTCATTGCAGTATCTCCAGTGCCGAGCACATGCCAGCATAATAAAGGTGATCAATCAATATTTGTTGAATGAATAAGAATAGTAATAGAACCACCTCTCAGCATTGTAAGCATTTGAAATAGATAAATCACTTGCAAGAATGGCTTCCAAACATTGCTGCATTTTGGAATAACTCGAGAATCTTTAAAAAACAGTGATACCTGGCTCCCTCCCCAGACACTCTGATTAGGATTTTTTTTTTCCTACCGAGGGAAATTCACACTGAGCTAACATCTGTGCCAATCTTCCTCTACTTGTATGTGGGTCACAGCCACATCGTGGTTGACAAGTGGTGTAGGTCCACATCTGGGATCTGAACCCATGAACCTGAGCCACCAAAGCGGAGGATGCCAAACCCAACCTCTGTGCCATGGGGCCGGCCCCTGATTAGGATATTTTAAAGCTTCCCAGGTGAATCTAATGTGCAGCAAAGTTTGGGACACACCAATTTAGAACAACGTCCAGCGTATAGAAAGATTTTTCAGTAGAAATTAGGTTGAAGAAGCTTGTGGGAAGAGACAGCGTTCGAGGGAAAAAGGAAGTGGAAATCAGTGTGCAACTGTCAAATTATGTGCACAGCATAATTGTAAACTGACTTCATTATTCAAGGGCTGCCGGCAAGTATAATTACATCAGATTTTTCTCATTTGGTGCACCAAAATTTTTGGTCCTTATACAAAAATTAAGTAGGTATTTAGTTTTGCTCAGCAGTTGTTGGACAGAAGCAAAGAAAATGCCTCTAAGAGTGAGACTTAGACACCTCCAAATGCTGGGCAAGGCCAAAACATAAAGACTGAAAAAATCCAGTGAAGGGTCATCCTCAGCCCCAGGGATAATTTCTAGAGATGCTTCCCCAACAGCTCTGAAAAGGATTCCTCCCAGCACTTCAGACTACCTGAAGAATTAAGATCACAGTTAGGTTTATTTCTTCTATAGCTGATGTAACCTAATCCAGACCATTTTTTCTCCCTCCTAGAAATCTTGCAGCTGTGAGTTGAATGCCAAGTTGCATGTTTCAAATAAAGTTCAATAAAGAAGGCCTAACTCAGATAACAAGACGCTGTCTGAGAGTCTTTATACACCAGCTGTTAACTTTTGTGTTGAAATTCTGGTTGGCTATTTCCTTTAATTAAGAAAAGCACTTAAAGCACTTTGGGAAGCCCCAGATTGATTTCCAATTTGGGAATCCCGTGTCCGCGGAGTAACTTGGAAAGAGTTCAATACATTTTGTAAGTTTTTTGCTCTAGCAAGCAGGTAAAATGGAGGTAGAAACGCATTCTGGACCAACAAGAGTTTGCTTAGGATGCAGTAAGGAGTTCACCCTGAAGGAAGTGTGGACATAATCAGGAGAGACATAGGATGGAGTGCCCTGACTAGAGGGGAGGATTCAGAGGTTAGTAGAGAGGCCCAAAGGTAAGGAATCGAGGTAGCACTTAGAAAGGAAAGACCTGGAAAAAGGAGGAGAGAGATCCCTGATCAGAGAGAAAGGTAGATGAAATAATAAAGAACTAATCATTGGGAATAGGAGAGTTAAGAAACTAAAGAAAGGGACAAAGAAGAGTCCTCAAACAAGGGAGAAAACGGATAAGAAGGCCAGTTAACCGGGAAAACTTTGAGGCAGGAAAAGGAAAAGGGAGCATGCACAGAACAAGAAGATGAGGGTGGTTCGGGCAGAAGCTGGCAGAATATTGCTCGTGTTCTGATTTGAAGGAGGAAAGAGGATCAAACTTGCTGTTTCCTGCCATTGTTGATGACTTTTCAAATTGTCATACCTACAGCAAAAAAGCGTCAGAGTAAAACAAAACTGTAGATGACAGAGATTCAAATGGTTGTGGTTAAAGTATCACTGATAATTTTCAAATGGGAAAGGTCTGGTGAGCATTCATAACAAGAATGATGCAACTGACAAGCAAATTTGGTCGTACATGTGGCATGAAAAACAAGATAACAAAGGCATTCCAAAACACTTTGGTAAAATGTCTATAAGGACCATGATTAAGCCTGTTTTCAAAGAAGTCAGTGAATGTCACATTAGATTTACAAAAGTAGATGAACATACTTTTTACAGAGGACATACTTTTGATATATGATGTAATAATCCTGAGACATAATACACACAACATACCAACAACATGCAAATCATACGCTCAGAATATCCCAAGATTATCAAATAAAGAGATGTAGTAAGTCTGGAGTAGGATCCAGTCATCTGTATTTTTACAGAACCTCATGCACGCATCTGATGCACCCCCACCGAGAGCCATTGGCCCAGACGATATTAGATTCAAATGAAGCATGAGCTTGTGGCCAATAAGCATCTTTAATAACATCTGAAATTTATGACTGAAAACACTTTACTGTTGATGCCTACTGTCATCAGAGAAAACAGCATGAAGACTGATAAATCGAAGGATGTCATGGACAGAAAGGGCATTCACAAATCCCTACGAACTTCCCACACAGGATACAGTTTCTGAAACACTTATATTAATAATATTTTACTTATAAAAATTTTACCTAGGGAAGAATAAACATCTCTTCTGATTTGACAACTCTTCTCATGCAACACATCAATAGGAATATAGGTTTAGTTAAAACCCAGTTATTTCTGGTACTTTACAAGGTGAAAAAACAAATCTTTGTGATTTTGCAGGGGCCCTCTGGGAAATTACAAATACAGTTTTAAGTGCAAAAGATATCCTGAAAGTTTTACTTTTTTACTGAAGGTCTGATTTTGGGAAGATAAAAACAAAAAAAATATTATCAGAAGAGATTTAGACATTTAATTAAGATAAGACGATGGGTGCCTGGGAAACAATGCTTGTTACCTATTTAATTGAAATGACAAAAAAACAAACATAGAAGGTAACATGATTGCAAAAATGTTAGCTCTTTCAAAAATGAGGACCCTTTGTTCTCTTTTTTTGTTGTTGTTTTCTTAAATACCCCAGGATATAATAAAGTCAACAGAAAGTTACTCTGATAAGACAATCTTTGCTATGCAGGCAGATGACACAGAAAGATTAACCTTTCATATTATAAGAGAAAGCAATGAGCAGTAAACCATGGAAGCAATCTCGTCAACACTGAGCAAACTTTGCTAAGCTATTAACGCATTCCATAGCTTTTCAGATTCACGTATTATAAACCAAGACAAAGAAAATTTACATCCCATGCTTAGCCTTTCATTGTGCTCTTTAATATTCTAGAACATACTGGCACTTTAGGATAAATCTGGCAAGGCCGTGAGAAGTAATTTCGTAAGATGTTATTAGCATACAAGGCTTTCATCATTACTACCTTCAAACGAATCGATAAAGAAAGACTCAACGTTCTCAGTTTCAGTTTCCAATATAGTCAACACCAGCAGTTAAAACCCACATAAACAAACTCTTTGGAATCCTCGATAAGCTTTCAGAGTGTAAGTGGGTCTGAAGAACAAAAAAAGAAGAAAAAAAGAAAAGAAAAAGAACAGAGAAGTATTATTTTCAGAGAAAAGTATTCTTTTCCTTGAAAAATAGAAGCACATATATAGTTATATTTTCTCTGTAACTATTGCTCTTGGTATAGTCTCAACCACTTATATTAATTATAACCTTTAACCAAAGGAACTATTTCTCAGAGAAAACCTGGAGTGGATAATGGAGAACTGTCTGTCACAAATCACCATTTTAGCCAACAAGCAGAACTCCTAAATACACATAACACAACTTTCTACAGGCACATACTTGCCACAGCCTTAGAAATGATTTAGGTATCCAGTGTTTATCCATTAATTAGCTCAATTTGATCAGTCTAAGCTTTTAGTTTCCCTAAAGATCTTTTTTTAATTGAGATGTGAATCTCATACTATAAAATTCACATTTTGACATGACAATTCAGTGGTTTTTAGTATATTCAAGAGACTGTGCAACCATCACCATTATCCAATTCCAGAACATTTTTATCATCCCAAAAAGAAAATCCTGTACTCACTAACTGTCGCTTCCCATTTCCCCGTCTCCCCTACTCTCAGAAACTGCTAATATACTTTGTGTCTATATGTTTTACCTATTTTGGACATTTCATGTAGATGGAATTGTACAACATGTGGCCTTTTGTGTCTGACGCCTTTTGCTTGGCATAATGTTTTCAAGGTTCATCCATGCTGCAGCAAGTGTCAGGATTTCATCCCTTTTTATCGCTAAATAACATTCCTTTGTATGGATATACCACATTTTGTTTACCTATTGATCAGTTGGTGGACATACGAGTTGTTTCCACTTTTCAGCTATTGAGAAAACGCTGCTATGATCATTTGTATAAAAGTTCTGGTATGAACGTATGTTTCGAATTTCCTTGAGTAGAACCTAGGAGTGGAATTTCTGGATCATATGGTAACTCACTATTTAATTTTTGAAGAATTACAAAACTGTTTTTCCACAGCAGCTGCGATATTTTACATTCATACCAGCAATGTCTAAAGATTCCGATTTCTCTATATTCTCCCTAATACTCATTATTGTCTTTTCTTGATTACAGCCATCCTGGTGTGCACGAAGTGTTATCTCATTGTGGTTTTGATTTGCAATTCCCTAATGACTAATGATGTTGCGCATCCTTTTCATGTACTTATTGACCATTTGTATATCTTCTTTGGGGAATTGTCTATTCAGACCCTTTGCCCATTTTCACTTGGTTATTTGTCTTTTTATTGTTAAGTTCCCTAAAGATCTTGGAAATTACCTTCAAGCTGACATACTACAAAATATGATTCCTATTGAAATAAGTGTTTGTCAAAATAATTCAATTTATTTGTACACAAATTCACATTTTTCATAACCAATCACTACACCTGTACAATTTTAGAGAAAGTATGCTCCAAATAAAATAAAAAATGTACTCATGTTATACTTAACATTGACAAATCAGAGAAAATATTGCTGTTTTTTATTATACTAAAATTATTCAACCAGTCTTATTTGCCAAAGGTTTGTCTTAATTATGTGAACTTGGATTCTTAAAATGTTTCTGAGTTCGTTTCTGCAAGAGTCCTTTTTGTTTTTTAATTGTAACACATTGAAAGTATTATTAGTTCAAGTTTCCTATTTTCTTGGAATTTTCGGGACATTCAAAGTACACTTATTTATCTCTATAAGCCAACTGGAACAGAGCTCCTTTATTTTTCTGTTTACTCTTTCTCTGTCCTTAGAACCAAGAGAACATTCTTCTCTCCCCGCCTTTATGAGTGTCAGTGTCTGAAGATGAAACATTACTGCTTGTCTGACTTCTCTCATTCCTCACAACAGCTTTTCTTTCTCAAGACAGGTTCCATCACCTATTCTTTTGTTCCTTGTTATATCTGAAATTTCCCCTCTATCCAGTCCTTTCTGTGAGTTTTGTTCACATCTGGATCTTTTCTGTCATTACATTGTTTCCATTCTTATTTTTGTCTTTTTTTTCCATCATCCTGCACTGCCCTAGGAAAATGAATAGGAGAGTCATTCTTCAATCATTTTCTTTAAGATTGCTTTTGACTTTATTCTAATCAAACTTCTTAAATGTCTGTCTCATGCTCCAGCCATCTCAAATTTCTCTTAATTTTCATTAAAACACTTAACGTCACAAATGGTATAGCATTAAAATACTTAATGTCACAAATGGTGTAGGACATCCTTTCTCTGTCATTTGATATAGTAATTTTTACAGTATTTTTATCTGCTATGTTTTCCCTATCCTATTTCTTCATAAGAGCTTTGGGACAGGTATCAGGAAGGAAGAAAAATGGGAAGGAGACTGGAAGAGAGGAAGGGAGATGTGGGGGGCTGGAATTGGCCAACCCAAGATACCTCTCTTGGGCATGAGGATTATTTTGGGCTGGTTACTTTTAAAAAACTGCAGACAGGAGAGAAATTCGAGAAGTAGAAGTTACCCTTTGTAAGAGACATTTACATTTGCAAGGGAAATCTCCATCTGTAAATGTGCCTCCCTCTCTGTACCAGGAAGAAGGGGGATGACCTTATCTCTAGAAACTCTTATCAGCGATGAAGGCAAGGACTTAGATCTGCATAATAATCATACTTTTGTTTACTGTGCTTTTCTGGTAATCTCCCATAACTGACTCCCCCCACCCCCAACATCCTCCTTTATCTTTAGCTGAGGACAGTATTTAAGGTGAGAGCTTCCGCCGTTTTGGCAAGTTGCTCAGTTTGCCTGAGTCTCTCCCATGTATACATGTCATAAACCTTTGTTTAATTGTCTCCTGTTATTCTGTCTCATGTGAATTTAATTCATTTTCTGGCCAGAAGGACCCAGAGCAGGTAAAATGTCTTCCTCCCTACAGAGAGAAAGAAGAAACAGCAAAGAGAGGGAGAAGATGGGGAAGTGTCCTCTGCTGCTTTGAATCAGCAGATAGAACTCCTCATTCCCATCTTCCTGCACTAAAATACTTTGGTCTTGCTCCATAAAACATCTTTGTAACATAATTACAAGGGCCTAAAAATACAATAATAGATTTGTCCATCAATAAGCCTTGCTCTTCAAATTGCTCTTTCATCTGAGTGGGCAAGACTCTTGGTGAGAGACCCGGCCAAGGACAAGCATATAGTCTGGGATTCTGGACAAGGACTCCCCTAACAGCTGAAAGCACCAGCTGAGCACTGGGCTGAAAGTTAAGCCAACAACGTTGTTAGTGGATGTCAACTGTGGACCCAGCAGTCCCCCAGATACTGCAGAATACGAAGATGTACACAGTAGAGTGCCTACCCTCAAGCAGTTTATAGTAAATGGTAACACTGGATTAAGTGTCAATACATGCTAGAACATAAGGGAGTACACGAATGGATGTCTCAATTCAGAAAAGGTGAGCACTGTGGACAGAAATGAGCTGCAACAGTTTCATGGAAGACACTGACTTTAAGAGCTGGGTCTTGAAGGGATGGAAGGGTTCGTCTGGATAGAGGATAGGAAGCTGGATAGAGATGGCCATTATTATCAAGGAACCATGGAAAACAAACCCAGAGGAAGGAAAAAATATGGAGTATTCAGGGGATACTGAAGTAGTTAAGAATGAAAAAGTTTTCATGGGCCTTGAATGCCAAACTGAGGAGACTGAATGTCACTCTTTACCCTGTCTCAACTTAAGGAATTATAGTAAATTCTGAAGAGGACTCCTTTGCATATGCTGTTCCCTGTGCCTGCAATGGTCTTGTCCCCACCCCTCACTCCCTCCACACTCTCACCACCCTTTTCTTGGTGCAGGTGCCTCCCTCTCATATTTGGTTTCAGTGTCTACCTTCTCAGAACACACTACACATGTCATCCACTCCCCCTTAACTTTCTATCACAGTATCTGTGATTTATCTGCATATAATTAATTGAACCACCAAGTGTGGTGATGTTTTTATTCATTTGCCCAGCCCCTCCACCAGCATTAAGTGTCACAAAGTCAGGGACCATGTCCTCTGTGTTTCTTTACCATGTTTCCTTGATCATAATGACCATCTCTATCTAGCCTTCCCATCTCTATCCAGCCAAATCCTTCCACCTCTTTCAGACCTAGCTCGTCAATCTCTTCTATGAAACCGTTCCAGCCCATTTCTGTCCTCAGTGCATCAAGAAGAGAGGAGGGCCAAATAAAGACCCCCATAAAACATCCACTTTTTAAGCAGTCAAAAACTAGAGAAGGAACCCTACGAAAGAGAGGAACAGGAGAGGACAATATGGCCAATCCCAGGGGAGAAGAGAGTTTCAAATGGGCTGGTAAACAGCCTAAGAAACTATACAAGGGGCTGGCTTGGTTGTCTAGCAGTTAATTCACAGGCTCCACTTCCATGGCTGGGGTTCACCAGTTCAGATCCCAGGTGCGGACATGGCATGGCTTGGCAAGCCATGCTGTGGCAGGCGTCCCACATATAAAGTAAAGGAAGATGAGCATGGATGTTAGCTCAGGGCCAGTCTTCCTCAGCAAAAAGAGGAGGATCAGCAGCAGATGTTAGCTCAGGGCTAATCTTCCTCAAAACAAACAAAAACAAAAACAAAACCATGCAAATGCAGAGTGGGGTGAGAAAAAAGGGTTTTCCACTTAGAGATCACCATGGATCTTTAAGAGAAAGTTTCATCGAGGTGGTAGGGATGGAAAACACGTTGTCAGCATTCAAGACTGTGCTTTTGAGAAGCTGGAGAAAGAAAAAGGTAGAGAAGTAGCTTGTGTTTGAGGTTGGGAGAGATATGGATAGTTGACAAGAGAAAGATTAAACACAAAGGGACAAGAAGGGGTAGCTGATGCTGAAGACAGCTGGGAGGGAATGGTTAGCAATGCCTTGTTAAAGGAAGCTTCAGAACATTCCTCAGAGAATTGCCAAGACTGCATAAGGCAGTAACCTAACTTCACATTTGCTATTTTCTCACAAGTTAGAACAACAGCAGAAAGCCATAAAAGAGATCTGACAGGCAATAAGGTGCCTGTTAACGCCGCATTGAGGAACGAGCTCCAAGCCAACTGCACTGGCACGGCTGCCTGTACAGAAAGCCCAGCCACACCCATTTACCTTCTCCTCAAGAGAGCTTTACCAAAATTCATCTACAACGCTCTCACCATATACTTGAGAAGGATTTGCAAAATCTCCCCCCACAGCATCATAGAATTCCAGATCTGAAAGGGACATTAAAAATTATCTAATCACCAACAATGGACCCAAATCAAGGATGACATTTTCCTTTCCCAACGAGTTTCCTTTTTTTCTCTGCAGGATAATATTTCTTTTAATAAAGCTCACTCTTAAAATCTGACAAAGGCATAGGCAATAAATAGAATTTCTCATCTTTCCACCCCCAAACCTCTGAGTTAATAATTCACTCTCAGTGCCTTAAAAATGGGACTTTTTATCTTTGAATCCATCTGTAAAACCATTCTCTTCTCCTCCCCACTTGCTAAGTGGACACCATTTATCACTCATTTTATGGGTGCTTATCTACCACAAGAGAAGTTTGATCAGATAACCTGGTCCTTAGAAAAGCAGAGGAAGATTGCTAGGAATGGCTTCTATTGTTTGAGAACCTCTCTTTGATCTGAAATTTTTAGGAAGGTTATAGGATGTCTCCAGGGTCTCTTGCATTTTTGATGGTCCGGGAAATTATTACCTTAGTCTTGGGGGTCTGGAGATCTTTTGTTGAAAATGCTCGCTGGATCTAATCCTGCAGGATGATTTGAGGGTGAGCTTAATCCCCAAGCAGAGACTGAACATTCCTAGTTTAATGTTGTGATATAATGTGACAGATTTATACATTGTTCTGACATAATGAAATGCAAAGAGATGAACTATTTTATTTACAAAGTAACCTCTTATTTCAACAGTTCACTGGCTGTCGTATAGGCTTTCTTGCCCTCTTCAAAAAGGCCTCAGGAAGCACCCTTATGAGCCTTCCAGAGCAGGCTCATCAGTTTACAAAGACCAGAGCGCGAGGCCATGACGTCAGGAAGGAAGAAAACGACGATATAAACAAGAAACAAAACAGGGGACCCCTGGAACGTCTGCTCCTCAAAGGCGTCCATAGAGTTCTCTGCTGCCCAGGTGTCTTTTCCTGTCTCTGGACACAGAAGCCACAGAGTAAATGTTGAATGAATCCCTTCCCAGGTCCGTCATTCACCTAACAAACAGTGTTGATCATTCCTTCAGTGAACATTGCGTTCCCTCTTGGAGACGTAAGGAAGTGCGTACAAAGATGAAATGGATGCAGTCTACATTCACTGAGAAGGCAGCCTTGTGAGGAAACCAGACTTAAATGCGATGTGCTGTGCCTTAGAGGACATGCCAGGTGTTAGGGAAGGCGACACAGAGAAGAGATTAACTAAACTAATCCTGGGGTAGTTAAGTAAACTTCGGAGAACTATTTCAAATGAAAATAATTGCAGCTCTGTTGTCAACCAAACTCCTCTAAGTTTGGTTTAACTCCCCAGGTAGATAACAGAGGGAGAGATTTGGTGCTTTCTCTTCTAACAGGTGCTCTGACTATAATATCGGAGGGTACAGGAGTTCTTGGCTACGACTCTTGAGGAAATTTGAAAAGTAAAAGAGTGAGAGTGATGGAGAGATGTGGCCTCACTCTCTCTCTCCCAGAGCAAGACCAGGCTGTGGCATGAGGGGTAACAGGAGTCACCCTAGATAACAATGTTCTTACTTACTAGAGCAAAGCATATCCCCCCAAAATGGGTTTTCTGGTGTATTGGGGTACAAGTGGATGCAAAGAAGCCTCTTCATCACCAGCGTGGGAAAAACAAGACAAATGCTTTGCTCCAAGATTTCCCTCCACTCCTGGTTTTCAGAGAGAGAGAAGCAGCAGACCTCATTCTAGAGTAAAGCCTAGCTACTCAAAGTGTGGCTGGAGGATCAGCGGCACGAGCATCGCCTGGAAGCTTGTTAGAAAGGCAGAACCTCAAGCCCAGCCCCAACCTACTGCCTCAGAAGCTGCATTTTAACCAGATCCTCAGGTGGTTTGTATACACGTTAAAGAAGCCCCGTGCTAGCCCAGCGTGGCGGCTAAGCGTTGGAATCACCTGAGGAACTTTTGAAACTACGGATCCCACCCCAGGAATTCTGATTTAAATGGTCTGGCTCCCTAAATGATTCCAAATGTGCAGCAGAGGGGGTAAAGCACGGGGAGGCCTCCTGTTCCCTAGAAGAACCTGTGAAATAGCCGCAGGTGTGGATGCTGCTGGTGTGGAATGCACACGGAGGGCTCCCTGAGGCCCGGTGAGCCGACTGTCCCTTCCGCCTATAGGTAGGAGCGGGACTGAGGCTGGCTGTCCATACCCAGGTGCCCCAGCGTAGCCCTGTGTACATGCTCATCAAGACTATTCCTGAGCATTGCAGGATGTGGAATCCGTGTAGGAATTTATCACAGTAGATCAAAACATTAAGCCTGGAATGTTCTATGCCTGCGTGTTTAAATCACCCTCAAACAAATCATTTGCAATTAGGATAGGGTCCTCTGCTATAGAAGATAATAGAAGGAGAAAGCTTATCCAAAAAAAGTGAAGGGCCTAAAGTTGGAAAGCAAAAGAAGAGAAACAAAACAGAGAAGAGTTAGCCAAAGGGAGCAGCACCCAGGGAAGCCCTGCCGTGAGTCAGCAGAGGGGAGGCCCAGCCCCTTCTGGGGGAGCCTGATGAAGGAGCAGCCTCGGAGGCTCGGCTGCGTGTGCTGCTGCTTCTCGTCCCAAGACGAAGTCTTCAGAGCAACTTCCCTTCCTTGGCTGCTGAAACGCTTTTTCCCGTGGCTGGAAAGAAGTGTCACATTTTGCTCACTCCCAACTCTTCTCCCCCACGCCCTCCCAGAGAACGTGAGCGCGTGTGGAGGGGGTGCAGCAGCCCCCTCCAGCCTCGGGTGACTGCCGTAACTTTCAGCTCCTCTCACTGTAACACGATGAAGTTCCTCAGGGAGCCCAGGAGCCGGACAGCTGCTGCTCTGCCTCTTTGCTTGCTCTTCTTGAAGATTCTGCAACCAGGGCACAGCCACCTTTATAGCAACCGCTATGCTGGGTAAGTGGAGGGATTTTCTTGCCCGGCACGGCTTTTGAGTTGATGAGGGGGCTGGTTTGCTCCTGATCGTGCCTCCTTTTTCTGGTCTGTGGTCTCTGTGTGAATCTGTACACTTTCCTGGTCACCTAAAATAAAATGCACACAGCTCCCAGCTCTGTGGTCAGTTCACTGAGAGAATATAGTTGGGCGCAAGTCTAGCTTCTCGTACTTATAGGGCGCCAACCTCAGCTGTGGATCAGGGGTGAATGGGGTTCTGTCTTTGGAGTAGCCACAGCCACTATTTGCAGTATTTGTCTTGGTTGATGCTGGGCTGGAAGAATGCTGTTGTACCACGTGAATTATGACCTAAAAACTAAAGCTTCTCCTTTGGAATTGTCTGCAGGAACAGTGGGTTGAAATTCACCAGTGATTAAAAACTAAGTGTGATTTTTTTTTTTGAGTGCTTGTTAGCCTACAGAGTGATTATTAGGTAGTTATTAGAAAGATTTTCAAACCTGAGGGATACAAATGAGTCAATCCAAAAAAAGCAGAATAAAAGTAGCCAACTGTAAAATTATGGGTATTTTGCTGAAGGAAAAAACACCCAAGGGAAAAACAATTCATTTCGTCCCCCTCTGTAGGTTACCACGCTTTGTGTTTGCCTTTCAGAAGCAGGCACAGGGCTGCGTAGGAAGCAGTGTGTGACTCTGCAGGTCTTAGGATGCTGAAGGCTTGCTGTGGAATATATAGCACGTGCCTTGCTCACATTTGTGAGGGTCGTTCTTCGAATCTGGAAATTTTGGCTCTCTTGCATTTTAAAGCTGAGAGAACCTTAAATAGGTCCTGTAGTTCAATTCCTTTCTACAGAGGAGGAAAACTAGTCTTAAATTTTTTTAAATAGTCTACTATCCATTCAATAATTACCAGTTGAGGAAAGCTTTTGTATGGATCTGGATTATGACCAGGCAGTGCCTGGTCAACTTTTATAGCAAAGTTGTTCATTCTAGGAATAGTGTAGAGAAGAATTTGTAAGTGTCACCCTGGAAGAGAGAATTGTTTCCGTTTCTCCTCTGAAGAGTCTGGGCTCTGCTTTTAGAGCTCCCTGAAGACAGTGCTTCCAGAGGAAACTTAAAAACATATCCTCAGTTTTAGGGGGTACAGGATAGGGGTGGAGGCATTGGCTGAGATAAGGGCTAGAGATAGTAAAAAAAAAAAAAAAAAAAAAAAATCCCCCAATTTTTTTACTCCGGTTTTCTCCGGAGAAACAGAAAGGAGTTAACCTCTGAGGGCTGCTTCAGACACACGGTCCAGGCTTACATCCTGTCATTTGTCACAGCCTTGAAGATGTGGGTAAGGAAGCTGCGTTTAATGACCAATGGTGCAGGCTGAGGTTGTGGAGGACGTCGGGCCGTGTGAGGAACGTAGATCACAGATTTGGACACATCGTGTGACGCAGGACCTCTCCTCCACTCAGCTGTGGCCCTGTCCACGATTATTTTAGTGTGTGGCGCTCCTCGATGACAAGGTACCAGGCTGGCTTCAGCTGAGCAGGTGTGCGCCCTTTCCTAAGCACCAGTTAGCAGAGGTAATGAGGCCGATGGCGGCGCCCTTTTCCTATAGAATTTGCAGTGACTGGCCCCTTTCTGGAGGAAGTTGCGCTGCCTTTTCTGTTGTTCTGCACTGAAAGTAGTCGTGGCCGTTTCCTCTTTGGCTGCTACATAATAGGTTAGTCCCAAATGCATAAATTACCAGATGTCTGAAAGGTGGAAGAAAAAAAGATGAAATAATGAGAAACTGAAGGGGAGCCTTCACTCACAGCAGAAGCCTCGAGCTTCTTTAAAGCCAGAAATATTTCTGAGCCCGCTCACCATCAAAAATGGGGGATTTTAACTCACCTTCATTAGACGTCATTGTCTCATCACCAAAGACAGACATGCTGCTTAGGTTTGGGATTATTTGGCTGTATCTACTCAGGAACTACTTTCTGGGAGTCTAACCCTTCAGCGAACAAGAGCCTGAGGGGAAGGCATGCTAGAATAGTACTCGGCATTATTTTTGCTGCTCATCCAAAGTTATAATTCTAAACCACCTCATTTTTATCCCTTAAGTGATTTGTTTTCATTTTGTTGCTAATACTTATGGAGCAGCCATCGCTTGCATTTTTATAAAAATCTTTTTGTTGGTCTTGGATGAATCTAATATGTGATTATCATTTGTGGGACTCTGTGCATGAATAAAAAATAGACACTCAGGGCAGACCAGCATGCCTCCTGAGAGCAGCTCAGCCTTCTTTCTATGTAAACTGGTAACAACTGTGTAGTGCCAATTGGATAATAGATGCTTAGTAAATAAGTAATTTAAGTGTCTCCAAAAAAAAAAATTGTAGAGAGACTGCAAGGAAAATCTTGTTACAAAAGCTGATACTGCTTCGAATAACTATGTTAAATTCCACGTTTACAAGGGAGATTTAAAAATACACAGAAATGGAATAAAGGGAAGTGTGGAAAATAAGTTGACTTCAAATAATATTCCTTGATACCATACTGTCAGAGGGCTTCGAGGGCAGGGCTAGAGATGAAGTCAGACATTTCAGTGATAAACATCAGTCAGAGTGAGACTCCTACACAGGCCAGCATCACTCTGTTCTCTCCTCTTCCCTCATCTCCCGTATTCTTGGAAGCAGACCTACTTATTTACTATCCTGTGATATTGAGGGCAAAACAATGAGGACCTTCTGCATCACATGAAATTAGGGTCGATTTTAATTTTTATTTTATTTTTAGTGATGTTTAGGAATTTAAGATAATGAAGCAATAAATCCTGGCAATGCTGAAGAACTAAAGTGGCTTTGGGTTTTTTTTTTTTTTTTTTGAGAACTGCTTGTTCAGTGCCTCCTTCATGCCAGTCCGTGTAGTATAATGTTTATAAGTCTTGAAGTTCAACTGCCTGGGGTTCAATTTCTGCTTGCCCACACTTATTAGCTCTGTTACCTTGGCCAGGTTCCTTAACTTCTCTGAGCCTCAGTATCCTTATCTGGGACACGGAGACAATATTAGAAGCTTCCTCGCCAAGTTGTTGTGAGGATAAATGCAGTAGCGTGGGTATCGCGTGGTTCTTGGCACTTAGCTATTTTACCACCCTGTTAAGTACTTACTAAGACCAATACTATAAACGTTTATAAAAATATTAATAATTTTCTTAGCAATCTTATGCAGTTTTTGGTATCCTCATTTTACAGGTAAGCTAAACAAGGTACAGACAGTGTAACCCAAGTTCAGAGCTAGCTAACGCAGGGTTGCTGTGAGGGCACAGTTGGGATTCTAAACCACCTCTGCCTGACTCCACAGACTCCTCACTCTGCCCCCATTCAGGTATAGGAAGGAATTGTTTTTAAGAAAAACTGAATATTTAATGTTGTTTGGGGAATTAATAGTTTCAGGATAATAAAGGAAAAGAGTAGACTACGTAGGTTAAGAGTTTAACGAGGTTATGGTTACCCTCTCTAGAGGGACAATGAGTCACCGATGGTAAGTCATTATGAGAAAGGCAGGCAGAGACCATAAGGGATAGAAAAGTGGAAGATGGAGGAACTTTAGATTGTCACCAAAAAAAGTAGCACAGGAAGTGGCCATGAGTGTGTGCCTTCAACCAAACATCATTATGAATGCCTACTTGTGCCAAAGCCCCTGATAGCTTGCAGTGTAGTACAGAAAATAGCCCATTAGCACACACTGTATAAGTGCTGCATAGGATGAGTGGACTACTACGAGGATTGATAAGAGAGCTCAACGAACAGAGAAGGGAGGGGTGGAAATCCCTTCCGAGGCCTCACCTATTCTGGTCACCCAGTGTTCCTGTATCTCAGCTTGGGGTGGACAGGGGACTGACTTCTGGCCACCAGGGCGGCTGCTTGGGACTTGAACCCACTGGCATTGGATCTGCCTGCAGAGGCCTCATGGACCCCTCCTTCCTCCCCCAGCCCTGCATTTCTTGAAGACTCCTTTCGTGTCTCAGGACAATTTCTTCCCCTCCGCTTTCTCAGGAGAGCAGCTCCAATGACTCAGCCTTTTCCCATGACCACAGCTCTGTGCAGGGCTGGTGACAGCCAGCCAGCCAGCTGGTACATCTGCTTAGTGTCCATGCTGTACCCACGCCCCTACCCCCTGTCCTTCACCTGCCAACCCCCACTCCCCAGTCATTTGTCAAGTTCACTAGTCATCCGTGGAAATGAGGTATGGAGATTCAGAAATTAGACTTGAAGGAAATAAGATTTTGTTTAAAAAAAAAAAAAAAAGGCAGTTTGGTCCTCAATCCTGTAAGCAAAGAGGCCCCAAATTGAGGTGTGACATGGAAGAGAGGAGGCCTGTGAGAAATACACTGACTCCGTAGAACAGATTCGACTTCAGGGACATGGCATTTGTTTTCCACCTCACCTCTCTGGCTGTTCCCCTCTGTCTCGCAACA
Organism: Equus asinus; assembly: GCF_041296235.1. Classification (NCBI taxonomy): domain Eukaryota; kingdom Metazoa; phylum Chordata; class Mammalia; order Perissodactyla; family Equidae; genus Equus; species Equus asinus. The sequence goes on from NC_091801.1 coordinate 17,631,823, forward strand.
GCAGCTTTTAACTCTTTTTTTCTTCCTCTGATGGTGGCTTCCTTTAATGCTCCAAGCTTTCGGAACCCTGGGACTAGAATACAAGAGATCAAGCCGGTCATATGAATCTGGGAGTTATCGTCGATGTTGGCAGTGAAAGTCCTTTTCAGACAGGATGGCTGTACATCTCCATTTGCCCAAGAATGGCCGCTTTGCCAGGGACCATCCCATTTTGCACCTGTTGTTCTGGTGGAGTAATGTCTGAGCAAGGTCCTGATTTGGATGGTAAATTGTGGGTTCAGCCTTTTTACTCTTCACTCTGTTTGCTTCCTTAATGAGCTTTACTTCAAGTCTTCAACTACCCTCTTATTTCATTCTTAAGGAGCAAACTTATCTCTTATTCCTTCCATTTCTGTAAAAAGTATCCTTTTTGTCCTCTCCTCTCTGTCTTGTTATAGCCACCAGCCGTAATCAGCACTTGTTTATCTCAGCCTAGGTTAAGGTAGTTTTCTCCTAACTGAGCCGCCATTCTCTAGTCCTTGCTCATACTGATGGTCTTACTAAAATAAGACTCTTGTTATATTATACCTTTGCTCAAAGAGCTACTTTGGCTTCCTATTGCCAACTACATCAAATCCAGAATCCTCTGCCTGGCTTTCAAGGCCCCTATAATCAGGCTCTCTGGTTCTCCTGCCTCTCTTTCTCTCTTCCTCAGCCCCCAAAACCCTCTGTAGTCAGATCGAAGAAATAGAGAGCTCAGTATTGCTGATCTTTAACAAGCAAAGCAGGCAGGCCCCATTCATAATAAGAGCCTAAAGCAAGGAGAAGCCATCTCAAATCATGAAAGATAGGTTGAAATGTGTGAGCTATAGATAGATGTAGGTTTGGGCATTAGGAACTATGAAGGATGTATGCTGGGTTCTAAGGTTGGTATTAAACCTTTCCCCCACAAGTCAGTGTGTGGTTAATGGAATTGTTCTCCAGTGCCTCTGGAAGGTGTTTTTGTTTTTGTTTATTTTTTTTTAGCTCTTGGCCCTTATTAATGGTAGAATATTTTTAGTTTTCCTTACGCACTAGCTCAAAGTGCAACCCCTAAGTGCTGTCTGTCAACTGATTATACCAAAGCTTTCTTCCCTGTGGAGTGTTCTGTGAGTTGGCGCCTCCTGCTTGGCTTGTTCAAGACGTGCGGTGCTGCAGCCTCTACTCCTCTGACCTGAGCTCACAGGCAGACTGTGCTCCATGGGGACCAGCATTCCCTCTGCCACTGAGCTAGTGGAAGGAGGAGTGTTTCAAATGCTTCTGGGCCACTTTCTCCTTGGAGCCTGATCTGATAATGGAGCCTTTATTTTATGGCACCTCCATACTTTCTGGGTAATACCATTAAGCGTAATCACTTCCGCCCCCTGGAAAGCAGTGAAGGATGTTAATGTTTCAGAACTTCACAGCTTATATTGTGAGAGCCACAAAAGCATTACATGTTTACCTGTCACCGTAAACGGGATTACTGAACAAAAAAAAACTCTTTTGGTGACTTGTTTTAGAGTCTTCATTATGATCAATCAGTAGATAACTGGTTTATAGGATTAGGATTTGCTTTGCCAAATAAATGCCTTCTCAGTCTGTCTCTGGGCAATAGCTTCTTTATGATAAAGTGGAATGCAGAATATGAAGCTTTAGGATCTTGTTCTGGGTAGTAAATTTCCTAAAAATTAATTATTTTATTAAAGGTTGAAGCAAACTTCTAAGTGGTTTTCGTTAACAAAATTACCATTTTTGTTCTTTTTTTTCAGTGTGCTTTGAAAATAGTAAAACATTTTCTTATTTTAGTGTCTATATTATAAAGGATACTAGAAGATTGTTTTGTTTTTGTCTTTTTTGCTTTAAGAAAGAATCCCAAAACTTAATGGGATTTATTAAATTAATTAATTAAACAAGAAATTTTTTTCTCTCTCATAAAAATCCAGAGCAGGTATAGTTGGTGGTACCAAAGACCCAGATTCCCTCTGTCCTATACTTCTGCCATGCTCAACACTTAACTTGCAAATGTGGTTCAAGAAGGAACCTTCTAGGTCTTGCCAGCCAACAGGAAAGTGGAAAGGAATAGTCACTCTACTTTCCCTTAAGAGCACAGTCCAGAAGTTCAAATATCACTTCCTACTGGCCATAATCTGTTAGATGGCCTTAGCTGCAAGGGAGGCTGTGAAATAATATCTTTAGCCAGGGTGGGGCAGATCTGGGACAACATACTGAGATATAACTAGTAATCTGTCTCTCAGTGGTCACTCTGATAGTTAACGATTATCAACCCATTCTCCCCTCCACTTGGTTCTCCTAAAGAAACAATGCATCCTAATAGGCTTTTAGAATTTTGTACCTCAAGCTGATTTAAAGTGTGCATTTTTATTCTGTAAATGGTCTCTTTCAGTCACAGAGTGTCAGAACTGAAGGAGACAGAAATCACAGTCCAATCTCTCTATTTAACAAATAAGGAAGCAAAACTCCCAAAAGGCAAAAGGATTTGCAGAGCTGGTGGTAGAGTTAGGACTAAAACCCAGGTCAGCTGAGTTCACAGCATTCTTTACAGTTGACAACACTATCTTTGGTGAATCCAGGAATCTTCTTACTCTTTCCTATTCCCTAGAGTTGTTGGGGATGAAGTAAAATGATTTGGCAAGGCTGAGCAGTGTTTACTGAGGGAGGATTTAATTTCACTTCTATAAATATTTGTAGGGTACCTGGCCCTCTGCTAGTCTGGGACAGCAGAGATAAAAGGGCAATCCATGTGCACAGCGTAATGAGTAACTCAGGCAAGTAAACAAACAATTCCAACTCTGGGATCACTGTGCCCTCCAGAGAAGACTCTTGGTGCCAGTGAGTGCAGGAGAGGGTCACGTAATCCAGACTGAAGGGTGGAGAGAAGTCAAAGAAGGCTTCTTGATTGCAATGTGAGTCTTCAAAGACAAACAGGAATTTGAGTGGATTATTAAATATGCAGGGTATTTTATATTTTCTTTTAAATGGTTGGTGCTCAAAGAACACGGCCCCGATCTCAGTCAGAAGGAACAAGTAGAAATCAGGTTAAGGCTTTCCAGACACAGGGAATATATTGCATGTGCCAAGAGCTGCAGTCATGCGTTGTCTAATGATGGGGATACATTTTCAGAAATGCGTCTTGAGACAATTTTGTTGTGTGAACATCATAGAAAATACTAAAGGGGAACAAAATTTGCCACCTCAAAATGTGTCTCTTTAACATGAGAATAATTTCAGGCTGATTATTTTTAAGAAACAAAAGACTCAAAGTTTTTCTTGTTACCTCCCCCTTAACTGCCTAAAAGAATTCAGATTAAAAAAACCTGTCTCAGGAAGCAAGCTATCACCTTAGCATAACATGAACCAGGTGGTAGACAGAGAGGAACCTAGAAAAGTCTGTTTATTGGGCTCCCCTCTGTATTCTTCTGTTTCTGTGTAGCCAAACACTTGTTTTCCAAATGTTTGCTCCTTTTCACCTACCTATGAATTGCCTTGCTTCCCTTTGAAGTCCCTGACTCTCTCTACCCCAACATCTTCTTTTGTCTTTAGCTAAGGATAGTATTTAAGGTGAGGAGGGCTTTGGCCATTTTGGCAAGTTATTTGGTTTTCCTGGGTTTCTCTGATGTATAAATCTTATTAAACTTTTGTTTTTCTTCTGTTAGTCTCATATCAATTTCTTAGACCAGCCAGAAGAACCTAGAAGGTCAGAGGAAGATTTCTTCCTCCCCTACAGCACTTACACAAACATGGATGGTACGGCCTACTACACATGTAAGCTATATGGTACTAATCTTATGGGACACCATTATATGCAGTCCATCATTGACCAAAGCATCATTATGCAGTGCATGACTGTACAGGTGAGAAAGCTTGGTCAAGTCTAGAAAATCAGAGCAATGAAGTATGGATAAAATAAAGGGTATTCTCTTGGTGGGAGTAATGAGAGGTGAGGTAAGACTTCAAGGTCATGAAGTACCTTAAGCCCCATAACATGAAGTTCTGGATTCTCCCAAAGGTAAGAGGGTGCTAGTGAAAAATTTTAAGCAGGGAATTTAGATGATTAGGTTTTGTTGTTGTCTTTAAGAAAGCTCCCTTGACCATCCTTGAGAAGGCGAACCTTGGGGGCTGAAGATTTGGAGGCAAGAAGACTGGGATGTTGTGGTGATCATGGTAATACACAAGAGCCTGGGCCAAGCTAGCACCTGGCTTATGGCAGTGACAATCGAAGGAAAGGAGGTAACCAGTTAAAGAGAGATTTAGGAGGTAGATTTTCACAATTAGATAACCAAATGGAGAGAAGGAAGAGAAAGTAGTATAAAGTGATGCTCAGGATTGGGTGACAGGACTGGGCTCTTTGCAGAGAAAGTAAGTACTTTTTCAGATATGCGTTGTTTGAGGTGCCCATAAAGTGCACAATTGGCTAGGTGGATCTGAAGCCCGAGAGAAAGATCTAGACTGTGAAATAGATTCCAGTAACTGATGTGTAAAGAGAATTTCTTGAAACCTTGGGTGTAGAATGGAGCACCCAGGAAGCACTCATTACTTGAAAAGAATAACCAAAACTTGAATAGAACAGAGGGGAAAAGCCAGAGAATAAACTAGTAGAAAGGCCTAGGAAGAGAATAAGAAACCTAGGAAATGTCAGTTAAAGGAAAATAAGACATCCAAAAAAGGAGAGGTCAGTCACATCAAGTTCTGCAAAGTCATATCCATTGGTTTGGCCATTAACGAAATCATTTGCCATCAAACGTGCTTTTGGCAGGTTGGTGAGTGAAAACTAGACCATGGTAGCTTGAGGAACGAATGAGATGTGAGGAGACTAGCAGCAAGCGTAGACCATAATTTCAAGAAGTTTATCCATGAAAGAAAGATGGTGACGGAGGTGGAGAATCAGTAACTAGAGTTGAAGAAGGGTTTTGTTATTTTCTTTTTACTTCTTAAAATATTACAGATATGGCCATATTTTGTGCCAGGTAGTAGGAATAAGAAAAGAGGGAGAGACTAGAGATAAAGGAGGAGAGTGATGGAGTTAGATCTCTGAAGAGACAGAAAGCTAGCTGGCATCTCTTTTCTCTGTAAAGGAGGAGGAAAGGTCCTGGCCCTATGAAGAGATAATGGACAGGGAACCTGATAAAAAGGGAGATGATTTAAATATAAAATGTTCCTGAAGGGGCTGGCCCTGTGGCCCAGTGGTTAAGTTTGCACACTCCACTTCTTTGGCCCAGGGTTTTGCCAGTTCGGATCCTGGGCGTGGACCTGGCACTACTCATCAGGCCATGCTGAGGCGGTGTCCCACATAGCACAGCCAGAAGGACCACAAGAGAATATACAACTGTGTACTGGGGGGTTTGGGGAGAAGAAGAAGGAAAAAAAAAAAAAAAGATTGGCAGCAGATGTGGGCTCAGGAGCCAATATAAATAAATAAATTTAAAAACTGTTCCTGAGGGAAATGATTTGAACTTTCAGAAGGACCACCAAGCATTCCTGAGGGTCCAGCAATGGTAGAGATGAGTCTGTAGTCATGAACCCAGCTCCATGATTTTCCTGAGGATCATTCCATGTTGCCTGGAACACGCCACCGTTCACAGTTTAATCTATTAGAACTTGACAAAAGAGTGAGGACATATCTTTAAATAAGCCCTTAGGAAGCCAAAAAGCAAGTCAATTAAGCTTAATGTCAGAAATCTCCCTATCCCTTCTCTGCCTTTCTCTTCTCTGTGCCTGCAAGGTTGGCCTCTGTGGCCTGTGTCTGGCTCCCTTCCCCAGCAGAAGAATGGAGGGCAGGAGGAGAGAAAGCTAGGGGTATTTCTGTCCCTCCTTCCTGGTTTCTGTGCCACGGTCCCGATAGTAGCTGTTAGCCTCCACAATAATGGCTCCTGCTGGGCAGCCCCTCCTTCAAGGGCCAGCTCTCTCTGCCCTCCAGGAGTGTAATTTCCTTCCTTCCTTTGTCCCTTCAGACCCAGGAATCACTAATCTCCGGGTGCTTCAGCATCCCTTGTCTGTTCCCTTTCCCTGCCCACATCTCTGTAAATAGCCCCTTTATTAAAGTCTCTTCAGCTGAATCATCTGAGTAGCATTCTGTTTCTGCTTGGACCCTGACTAGTAGAGAAACCAAGCTGTTATTGAAAGCAGATAGAATATGTGTTTAGCTCTGAAGATTTGTGTTAAAGCAATTTCTGGAGCTCAAAATGAAATAGGACAGAAATGAAACAGCAACGGAAGAAAAAATGGGTAGGAAGAGGCTGCCACTAATTTGTATTTCTCTAGCATTGAATGAAAGGATAAAGTACTTTGTAAATCATAATATAATATAAGGTATTAGGTAAATTATTCTGTCCAACATTAGTTGGAAAGGCTGTCATGTAGACACATCCCGTTACAAAATTGATTACCTTTCCATTACCTTCTATCTTCCTGGGGAATTAAGTAAAAGATCTGAGAAAACATCTTAGTGTCGTCTTAACCAAATGAGTGGGTCTCCCTTCTCTCCTGTCAGTTACCTGAGAACCAAAGGTACCATCTCCTCTTCCATCTTTCCAGTCCTCCCATCCTCCCTCATTCCGTGAAACTTACTGACCAAGTACCCAGAGTACCAATGACGACCTACTGACCATCATTCCTTATCCCCGGGTAGGGTTAGGAATCTTCAGAGTACAGACAGTGGCAGTGTCTCTGCTTCCTGGGGGCTTATGTTTTAATCCAATGATCTAAACTGGAAAAAACAAATGAAAATACAAATATATTAGGTCAACAGACCCCCTTCCTGCTCTTTCTCAACCTTTGTTTTCTTAACACACACATCGTGTATTTTTATAGCATTTCAGTCTTGTATTACCAACTGCTAATGAATGAACCTTCTACAGGATCACACGTTTTGTCACCAGATGAGAATGCTGGTGTATTTTTGCATCTACAGAAACTGTAACCATTTGCGCATGTGACCTCATTTGCTGTATTTTCATCTCCATCTACCTTTCAGATTGTCCTCTTCTTATCAGACTAATTCATGAATAACCTAAATGTCTACTAGTTCTTTTGTGTGATTTTTGTGAACGCAGTGAAGACACAAGGTTTGTGATAAGATATGGTTGGGGTCCTATTACATCCTATCAATCATGTTTCCATGGAATGTCTGTAATGTGTGTACAATGTTGTGATAGCAATATATTTGGCATCAAAATTGCTAAACATATGGGGGATTGGAGACATTTGGGACTGGCCTGTGTAGCAGGATATTTGGAATAGCTGGAAACTTGCTACTGAAAAAATATTCTCAGCCCTTGACTTATAGGGCAGAAAAGGAGCACACATGGGGGAGGCCTGTTCTCCCTAAATTTTCAGGCCTCTGTGTGGAAGCAGAGGGAAATGACTACAGGTGACGAGTAGAAAATCATTTAATATAATATCTGACAGGAAAACCACTTTGGTGTTTCAGAGAGAAACATAGTCTGCCTTATTTCCTCTCCCTAAAATGAGGGTTTCTTTTTTCTCTTTTTCCCTAGAATCCTAGTTGGCTGAGGTAGTTCATTCTTCACAACAGCTCTTCCAAAAAACTCTCCAATGACTTCAAGCCCCCAGTCGACCTAACCCTCCCTACCTCCCACCCTGACCCCAAAACTTTTACTAATCGAAGCATAGAAATATAACTTTTCCTTTACTGATCAGATGGAGGTGATGTGGCATCTGACCTGTTATCTTGGCCTCCATCCTCTCTACTTCAAACTATACAGATCCCTTACCCGCCTCTTCTTTCTAAGACAATATCTCCCTCATTTTGTCCACGCTATTGAGTGCCTACAATGTGCCCAACACTATCTTTTTTTTTTGAGGAAGATTAGTCCTGAGCTAACATCTGCCAATCCTCCTCATTTTTGCTGAGGAAGACTGGCCCTGAGCTCACATCCATCACCATCTTCCTCTACTCTGCCACAGCATGGCTTGCCAAGCAGTGCCATGTCCGCACCCAGGATTCGAATCAGCAAACCCCGGGCTGCCAAAGCGGAATGTGTGCACTTAACTGCTGAGCCACCAGGCGGGCCCCTCAACACTATTTTAAAGCCTAAGAGTACATGGATCTGGGTGCTAGGCACATGGCACTGCTTTAGCCACTAGTAAATAAAGCAGTCTCTCATGGAGCTTACATTCTAATGGAATGACAGGAAATTAATAAACCATAGTGTTGAGTTCTGATAAGAGTTATGAAGCTAAATAAAGCATAAAAAGGGGATAGAGTGTCCAGAGAAGAGAAGAGAGGACTAAAATGAGACCAGGAGCCATGGGACAATCTGAGGGTATAAATTTCCCCACAGGAAACAGCAGGTTGGGTGGGAGCCTGTGTGGCATGTCCCTGACAGTGGTTCTCAGACCAGCAGTATCAGCACCTCCCGGGAACTGGTTAGAATGCTAAATCTCCGGCCACCCCCTCCCCCCCACCCCCAGGAACTCCAGGGCTTTAACCAGCGCTCCTGGTGATGGAAGCTAAAGTTCGAGGACCCCTGTGGAGGACAAGCGCCAAGGTGACATGGCTGGAGTTGAGCCATTGAGGGGAGCAGCCCCTCACCCTGTGTTCCTGCTGCTCCCCTGCATATAGCCCTCTGCTTCCTCTTAACACTGTGAAACGTCTTAAAATCACCTCCACTCTCTCTTCCTTTCTGCCTTTGTCTAGGTGGCACACGTTTCTGGAGAAGCCCTCCCTCCTCCACGCCTGCCTGCCTTTCATGAGCCACTTTAAACGCTACTCCTCCAGCAAGAGTTCCCTGGTCCCACCAATCAGCTCTGATTGCTGCCTCCACCGAGAGCCTGCAGCACTCCATCTGTCCTTTATAACCATCAGCACACGCTGCTGGGCATTATAGTTGTTTGTGAATGTCTTATCTTTGCAGTTATAAGCAAGTTGAGAGCAAGGTGCTATATCTTATTCTTATCTGTATTCTCACAGTCCCCAAATAGTGTCTAGTGTATTCAGTCAAAGTTTAGATGGATGGAGGGAAGGAGAGAGGAAGGCAGGCAAGGAAGGAAACTAATTATGAATCAAACTGCTGACATTTGCAGGCAGTTTTGCCAGACTAGATTTCATCAATAAGTCGTGAGAAATAGAAACCATTTGCCCCTTGCAGCTGCAGGAGGAATGGGGGATCCCTAAAGCTAACGCCCACATATGCCTAAGTGCGGTATTCCTCTTCCTCGTGTCACGGGTGCCTGCTCGATGTGTTCCAGGTGTCATTTGCACAATTATCCACGTTTGGTCTCAGACGTTTTGCTTATGCAGGCTCCTAAAACTGGTCTGAGCATCATTCTGCCTTGGAGAGGTCTCGGAGTCTAAACCGCTCTTTCCTGGATACTGCCACAATGGGCACCAGCTGGCCAGCCTGAGTATCAGCCGTTGCCTTTTACTAGATTTAGGGACGTGATCCTTGCCTTTTTGTCATTATGAACTCATCTGAGATTATAGAGCACGCCTTAATCATCAGTTCATGTTGAGTTTAACATCTTCTCTAGTCTTTGAATAATTTTTACGAATCAAAGGCCTTCTAATTGATCTCTCAGAACTTTATTTCCACGTTCTTCCTTTTAGCCCATCTTTTTCTGACTCTTTAGATGTCTTGATGCAATAAGAATATGTTCGCTTACAATTCCTGTACTCAGTTCCCCTACTCAAATTGCCATATAAACTCCAGGGACCCCAGAAACGGAAGGGCCCTGGAGAGTAGAGGTGGGCTGCCTTTGAGCTAACAATAAAAAGCTGAACAGCAGAATTGATCGAATAGAGCGCTGTGTGGTTCAAAGTGTCCTCAGGCTTACAGCATTTCCTGATTGGAGCTCAGCATGCTTCCCATAACGGCAGTCAAGCTTTAGTAAAATCAGTAAATATCCAGACAAATTGTGTGACATCAGGTGGTCTCCCTGAGAAAGGCTTGAAGTCTTAGAAAGCCTTGAGTTAAGGAGTTATGGACGAAGTAGGAGGTGATGAGGACCAGCTGAGAAATAGCAAGAGGAAGGTCCCAAGGTTGGAGAATTACTCCCCAGTTGTGAAACTAATACATAGTTTCTCAAGAACACGTGTGACGTGCCAAAGGACTTGCCACCATCTTGGCCTCTTTTTTGTATGTGAAAAAGCGTTTGTTTTTTCCTTTAATGCAACTTATATAGACAGCATTTAACTCCAGGATGAATAGCTCACCATGGGCCCAGCTATTGGTAGGTTAGTGCTTTCTAGGAAAGGGATCTTAATAAGAAAAAAGTTAGATAAAATGGTAAAGTGAAATTATCGCCAATTCAAAGCTTCAACTCTCCCCAAGTTAAGCATTCTAAACCAACCAGTGGAAAGAGGCAAAATCAACAGGATGACCCAGTCTCATTTCTATAATAGCAAATTGCAAGTACTTAAAAGAATGATTTACTGAAAATTTTTATGGTAAATATTTAACAAAGCTTTTGTACTCTTACACATATTGTACAATTTATTTAAAAGTTATTGTGCATGGCTTCTGGAAAACATATCATATCTGTAAGTATTAATTATTTGAAATATTCTTCTGTTCATTTCATAGTACAGTGGAAAGCCATTTCTTCATTTCACCCAACTAAAAATATCCATTAACTTCGAAAAATAGAAATGGCTAAATTGGGGCCCATGAGAATGGCACACCCTGAGTATAAGACCTGAAACTTACTTTGCCTTCTATCGCCATTGAGAACAACACAGTCATTGCTTTCACAGTTCACGTGGCAATTCCCATCGCCTGTGCTTTGTGGAACACCTTCTGTCCTTACCTACTTGTTTTGTCAGGCTCCGAGCAGCTGATGAGGATACCCATTTAATAATTTGGCTAAGGTTTGCAAGCTCGTCTTTCTTGCTGTTAACAGAAGCAAATAATTGTTTTCCATAGCATTTGTCTTCCAGAACATCACTTAACTTCCTCCTGAGCTCTCAGAACGCCCTTCAGTAGCGCTTACCATTTTGTATTATAGCTATCTGTTTAATTGTTTCTCCTGACTAAACTACGCTCTTCAGGGGGAGGAACTGGTCATTCTTCCGTCAAGTCCAATCCCTACACAGACTGTAGTTCACTAAAACTACAAATAAACTGTAAGTTTTATTGTCATTACCCCTCTACCCACTGAAGTTGAACCACAATAAGCTGCCAGTATTTGACTGTTCTTCATCTAAAGTAATAGCAATTTCCTATGGTTCAACGTAATTTAAGCTTTAACTAACTCCGAAAAAGAAGGACCTTTTTTTCATGCTGTCACAATCCTGGCAGCTTATATGCAGATTTTCCATTAAAGCACCAAACAAAGATCTGTCAAGTTTACAGAATGTGTTTCCAGAGCTTCTCAAACTTTAATGTGCTGACGAATCAGCAGGGGATCTTGTTAACAATTCAGATTCAGTGTCAGGAGGGCTGGGGTGGGGCCTGAGACTCTGCATTTCTTAACAGGCTCCCTGGTGCTGCTGATGCTATGGTTCCCTGGCCAGGCTTTAGTAGCAAATTTTTGGATCACAGGCTGAAGAGTCAGGAAATGTAAGTTCTAGATCTACGATTAGCTATCTGTGCGACTCTAGGAAGCCGCTTAATCTTTCTGGGTCTTGCTTTCTGTAGTGTGCAGGGGTTCAGTGAGCTGGTCTATTCCTTCAGAGCCCAGTGTTTATGAGCTGCTGGGATCAGGTTTACCCATGTGATCTGAGAGCCCACATAGCAGAAAGGTTAGGAGAACCAGCTCCATCCTCAGACCGCCCGGGTTCACATCCCAGCTTCTCCACTTTCTAGCTAGGTGACCTTGGAAGGACTTCTTCATCTCTCTCTGCCTCAGTTTTCTCATCAGTAAAACTGGACTAATATTGAATTAGTCCGTATATGTGAAGTCCTTAGGACAGAGCCTCACACATATAAACTCAATAAATGTAATCTATTTGCAGCATTAATACTTTCTGTAGTTTCATTTCTGAGAAGCTTTCCTAATGGAATTATCTGAAATGTAGGCAAAGTTTTAGAGTATATGGAAAGGTATTTATCACCAATTTATTTATCTGTCAACATGTGGGAAGCTACCTGTATGTTCAACAATAAGAGAAAGGTTAATTACAGTGCATATTAAGGAATGTTTTGTGCCCCTTGTAAATGTCTACAAATAATTTTTAATGCTTGAGATACAATATGAAATGGGCAGAAAACAGGATACAGAGCTGTATTCACAGCTCAAGTGTAACTATAATTTCTTATATATGATATAGTGAACTATTTGTTGTTAGTGCCGTCCAGTCAATCTGACTCCTAGCGCCTGTGTACAGCAGAGCAGATCCCTGCCTAGTCTTTCTGTGCCATCCTTTCCCCTTCTGGCACTGTATCAGACAATGCTCCGCTGCTGTGCATGGGGTTTTCACAGCTCAGTTTTTCAGAAGCAAGTGGCCAGCTCCTTCTTCCTAGTCTGTCTAGTCTGCAAGCTCTGCTGAATCCTGTCCACCATGGGCAATCCTGCTGGTATGTGAAATACGGGTGGTGTAGCTTTCAGCATCACAGCAACACACAGCTGCTACAGTATGACAACCGACAGATGGGTGGTGTGGTTCCATGACCGGGAAACAAACCCAGGATGTGGCGATGAGAGCACCAAATCTTAACCACTAGACCACCAGGGCTGGTATAGTGAACTATATCTGGGAAAAAAGTGCCCCAAAATATTAAATGATTATTATGACTAACTGATAACATTACAGGTGATTTTTTTCTTCCTCTCTCTACTTTTTTCTAATTCCACATGAAGCATGAACAACTAGTATATTCAGAGAAAAAGTAATTTTTAAACACGTAAAAGTCTACCCCCCCCCCCAAAAAAAACCTCAACCCTATAGCAAGGACTTCAGCTTCTGTGGTGCCTTATGCCAAAACTGTTCTAGAAGCATAGCAAATAAGAATCAGAAGTCAGTAAATTTAATATAACACTCAGTGCCAAACTATTGACTGAAAACTAAAGCACGTTCATTTTTTATTTCTGAGCAAAAATGAGATTGTTGGGCATGCCAGTGAAGCATTAAATGACCAAAGCGGCTGCCTTGCTGCGTGTCACGTACATACTGGGGAGGCTGCACGAGAGGAGCGGGGCTTAAGGCTTTTCAGCTTAGAATAATACCAGAAACAACCAGCGTCATGCTGATGTGTGTGTTTCAGTAGATGGGTTCTCAAATAGAAATTCTTCGGCGGTCTCAACACTACCATATGATTAAATCTGTATTTAGGTTTTCGTTTAAAAGTTAACACAGTGGGTCAGGAAAAAGCATTTCAAGTGACTGGAAGGAGAATCCATTACACTTTTACATGTATTCCCCTATGACATGTATTTTTCCCAGCCTGAGCTATTTTGAGAAGAAATTCAAGAAAAATATTTGCTAGCGGTTTCCCACACCATCAATTTCTCTTTAAAGCTGCCATGATAGTGATAATCAGAACCTAATCCAGGTTGAACATCTTTTGATTTTCCAAAGAAGATTAAGAGCTATTTCATCTTGCCTCTATGGGGCACGGATTGAGAGGAAAGTTTGTAATAAATTCTCTACCACTACTCCACTGCCTGATAAAAATCCCTCATCCTTAATTTTCCTCTGGCTTTTTAGTACTTTGAACTTCTCGCTTTTTGAATAGACATCACCTACGATCTATGAATGCTTGATTCTTTCCCTAACCTGTAACCTCAACCGAAAACTACCAGAAAAAGAACTCCTGGATAAAAACTACTTTTCAATCACTTGCAAATCATTTTTCTTTGCCTCCCTCTCTCATACGTTCTAGAACCTGGATTAAAGAGATTTTTCTCTTAAAACACAAGCTTTTGCTTAAAGACTATTGGAAAAGGTGAGCTTTGCAGCTGCCTTTGTGGCTGATTGTGGTGTAACTGAAGGTGACTCGTTGCCATCCAGGAAAAAATGGTCTCCAAAGTAGGATGCCAAAGAAAACATTATATATCTAACATTTATTTTATCTCATCCTTATTTTAATTTATATTTTTGTATGTTTTATAATACAGACAATATAGTGGTACATTAAATGGTACACATAAAGGACATTTCACATATAGAAATTGGGAGTGCTCACAATGTTCAATCACAGACCTTTGAAACAGAGGTGGTAATGATCTCAAAGTTCCATTAAGTCAGCCAAGAATAGCGTATACTGGGACCTATATTCATTTATTTATCAAATTTTCTTTGAGCACCTATAGGATGTTGGGAATAAATAGCTAGGAATAAGACAGCCAAGCCCCTGTTCTTGTAAAGCTCATGTTTTCATGAGGGAGACAGACAGTTCACAGGTGAACAAACAATAATTTGATTCTTACAACAAGCAGGATATAAATAAGCAAGATGCTGAGACTTTCATTTATTCATTCAACAAATGTTTTAATCATCTGCTATGTACCTAGTAGTATGCTGAGCATCCTGCACAAAATAGATGTGGTCCTTGTTATCATTGAGTTTACACTCAAGCCAAGGTGGCGGATGTTAATTACAACTGTGATTAATGTTATAAAGGAGAAGTAGTACAGAGGGCTACCAGTTCAGAAGGAACTGATGACTAATAAGAGAGGAGATGCCTTTCTGAGGATGTTGTGTACAGCAGATGAGAGCTGGCGAGAGATGTGCTGTCTCCAACTAGGGAAAAAGGAGCCAAGGGTATGATGCTCCCCTAATCACTGATTATTTTTAATCGTGTGCTTTTAAAGGGAAATTTGGCCCAATATGTTACTGTTGCTTGTATGTAATACCTTAGACTTTGCAAAGCACTTTCTCATGGACGATCTCAGCTGCTCCTCATCTGCACATGTGGCATCCAAGCAAGAGCTTTAAATTCTGATGTGTATGAAAACAGCACGGATGCCTTTCCTAAACTCAGTTTCTAAACTCTGGGACTGAATGTGGTCCTTCCGTTGTAGGGCGCGCCTGAAGTTGTGAAATGGTACTCGCTGGGGCCCTTTGCTTTGTGCACAGAACTTTCTGAATATCAGCCATTGGCTTCAAGAGGCAGTTGGGCTGCTGTGAGTTGGCTGCAGAGTTGAAGGGGAGCTTGGAGGGAAATATCAAAAGGAAAATTCAGATGTGATTCATTAGCTGTGTGAGGCTTGCCAGAGGCAACGGGCCGCGTGAGACAGCAGACCCAAATGCCAAGAAGCTCCACAGGCAGAGAATGGATGTGTATAGGACAAGGTCATGTAGGAGGAGGTGCACCTTCTAGTCAATACTCTGATGTGAACACACACTTTGTCTACATTTTAAGTACAGGAGTCTTCAGAGGCTGTGCGTGAGAGTGGAAAACCATCACTGGATACGTATCCTTAGCTCATTTTTCTTTTTTCCTTTTGCCTTTTTTGTATCAATTTTTTGAGAGAACCATTGTATTAGGGATATTAATTCTTTGTATCATATATACATATAGCACACGCTTTTTTACCAATTATCATGTCTTTTGACTTTTTGTGTAAGGCAAAAGACAATATAAACAGTTTTTTTAAACTGAGTTCATAATAGTTTACATCAATGTGAAATTTTAGTTGTACGTTATTTCGTGACTGTCACCACGTAAGTGCCCCTTCACCCCCTGTGCCCACCCCCATCCCCCTTCCCCCGGTAACCACTGAACTATTTTCTTTGTCCATGTGTTTGTTCATATTCCACATGTGAGTTGAAATCGTCTGGTGTTTCTTTCTCAGTCTGGCTTACTTCGCTTGGTGTTATACCCTCCAGGTCCATCCAAGTGGTTGCAAATGGGATGATTTTGTCTTTTTTCTGGCTGAGTAGTATTCCATTGTGTATATATACCACATACGCTTTATCCAATCATGGGTCAGTGGGCACTTGGATTTTTTCCATGTCTTGGCTATCGTGAATAGTGCTGCACTGAACATAGGGGTGCATTTGTTACTTTGGATTGTTGGCTTCAAGTTGTTTGGGTAGATACCCAGTAGTGGGATAGCTGGGGTCGTATGGTAGTTCTATTTTTAGTTTTTTGAGGAATCTCCATACACAGTATTAATGGTTTTAAATTCAAATCTACCCTTAATTTTTTCTCGTTTGTGGCATTTAGATTTATCTTGTTTAAAATGTAAAATATCTCTTCTGCTCAAAGTTATACAAATGTTCTGGGTTGTTTTTTTTCCTTCCGATTTTGTGGTCTTTAGGCCTTTAATCTACCTGGAATTACTTTGTACATGATGTGAGGAAAAAGATAACTTTATTTTATCCTAGAGGGCCATTCACAGAAGAGGATGTGCAAGGAGCCAATACACATGAAAAGATACATTTTGCTCACAGGGAAATGCAAATTAAAGCAATAAAATGTCATTTTGCTTATATCAGCTTAGCAAAACTTTAAAAGATTAAAAATGTTCAGTGCTGGTGAAGGTTTGGAAGAAAGTGGAACTCTCATACAGTGCTGGTGGAAATGTGAAATGGCTACACGTTCCTTGGAAAATAATCCAGCAGAATCTAGTAGGAGTTAAGATCCTTGCACCCTTGTGCACAGCAATCCCATTCCTTAGAAAATACTTGTCCAAAATAAAAGAACTAGCATGTGTTACAATGTTTATTTGAGCACTATGTTTAGTGATTAAAAAAAACAAACCTGAAAACAGACTGAAAGTCCCTCAAGAACATGAATGATTGGAAAAACTATGATATATCTGTCTAGACCATGGAATATAATGAAGCTATTACAAAGAATGTCTCAGGCACACATCAACCTGGAGGAATGTGTGTGATATATTATTAAATGAAAATAGAAAGTTTTAGAGTAATGTTTATGATCTTATTTTTTGAATTGTGCTAGTTTTTACATTGTAAGGATGTTTCTTTGGGACGTTGTTTGTGCTGATTCTTTTTTTCTGTTTAGGAGGTGAGGAGGAGATGGTGGCCGTGGTATTTCCATGAAGGTAGATTACCTTCTTCCTTTAACATTAAAATGATAGAGTAACAGGAGAGATTGAATTTTATCACGTAAAGAACTAGACTAGGGTACAGGGCCAGCCCCGTGGCTGAGTGGTTAAGTTTGCACTCTCCACTTCAGTGGCCCAGAGTTTCACCAGTTTGGATCCTGGGTGTGGACCTAGCACTGCTCATCAAGCCACGCTGAGGCGGCGTCCCACATAGTAGAACTAGAAGGACCTACAACTAGAATATACAACTATGTACCGGGGGGCTTTGGGGAGAAGAAGAAAAAAAAACAGATTGGCAACAGATGTTAGCTCAAAGCTGATCTTTAAAAAAAAAAACAAAAAAAAAAACACTAGACTAGTGTAGAGGAAACTTCAGTTCTGTTTTGATTTCCATGTCTTGGGTATGTCATTGTGTTTCTAATATCTCTTCTTCCAGTACATGTGCAGAAAAGAAGGAAATATCAAATGCTTCAAATGCCTCTGAAATAAGGACAAAATAGGGCAAGATGACAATGTTTCCTCCGAAATTTTTACATTTGCTATAGTTAAGACTGAGATTTCCAAGTTCTCAAATTAGTATCTGTTTCAGTCCACTAGAGAAGGGCCATCGTTTTCTCATTTGGGAAGGATACAGTGCCTTGATGCCATACTTAGCACAACGAAAATGTAAGCTCGCCCTGGGTCACAGCCTTTATTTCACAGAATTTTCCAGTCGTAGAATAATACATCTAGAAAGAACCAAGCTGACTTCAAAGCTAATTGCGTCTCAGAATTACCTGCGGATTTAACAAGTGTAAGTACAAATACCCCGAATGTACCCCAAATGTACTAAATCAGAGTATCCAGAAATCTATCTTTAAACTATTACCAAGCGATTCTGATGCATCGCATCTATAGACTAGTGTTTGTGAACTACTGATGAAGTTTATCAAATAAGAAGGTCCAGCTGGCTGCCAAAGGTAACACAGGCGGTGAAGGCAGCATTTGTAAAGCCCCTAAGGAAAAAGTACCTTTCAGTTCTAAGCCCTCTTGCACAGCTGGCAAATTGTGTAAAATTCAGACATATTTGCAAAGTTTCATTTTTTTTCCCCACATGCTAGAAGCCATTGATCCTTGAAATGGGGTTTTTGTTAAAGTAACATTCCAGCTTTGCCATAAAAAGTGTCACCCTGAACCTCTGTCGTTAATCTGCACCTGACCCTCTCAGTCAGTGTCGCGATGCTGGTGTGTCCTAGGCTTTAGCCACAATGCATATACTTTGGGTCAAATACTTGAAGTCATCAGGGCAATACTATCCTTTAAAAACTTTACAAAAGTAGAGCTAGTGTGCAAATCTTAGTTGTATATTCCCCTACTTACTTTTTGAGTAATGGACATGTGACTTATCCAAAAGTTGAAAGAAAATCTATTAACACCAGACTTTCTGAAACCCTTGAAGAACATTACCACTAACAGAGAAAGAGAGACCAAGTGGAAATGAAACCTTTCAGAAAGACTGAGACAAAGCAAATGGCACACGTGGTATTTCTCTTTAGCCTCTAAGGCAGTAAAGTACCAGATGTCGTACAACAAAGTCAGAGGGGACCGCGTAACCTAATGGGCGCAGCCAGAGTGCTCAGCCTTAAAAAGCTCTTGTGCTTATGAAAACAAGCAACCTGGCACCATTAACTCCATATGTTAGATTTAAGGCTTTTTTGTTCCAGCCTGCATTTGATTTACTTAAACATTTGTAATGCTTACCTTTTGTATTAAAAGAGAGACTGTAAGTGAATGAAATGTTTGTTCAGCCCCTGATATGGGGCCTTTCACATAGTAGGTTGCTTAGTAAATATTTGGTGACAGTATTACCTGGTACCTTCTAAATGTGCGGTTGGAAAAGGAAAGATCAGCTGAAGTGAAGTTGATCTCTTAAGTTGAATAAGCTACACAAGGTACACATGGACTTCATTCCCTAGTGGTGCAGCCAGGAGAGGACCAACCGGTGAACAAAGCCCAGAGCAAAGCTGTGACTGAGCACAGAGTCCCTAATGCAGACATATTAAAGCGAGCCGTTTGTTGAGTTCAAGGTATACAATGCAGAGAGCTAACTATAAGATTGCCAAGTCCATTCCTTCTTAAGTTCTATTTCTGTGACAGTAGCCCAATATGGCATTGCTGACATCTCTCTGAGCACCTCCTTGGTCTCCATCACTGGATGCCTCTCTGACATGATGCTTAGGTTACCCCTCAGTCTCTGTGAGCACTGTGTTCTCTGTCTCAAAGATGCTGATTGTTTGAATGGCTTTAGTTTTTGCCTGTGTTCTGATGAGTCTCAAGCCTTTCTTTCCAGCCCTGGCTTCTTACCCATAATTCAGTCCCACATGTCCACTTGACTGCTGGACACTGACATGTGGGTGCCAACTTCTCTGAAATAGTTCGTCCTTTTATTCTACACACATCTTCCCTGCCTTTTTCCCTATTCTCAGTCAATTGGGAGAAATCCAGCCACTCAGGGTCAAAACCGCTGTCGTTTTTCTTTCTCCTGTGGTTCAGTTGCTCACCAAGTCTTATCACTCCTTTTTCCTACAGTCTCTTCTGTTTCATTTCTCTCATGCCACCTTCATTATTTCATGCCTGCGTGACCATAATAACCTCATAATTTGCCTCTCTGCTTCCACTTTCACCCCCTCCAATCCGTTCCGCCCATCAGTACCAAATTAATCTTCCTAAAGTGCCTTTCTATTATATTGCTCTGCTGATCCAGAACACATCAGTAGGCTGTGACATCTCAGGAATCATGTCCAAACTCATTTGTCTGGCATCCAAGGCCCTCTACAGCTTTGCCCTTTCCTTTCCCCATTTTACCTCTTTTTTTCATGTCAAAACAAATCTGTGTTCTGATCAGAGTGGTCTGCCTATTTCCCCAAACATGACCACAGCATGCCACACTCCATTCAGATCACTCGGGATGCTGTCCTTCCCTCTGACCTCCCATCTGAAATGTTGCTACCCATGCTCTCTGGTCATGATAGAGATGGAACTTTAAACTAAGCAAGCCCACAGAGACTCTCTCTCCTCTAACAGCTTTTGTTTTGGGTTAACTCTAGGCACCTTGAGTGTAAAGCCCATAATATGCCTCTCCTAGTGTTTCATAAACAGTAAATGCTCAAAAAATTTGATTAGATTTAGAATCTGGTGCATTGTCTTGATCATGATTCTCAATTCAACTGCCCAAAACAATGAAGGAAAAGAAAGCCAAAAGAAAATATCGGCAGCTGGGCTCAGTTTTATTTACCCCACCTAAGTTTCAAACAAGAAGATCTGCAAATTGAATTTAACTCTTGTCTCTCTCTTCAAATAATCCACATCTCCTAAAACTGGGCAATCTGTATGTGCTGGGGGGAAAGTATCAGCCCAGATAAAGATGTGGAGGAGAGACTCTTGCCAAAGGAAGTTTTCTGACTTCCCAACTTGATAAAATTCTCTTAGGGGGATTTTCTGACATGTGTATGTACCCCTTACCGCAGCCAGTACCTAACCCATGGTCAATCTCTAGGTGAGGGAGGAAATGTGCATAGACCTGAATGGTTTCCCTAAGATTTTGCAAATTCTGTGCTCCTGACCCTTATCCAGAAAAATAGTGATTTTACCTGGATGTGTTTTCTTTAGCCCAAACTAGCTTTAAAATATGTATATATCAAAGAAAAACACAATTCTTAAAACCCTTGTATGTTTTCCTAATTGTCCCAAACATGATTGATTAGGACTTGATATATTTTGCTGTGGGGAATTGGGTAGTTTTAAGAATAGGTTAAATATTCTAGAAAATAGGGGCCAGCCCTGTGGCCAAGTGGTTAAGCTCATGCATTCCGCTTCGGCGGCCCAGGGTTCACTGGTTCGGATCCTGGGTGTGGACCTACACACCACTCATCAAGCCATGCTGTGGTGGCATCTCACACAGAAGAACTAGAATGGCTTACAACTGGGATATACAACTATGTACTGGGGCTTTGGGGAGAAAAAAAGAGGAAAATTGGCAATAGATGTTAGCTCAGGGCCAATCTTCCTCACCAAGAAGCATACTTAAAAAAAAAAAAAGAAAACTGGAAATTATGAAACTAAGTTTAAAAAAATTCTATAAAATAGTGGACCCAGAGATTGGATCTGAACCAAAGTAGGCTGGCTTGGGAGAGTGCGAATGTAATTCTTCCAGAAGGCAACAGAACATAATGTTACACACACCCACCTCTTTGTCTTTTAGTGTTCTAGACTCAGTCCCCAAAGCCTGCTTCTGCTAACAGTGTACCAACAAGGCTGAAATCAAGGCGTTAGCAAGGCTGAATTCCCTTTGCAGGGTCTAGGGGAAATCCATCCCTTCCTTCCTCCAGCTTCTGGTGACTACTGATTTGTGGCCCCCTCACTCCAAACTCTTCCTCCGGGGTCACATTGCCTTCTCTCCCCTTCTATGTGTGTCAAATCTCTTGCTCTCTCTTGTAAGACACTTGTGATTGCATTTAAGGCCTGCCCAGATAATCCAAGGTAATCTCATATCTCAAGATCCTTAATTTGGTATCATCTGCAATGTCCTTTTTTGCCACCTAAGGTGATTTTCACAGATCCCAGGGATGAGAATACGGATATCTTTCAGGGGCCCTCATTCAGGCTATCGCAATGATTAACTATTAACATTTTATTTATATCAAATACTACATAATTAAATTTTTAAATTACAAAGCAGCAAGAATATTAGAGGAATACACACCATATGGTTAATGATGCTTCTCTCTTGGGAGTGGCATGATAGGGAATTTTCACTTTCAGTATTATATGCTTTTGAAGCATTTTGCTCTTTTCCAAAGAGCATGTGATTGATATGTTTCTGTTTAGGGATAAAACAATAAGGATTAAAGAGGAAAAAAGATACTTCCGGCAATATTAAAGGAAGCAAATGATGCCCCAGTTGGGAATCTTTATTCTTGATCTCATAGCATTTATTTCCAGCACTCCCCCCTTCATCCTGTGCAGCTGCTCTCCCTTCACTCATCTATGCAATTTGGATTGAAAACACACTTCAGGCAATTACATCCAAACTCACATTTGCTCGGCTTCAAAGTCCCTGCTGGTCCCTCTATTGCAGGCTGACTATTTTTCCTAATTTCCTCCTTCAAAGACCAAAGAAAGGAGTTTCCAAAAGGCAGGGGACAAGGAGAAGAATTGGAAGGAATAGAAAATGTATTTTTTTGATCTGTTCTCTGAGATCTTTTTGTTCTTAGAGTTTTCTTCCCTCAACAAGGGCTGCAGTGTCCTACTTCATGGGGACAAATCCACTCCTCCTTTGTGTCTAAACCCCTACCATTGGTGGAAGAGGTTTTTTTTGCTATGCTGCTATGTATCATTCACTCACTTTCTCAACCTATGTTCTTGGTGCAGTTGCTATTTTTCAGGCACTGTAAACAGTCGGCTAAGATGCAATTATGACTAAGATAAAGGCCATGCCTTCAGAAGTCAATTTTTCCACTTTTCCCTCTATCTGCCGCCAAGCTCCAGTGTCACTGGCTCAAGATGCATACAGTTCACTGGTGACTAATAATGTCTTCATCTCTCTCTCCTCTAGCATCCAGTTTCTTTCTAAATGCCTCAGAAGGCCAGAGTCCATATGTCTGATAACCAAACTGAACATTTTCAATTAGATAGCAATGTTGTTTCTTTCTAAAGGAAATTTCATTATGTTAAAGAACAAATTTGGAAACCATAGCTTTTCTATAAGTGTATTAACGAATTATAGTCACTATTATGTTATGTCTATTTGGCCATACCAATAAAGGTATTTGCAGTTTTGTGTGACAGAGGAATTTTCCATTGTTTTGGTAAAATAACCAACTGTTTTAACAAGTATATGTTATCAGGCATTTAATTAAATCAACTTGGTTTATCACTAGGTGCATTTATTGTACTGTCTAATCACAGGTAAACACAGCTGGTATGGGCATGTGGTTGGAACACTCTAGAAAATGGAGGTGGGAAATCTGTTAAAAGTTGCCAACAATATCTCCTTTTATTCACTTTAAACATTGCAGAGAGGGGCTGGTTTTGGTTTTCATTGACAATGAAGGCAGCAGCAGAATAGATACTTTTTGAAAGAAAGGAGAATCATGTAGATAGATGAGTCATAGAAAACATGTACAGCTGAGCTTCTCAAACTTAATGTGCAGAGAAATCACCTGGGGATTTTGTGAAACTACAGATTCTGATTTAGTGGAGCTGGGCTGGGGCCTGTGATGCTGCATCTCTAACAAGCCCTCAGGTTATGCTGATGCTCCTGGAGTTGGTGGTATAGACTAGCAAGACCAGGAGGAGGCAGTCAACTTACTTAGGGCCACTGCTTTTGTGAAATCAAGAAAAAAAATCTACAGTTTGAGATGCGTAAAGTCACCATACCTCCTCTTTTTAGGTGCCAAAACCATGGTATCTTTTTTGGTGACTTAAAGGGGCTCTAACCCAGAGGAGGTGCCTTTCTGATACTGCAAGCCTATGATAGCATCTCAGATCTTGTAGCTGCTTTAAAGATGTATATATTTTTAAATTCCCAAAAGATACTATAAACTCATTGAGAGTAGAAACAGGATCCTGACAATGCTGAATGCATATTAAACATTCAACAGATGTGTCTCTAATTGAATATTATGACGACTCTTTCTACGAAGTATTACCAGTAAGTCCAGTCTATGAGCTGCCACTTTTGCCAATAAAACAGCTGAGAAAGCTTAGGAAGGCACTTAATTCTAAGCTTTAAACGTTAACAGGGATTGAAGGCAGATTTTAGGTTAAGGCTCAGTATTAGAATACCAGGAGATCCCCTAAGCTCTCTGGAAGGTTGTCACCACCTGAGCACACCTGTTTTTTCTATCCTCACCATCAGGATTGCGCTTCTCTTTCAACACCCTTGACATTACTCCTCATTCAGAATGAATTCTCATTTGCAATCACTTTCCCTTCTGTTTATTTGTATATTCCTAATACTCCACGCGCCCCCCATGGGACAATCCTCTGCATCTTTAGAGTGCAGGTGGGTGAAGAGACCATGGGCAACTTGTGTAACCCAGCACCTGCCATGAGGCATCTTGTTTGTGTACTGTAAGCAGATGTATTTACAGTCAGATTCAAACTTAGAAATATTTTGAATATTCAAATGAGAACCTTCTAAAGAACCCCATTTCTAGACAACAATTTTAGCCTTGAGACTTTAAAAATATTTTTGAGATCACATTATATGAATTTGGAGCGTGTATAAAACCTGCAGGATTAAAATTCGTTTGTGGCTAGAACTTGACAATCACCAGAGCACCTGAATTTCAGCTTAGTCCTTGTGCTAAGAGATAGAAGCAGAAAGTAGATAAATAGCAGTTGAATGCAGCTATAAATGGGAAATAGATACAGAAGTTAATTTAATACAGAAAACTAAAGTAGTCTTCCACTAGCCAGTATACTGTAAAATCAATCGTCTCTTAGAATTAAAGAAAAACTGAATGAAGCCATTTTAGACTGAGAAGCACTTTAGAAATGCTGATTGTGTCAAATGCCTATGATGGAAACTGCAATTGTAAGTCTGGGTGTCTTAGAAACAACGGATGAAACATTCCCAGGCTGCCTATAAACTTCCCCGGGCACTTACTGTCTGGTGGTTCTTACACAGAATGTGTGTGTGCCGGGTTCCACAAGCTTAATTGCTAGAGTAGGAAGAGATTTTTCCCCTCCTGTATTTTGAAAAGCAGAGCCATGAGCCGATTACATGGAGGAAATGACTTGTTAGGGTCACCTGTAAAAACTTGAAATGAGGACAGGACATGGCTAAGTCTCAGCTGCAGACAAGCTACTTGACCAGGTTCTCTCGATTCAGGCTTGCTTTATTTACCAAAGCAAAACTCCAGGTAACTGTCATCTGTCTATTGAAATGGTCAATATGGCTCTTGAAAAATGAGTTGTCCCTAGTGAAGGAGCTAGTCTCTAAAATGAGTTTACTTTTTAGGGAGAAGTCTCTCTGAGTAGCCTAACATCTCCGTTTCAGTGACCACAAGCATGGGCCCCCTCTCTCTGGCCTTCTAGAAGGAACTTTCATAGCCCTTGTGAAGATTCATGCTCCCAGTTTAAGCTTCCCAAAACAAATCTTAGTGGGTCTTTATCTTGCTTCTTGTGAGCAAGACAATGTCCTATTCTATGGTGAATCCACAGGCACTTGAAATGTGTTCCATGTATCTCTGTGCTTTGTGATAGCGTGGGAAGCCCTGCTGATTCATATGCTTTGCTGATTTCAGTCTCTGACAAATTCTCCCCGCTCCTGCCCCAGGAGAGCTGGCAGTCTGCTGAGGGTGTGCTGGTGTATCCACAGCTTGGACTGGTGGCTCTCCAGATGCTGCCAGACCCTCCAGGACATAAGACTGCAGCCTCCATTGTCTAACTTTACTTTCTCTACTCAAGCTGTGCCAAGGCCTGGGTTGGGAGCTCTGCTCCTGTTGCATCCCTGCCTGAGCCCTGGAACTATGGATGCTGGTCCCAGCAGCTGAGCCATCTCCACAGGGTTGAGTTGAGATTATCTCCACCACGGCAACTACAGGTGCTAGTCCAAGAGTGCGCATCAGTGTGGGTTGCTGCACACTTACCAGGCCAAAGGGACTCAGAGAGAGGAATAGAGAAAGAGAGAGATGCTTATGATGGTCTTGGATCTGTCCCAATGCAGGTCAGCTTAGACCCCAAAAGGTTACATGGCTTTGTGAATCTGTCCACTGCTCTGTTTCTCTTTAAGGTAACTATGCCACAAGGGTGTTGATTGGGGTATCACAAGACTCTTTTTCCCTCAGCCACCACTTCCCATCTGATGTTCGGCTGACTGGCTCATCATCAGACACCCTCTCTCTTTCTCCTGAATTCTCTCCCGTGGGCTCTGACATCGCACTTTGAGAAATGGCTTATGTAGGGTGTCTCCCTATCTTGCAGATAAATATGTGTCTATGTATGTATGCTGGTGGGGACCACTTCAAACTTGGAGGCTTCTCAGGTTTGAGTCAATGACCTGATGCAAATAGATACTTAGGAGGAGAGATGGTGCCCAATTCCACAAATTGGATTAACCTGAGCATGATCCCCAGCCCAAACAGAGCCTCTGCTCCTGTCTCTTGGGGCCCTGGAAATGAGTCCTGTTACTTATAAGTTTGTTTCAAATTCTCCATAGAAACCCTGATGAATCTGATATTTTCTGTGTTATTTATCATAGATAGTCTGGGTTTTCTAACAAATTAGCATTTGAATTGTTGCGTACTTGGTAAGGGTTTATTGTTTGCATGTAACAGAAACCAATTTGATCTACTTTAGACCAAAATGGGAAATTTGTTTCAAGGACTCAAGCAGGGCTCTGGGGACGTCAAGGCACGAACACAGACCTTTCCTTAAGAGCCCTGTGCTCATCTGACCTTTGTTTGCAGTCTCTTTGTATCACAGTTGAAATCCTAAATTCTAGGCAGAAAGAATTGGGTGTCTGTCTGGCCATGATAAAGCCAACTAAGGCCGGGGACACAGTTTCAGGTAATTCAAACCAAACACCTCAGGCCCAGCCCTATAGACAAGGTGCAGAGATGGGAATCTCTGTGGATAAGCCTCTCAAAACTACTCTAAGGAGCATTCATTCATCTTTTTGTTTTTTTATCTTTAAGACAACAAGTAATGATCAAATGACAACAACTCTTTAATGTGTGGTTCACACAAGAATGTTTCAAATGTTTTTCAGAAAGAAAAAAAACCTTGAAAATAAATCCCGTGGTTCTGAACTTGGGTTCCCTGGACTCATAAAGATGGGTTCTGGATGTTCTTCAACTGCTCCAGTATTTCTGAAAGGCTTTCATTTATTTACCATGATAAACATGCACAAGATCATTATGACCTTGAGTTCTTTTGATTTTTGACCAAAATGGTATTAACTTGATGTGGTAATACTTGTGTCCTCATGATGAGAAACATTTTTTATATATAATTGTCGTTACCAAATGATGGAGAAATTATTTAAACTTGGTGTAGCGGCAGTCATAGTAATAATAGCAAACAGTTAGGCGTTTTTGGTGTGCCTGCACTCTCCCAAGTACTGCAGACGTGATCTTTCCAAACCTGGGGTTCACAAAACGGCGGGAGGTGGGGGGGGTGAGGGAGGGGCATTTAAGTGCCAATGAAGACTGGGAGCCACTGACGTGGGTCTCCGGTTATAGTCCAGCATCAGCAGTAATTCTGAGGCAGAAGTAAAAGCCTTCCACTCTTAACAGGGAGTTACAGTTCTTCCAGGAAAACTTCTGGAACGAGCCTTCTCTTTCTTGCCACCCCTGAGTTTGGTTCTAGCCACAGTTTACACATCCCTAAGTTAAAGGTTAGCAAGTTATTTTTGGAACTACCAAAATTTACCTGCTAATTCTGGGATATTTTTCTTCCCATATAATGATATAAAAAATGCAATGCCCTTGAAGTAAAATTATTTCACATTTTCTTTTGTCCATATGTTTAGTTGTGGAGGTTTTATATCATCAAAATATATTTACGGCAAACCCCAACCTAAGTCACTGGAAGGAAAGATGAAGACAGATGACCCAGGTTATAAAAATCATCCTTAGGGTGAAATTGCTCCAACTTTACCCATGCATTTGTTGATTATACCACATTGTTTTAAACCTTGGAATTGTAGCTCTAACAATTCATTTGTCTCTGAAAAAATACCGAAAGAATTACAACATCCATTGCCTTGCAAGTCTTTTGCAAACCCAAGAACTACAGAAGACTGTCTGGGGAAATGCCGCCCAATGATTGCTGGAGAAAATGGCTATATTGATTCAGAACAATGCTTTATATTAGCTTAGCAAATACAGTTTGAGGTCAATTACCAGAAATAGTAGTTTTTCTTTCAGAGTTTATAAACTCCCTGGTATTTATACAACTGAAAGAATGTATGCTATTCAACTTGTGACCGTGGTTATTCAGGGAGCCACTTTAAGTAAGTATATAAACATCTAGCTCCAGGGACCAGCAAAGATACCACAGTTTCAGGTCTGTAAGTAGTGCCACTCTATTAAAGCTGCCATGTTACTGTTTAAAGCGAACTAAAAAAATGTCATTTGGAGGAATAAGAAAAACCCTGGTTTTGTAAGCCTCGTAATTGTATGAACCAAAATATAGTATTTGACCAGAGAGTGATAAACTCCTTTTGAGTTGTAGATTCCCTTTGTGATTGTGATGAATGTTATGTACCTCCTCCTCCAAAATAGAAGTACACACAAAATTTTACATACAATTTTATGGAACTATGTAATAGGCACAAATTAATTAATTTGCCTGTTTTTCTACTTAAACCCTTTTTTATTGCCTTTGTATGGCTACAAGTGCCCAGCAGCCATAATGTTATAGCATTTGGGGAGAGTTATTCTAGCAGTGTGGCGTTTGATACCATGCTGTTCTTCTCGGCCTTTCAGTTTTTATTGTTGACTATGTAGTAGCTCGCGTTGCTCACCTTATGTGGAGTGGCCTGCCATGAGCTTCTTGTCTTTCAAGTGTATGGTTTCCTCTAGAAACTTAGTGGAAGCCGTATTCAGGAACTGGACCTAGAAGGTAATAACAGAACTTCTAGGCGCCATTCTTGCCTTTCCCAACTAATTCCATTGTGGTGTCATTTAGCTAAAATAGCCAGTGTATCAATGTCTTTGACTTTCCTGGGCAGTTTCAGCTATCATGTAGGCCCTGTGTGGCACAAAGAACTTAAACAATATCTGCCTGTCTCAAGGATCTTACAAATCCAGCTGGAGAGAAGAGACTGCCAAGTAAAACAAGAAAATAGTTACTTATTCAGTATTGACACAGAATAAGGAAAACTAATGATACGTGCTAGTTGATACTAACAGCAAGTATAAAATTAGATCATTATAAACTTAATGAGTATTTCTCAGAGTGTGTTCCAAAACTTATTTGGTCATAACTCCTATTTTATAACACGAATTAATATCCTAAAGAGTGTGCTGGGGAACCCTGAACTAGAATTATCATGAAAATTTTCCTGAGGGAGAAAGACCTTGAGAAATAGGTAGGATGTGAGTCAAGTATGGTCCAGAAAAACTTGTACCAGAATCACCAAGGGTTATTTGTTTAAAAAAAATTGCTGGGCTCTTTGTCTTATGAAATCATAATTTCTGGTGTGGGGGCCTTGGCTGTCTGCATTTTAACAGCACCTCAGATTATTTTCATGGACTGTCAGGCATGAGAAGCTCCATATGGACACACATAATGAAGAGGGAAAGCATTCATTACCATCTAGTCAAATAATATTAAATAAAATACTCTGGGCTCTTTGAGTTTACTCTCAAAACTTGAAAATTTATAAGATTTTGCATATAGTGACTTCTATCAAGCTATCGTTTGCTGAGCCTAATAGAATGAACACCTGGTATTTCTGAAACAGTTGTTTGAGTTCCATTTTAGTACAGAGTTTCAAACATTTGTTTACTTCCTGCCAAAAAGCCATGATTCAAATAATGTAAATTCTTTTGTGTACATGTAAGTTACACACATATATACATAATTTCCTTTGATTTTTATTGAAACTTATGTGAGGTGTCCATAGCTATATATGTCAGACTTCATAGAAATGAAGCAAGGGAAGGAAATAATTATGCAATAAAATGAGTTTCGGTTACATTTTTTCCATGACTGCAAAATCCTGGGTAGAATTTGAGGACCAGCTAGCTCTAACGCCCAGGAGGGCTCCTGGTGAAAAATTCCTATTTATCTTTCCTCAGTGAAGAGCATTTGTGTGTGTGAGTGTGAGGAAGGTTGGCCTGAGCTGACATCTGTTCCTAATCTTCCTCTTTTTGCTTGAGGAAGATTGTTGCTGAGCTAACATCTATGTCTTCCTCTATTTTATGTGGGATGCTGCCTCAGCGTGGCTTGATGAGTGGCGCTAGGTCTGTGCCTGGGGTCCAGACCTGCAAACCCCGGGCCATGGAAGTGGGGCACACAAACTTAACCACTGTGCCACCTGGCTGGCCCCAACATTTTTTTTTAAGTAATATAAATCCTTCTGGTTGTTAAACAGTGGGACTGAGGGCTTTTCCCTCAAGAGGGAAAAGGGAAGGGAATTTACTTTTATTGGGTCTCTACTAAGGGTCTCGTCCTTTGTCATTTATCTCGTTCAATAGCCAAAACTACTCAATAAGGGAAGTGATATGTCTTTAAGTCATTTTCACAGATTAAGAAATTGAAGCTAAAAAGTTGAATGGCTTGCTTAAGGTCTCATAAGTGTTAAGTGGCAAAGCCAAAATTTTAACCCTTCTCGTGTGCCTTGTTTTTCCCATGAGAGTACATTTCCTTTGAGAACAGCAGAAATCTCTAGACACTGTGTCTCTAGCCCAGGAGTCTTTCTTCACTTCCTTTCCACAGAACTTTCTGTGGAGGGCAGTAGCCCCCAGCGGCTCCAGCTTGGGTGGGTTTTCCTGCCCTGGGAGCTCCCACCAGCATCACGATGTTCCTAGTATCTCCCACACCCCAACAAGCAGTATGGAGCAGTCAATACCAACATGGACTTGGGTTTGACAATGACTAGCTGCTTGATTTTTGGTAAATTACCCAATCTCTCTGAGACTGTCCTCTCAGTTGCACAGTGGGAGTAATGTCTACCTCATAGAATTATGAGGGTTTCTTTAACAGCTTTATTGAGGTATACTTTACATGCAATAAAATCGTTCAATCTAAGTATACAGTTCAATGAACTTGGTAAGTGTCTTTAGTTGGGAAAGCACCACCATAATCTAGTTTTAGAACATTTCCATCACCCCTGAAAGTACCATGGGTCCTTTTTCCAGCCAATCCCCAAACCTACCCTCAGTCCCAGCAACCATTTGTCTGTTTTCTGTCACAATAGTTTTGCCTTTTTCAGAATATCATGTAAATGGAAACATACAGTACGTAGTCTTTTGTGTTGAGTATCTTTCACTTACCATGATGTTCTGTGGTTCATTCATTTTGTTTGTAGCTTGTATCAGTAGTTTAGCCCTACTATTGCCAAGTAGTATTCCATAGAATAGATATACCACATTTTTTCCTTCTCTTTATTGATTGGTATTTGGGCTGTTTCTATTGTTTGGCTATAATGAATAATGCTACTATAAATAATTAAGCATATAAATATTTGTTTAGACATAGGTCTTTATTTCTCTTGGGTAGATACCTAGAAGTAGAATTGTTGGGCCATATGATAAGGGTATGTTTAATGTGATAAGATTCTGTCAAACTGTTCAAAGTGGCTATACCATTTTGCATTCTTGCCAACAGTGCACAAGCGTTTCAGTTGCTCAGCATCCTCACCAACACTTGCTGTTGTCGGTCATCTTTCTAATATCAGTTATTCTAGTGGACATGTAGTGGTTTCTCACTGTAGGTTTCATTTTCATTTCCCTAATGGTCAATGACGTTGAGCTTCTTTGTACTTTGTGGGCTATTCATATATCTTCTTCTGAGGAGTGTCTTATTCAAATTACATATCCTCTTTTATGAAGTGTTCATTCAAATAATATGTCTTCTTTTGTGTAAGGTCTGTTCAAATATTTTGCCCAATTTAAAATTGAGTTGTCATATTGTAGTTTGTAAGATCTCTTTATATATTTTGGAAAAACATTTCTTGTTAGATATGTTTTGCAAATATTTTTTCCCAGTCTATAGTTTGTTTTTTATTTCCTTGATGGTATGTCTCAGAGCAAAGTTCTTAATTTTGGTGAAATCCAATTTTTCGTTTTTTCTTCTATGACACAAGCACAAGTCAGAAAAGAAAAAAATGCTTTTGGTGTCACGTATAGAAAATCTTTGCCTAACCCAAGGTCACAAAGATTTGTTTTCACATATTTTCTTCCAGAAGTTTTATAGTTTTAAAATAAGTTCTCACATTTACATTTATGATCCATTTTGAGTTAATTTTTGTGTATAGTGTGAGGTAAGAGTCAAGGTTCATTTTTTTGCTAGTGAGTAGCCAATTATTCTAGCACTATTTATTGAAAAGAATTTTCCTTACACTATTGAATTACTTGTCCCCTTTGAAAAATTGGCTGAGCATATAAACATGGGTCTCTTTCTAGACTCTCATATTCTTTTCCATTGATCTATATTTCTATTCCTATGCCAATACCAAAGTATTTGATTACATGATTTTATATTGTCTTGAAATCAGGTAGTATGTCATCTAAATTTGCTCTTCTTAAAAATTGTTTTGATATTCTCAATGTTCTTGCCAGTTTCTCAGAAAAAGCAGACTAGGATTTTGACTGAAATTGCATTGAACCTACATATCTATTTGAGAAGCGTTGCCATCTTAATTAGCTGTCCAATTCATGAACACAGTGTGTATCTCCATTTGTTTAGGTCTTATTTAATTTCTCCCAGGGATATTTCATGGTTTTCTGGGAGATTTTGTACATAATTTCTTAAATTTAGTCCTGAGTCTTTCTTTGATGTTATCATAAATGGAATTGCTATCTTTCATTTTTGGAATTTTCACTGCTAGTACGTAGAAATAATATGAATTTTTATATTGATCTTTGTTTTGGCTTCCTGTTGCTGCCATAACAAATTATCATAAACTTAGTGGCTTAAAACAACACAAATCTATCTATTCGCTTACATTTCTAGAGATCAGCAGTCTGGAATCAGTCTCACTGGACTAAAACCAAGGTGTTGGCAGGGCTGGTTCCTTCTGGAGGCTCTCAAGGAGAATCTTTTTCTTTGCCTTTTTCAGCTTTGAGTGACCACCTGTCCTCCTTGGCTTACAGCCCTTTCCTTTATTTTCTAAGCCCACTTTCATCATCACATCACCTTCTCCTCTTCTGTAATCGCACCTCCCTCTGCCTTCCTATTACAAGGGCACTTGTGATTACATTTAGGATCCACGTAAATAATCTGGAATAATCTCTCCATCTTAAAATTCTTAACTTAATTACATCTGCAAAATCTCTCTTGCCATATAAGGTAAAATTCACAGGTTCCAGATAGAACCTGACTGTCTTTGGGGCCATTACTCAGGCTGCTTTATGACCTCGGCAAATTCACTTAGCAGTTCTAGTGGGTTTATGTAAATCCTTTAGGATTTCTACATGTACATCATGTCATCTCTGAAAAAAGAGTTTTACTTCTTCCTTTCCTGCTTGTATGCCTTTTATATCTTTTTCTTATTTGAATAGCTAGAACTTCCAGTAAAATGTTCAATAGAAGTGGTGAGAGAAGATACCCTTCCCTTGATACTAGCCAGAAGGCAATCTGTCTTTCACCGTTAAGTATGATGTTATCTCTGAGCTTTTCATAGATGCTCTTTATAAGATTGAGGAATTCCCATCTATTTCTAGTTTGCTAGGTTTTTTTTTTTTTTTTTTTGTCATGAATGAATGCCAATTTAGTCAAATAAGTTTTCTCATCCATTTGGTGATGACCACAGAGTTCTTCTCCTTTATTGATGTGGTCTATTCCTCTATTGATTTTTTTTTTCCTATTAAGACAGCCTTTTATGTCTAGAATAAACCCTACTTTGTCACGTGTATTATCCTTTCAAATATTGTTCGATTTAATTTGCCAACTGTTAAAATATTTTTGCGTCTATGTTCAGAAGAGGTATTCATCTATTGTTTCTTTTTTCTTTTATGTCTTCGTCTAGCTTTTATATCCAGGCAATACTTACCTCATTAACATGTTGGGGAATGTCATTTTCTTTTCTGTTTTGTGAAAGTTTATTTAAGGTTGGTATTCTTTTTCTTAAATGTTTGTTTCAAGTCACCAGTGATGCTCTCTAGGCTTTTGCCTTTCTTTATGAGAAGGTTTTAAATTACTAATTTAACTTCTTTATTTGATAAAAGCACATTGAATTTTCCATTTCTTCTTGAAGCAGTTTTGGGAATTTTGGTCTTCTGAGGAATTTTTTCCTTTTCTCTAAATTGTCATACTTGTTTGCATAAAGTTATTCATAAAATTCTTTTATTAGCCTCTTAATGTCTGTAGGATCTGTAGTGATATTCCTTCTTTTATTCCTGATACTAGTAGTTTATACCTTTTTTTCCCCTTGATCAGTTTAGCTAAACATTTATCAGGTATTTTTCAAATGTATTTGAAAAAACTTTGTTTTTCAAAACAACTTTTGCTTCATTGACTTTATTTTCTTTTTCATTGATTTTCACTTTGATCATGATTACTTTCTTCCTTCTTAATTTGTATTTGACTTGTTTAGCTTCTTAAGATGTAGTCTTTGATCCCTTATTCCAAACCATTCATCTTTTCTAATATAAACATTTAAAGTTACAAATTTCCTTCTAAGCATTGTTTTAGGTGTATGACACATATTTTAATGTATTGTTTTTATCTTCATCCAATTCAAGATTATTTCCTAATTCTCCCTGCAATTTATAAAGTTGTTATTAATTTCCAAATATTTGGGCATTTCTTCAGATTTTGTTCTGTCATTGGCTTCTAACTTATTTCCATTGTGGTTAGGAAACAAATTCGGTATGATTTTGGTTCTTCAAAATTTATGGAAAATTTTTTATGGTCCAACATATGGTTATTCCAGTGAATATTCCATATGAACTTCAAAAGAAGGCATGTTCTGCGCTTGGTTTTGCGTAGTGTTCTGTAGCAGTCAAGTTTTTCGATATTGTTATTCAGGTTTTCTCTATTCTTAATGACTTTTCTTTCTACTTGCTCTATCAGTCACTGAGAGGACGGTGTTAATCTCCAACTGTTGATCTGTCTATTTCTCCTTTTAATTCTGGCCGTTTTTGCCTTATGTATAATTGTTATATCTTCCAGCTGTACTGGCCCTTTGAACATTGTGAAATATAACTCTTTGTCTCTAGTACTATTAGTTGCCTTTAAAGTCTATTTTTTCTACTCCAGCTCTTATATATTTGTTTGCCTGTTTTATTTTTTCCATATTTTAAATTTCAACCTATTTGTGACTTTGAAGTGTTTTCATAGACCGCATATACCTGTATCTTGCTTTTTTAATCCCAGTTAACAATCTCTGCCTATTGACTGGAGTGTTTAGTCCATTCCTGCTCATGTAATTGTTGATATGGTTGGATTTAGTTCTATCTATTTTATTGTTTGTCTTCAGTTTCACTCATCACCTTTTTCTTTCTCTATTTCTCTATTCTCTCTGTAAAATATTTTTGGTATGCCATTTTGATTTTTCTATTAAATCTGTGGCTCTATTTCCTTGTCATTACAATATGCATTTTTTGACTTCTAACAATCTGTTTCAAGTTAGTGCTGGCTTTTTTACAGTAAAATACAGGAAGTTTGCAGTGGTATAGATCTAGATATCCACTCTTTTTGCTATTGTGTCTAATATACTTCATATATACGTTTTAAAGGCAATAATTCAATTTCATAGTCGTATATCTTTTTAGAAAGTTAAGAAATGAAAGAAAAAATCATGTGAGTAGAAGTATAGGTATGCATATGTATGTCTGTGCACACACAGCATACGCACTTTTATAACATGCACCTATGCGTATGCCTCTATCTGTATCTCCACTTCCTGTACCCTTCATCTCCTCCTCTGGATCTAAGTTACCTGTTTTTTCACTTCCCTTTAGCCTGAAGGCCTTTTTTTTTTTTTTAACATTTCTTATGGCACAGGTGCCTTAGCAATTAGTTTGCTAAGTTTTTGTTTACCTGGAAGTGGCTTTATTTCACCCTCCTTTCTCTGGAAAGAGAATTCTTGACTGACAGTTTTGTTTTTCTTTCAGCACTGTGAATACTGTTCCAGTATCTGTGGTCGCCGTTGTTTCTGATGAGAAGCTGGCCACTACTCGTATCACCGTTTCCCTGTATTCAATGAGTCATTTTTATCTTGCTACTTTCAAGATTTTTTCTTTCTCTTTTGCTTTAAAAACTTTGACTTTCATATGTCCAGGTACATTTCCTTTGGTTTATCCTACTTCAGATTTACTGAGTTTCTTGGATTTGTAAGTTAATGTTTTTTGCCAAATTTGGGTAGATTTGAGCCATTTTTTCCTCAATTTTTTTCTAATCTTTTCTTTCCTCTCCTGGCGTTTTAATTACATGTGTTTTGCCATGCTCCACATTGACCCACAAATATTCAAGGCTCTGTTTACTTTTCTTCAATCTTTTTTCTCTCTGTTTTTTGGATTGGATGATTTCTCCTGATCTGTCTTTACACTCATTGGTTGAAAATTAGAAAAAAACTATTTATAGATAATACTTGTAGTGACTCTGGACTCTTTTGGTCTTTTGAGGGACGTTGGCTTTTTTGTTATCAAGAAGCCTGGAGTCAAAGGGAAATCTCCAACCACTGATTATATTAGTTTCTTTGGTCTGGCTCTCTAGGGGGTCTCCTCTGCACCTGAATAGTTTAGAGTTCAGACAACAATTTGGGTAGAGATTATACTCAGAGACTTCAAGCTAGAAAGACTATCATCCTCTTCTACTGTATATGGATGGCAGCACACATTCAGAGGGTATAGCAAATTCACAAGCTGCTCTTAAATTGTTTTTTAGCTTCCCTAGAGCATCCAATAAGCATGCATAGTTTAGCAGTCAGCAAGCTGTAAATGGAATGTTTATTGTATCAGCTCTTCTATAGTTCTCTCACATCCAAAATCTCCCTTCAAATTTCTAGCTACTTTGCCACTTCCTCCTAACCAAGTCTGTCACCTTGAGCTGAAAAGCTGTGGATTTTCACTGCCCAAGCTGGGCAGTTGGTGGAGGATGGGAATGATCCCAAACAAAAAAAAAAGGAACTTCAAACCCATAGTTCTTACTCAACGCAGTAGCAGTTTCTCATGAGTAAACACTTCTCAAGGCTTGCATACCTTTGGTTAATTTCCAGAAATAATTGTCATTGATAATTTTGTCCAGTGGACAGTCGTTTTCTATGGAGAAGAATCATCTGAACTTCTCACACTGTCATTACCAGGAGTCCATAGGATTATTTTAAGGATGGAAAGAAATAGTGTACATACAATTGGGTACAGTGGCTGGCACATGGTAGGTCCTCAATGAATGATAGCTATTTCTATTATTGTTATTATTACTTAATATAGTCTAGGGTCCTCATTGGGCCTTCAGTATCACTCATTCATCTTCTTCTCTGGAAGAGAGCTTCCAAACTATGTGCTGGGAAATCCATCTCATCAACTCAGGGTGCCTGTCACCCCACCTCATCCAAGATTCCAGATTCCTCAGTTTACCCAAGTGTCTCACACAAAGATTCTTTTCTATATGTGCCATGATAGGGAGAGGTTTAGGAAGCATTACTCTACAGGACAGCCCAGAGTAAGGTCCCTGTTGTGTCTTCTAGATGTGCTTTGAAACAGGTCTTTCAGGAACAAGTCTTTTAAGGAACTTTGTCAAAGTTCTCTAGAATAGGAACTCCCCTACTCTAAGAAGTAATTTTGATGACTTGCAATGTGCCAGGCCCCGTCTCCCACCTTCTGCTAATTCCAGGAGTAAACCAGAGGTCCTGACTCCCACGTGGTCCACGGTACGTTCTACATTCTAGGAATGTCCTATTTTTCCTGGTAATTTATGCACTAGCGGATTGGAAATAGCCCTAATTAAGTTTGTTTGATTTACCAAAAATATTTGTGTGTGTATGGGGAGGAGGCAGGGGGAACTCTAGTAATAGTTCTGAAAATGGTATCATTTGTTCCCTAAGATAGCACTACGGAATCGAGGAATGGTGATCCTGGGTCACACAGTTTACAAATGCTGCCTGGAAAACAAAGCAATTTCATTTCACAGTTGCCTTCTGTTTGAGGCCAGTCTTTGCACAGTCGCCAGTGCAGATATTGTTGCAGCCATTGGCCTTACTAACTAGAGATGTACAATGACGGTGGTGTTCTGAGTCATTGTTCACATTTTTGCTCGAGTTCCTATTCTTGCTTGTGTAAATTAGCCCCTCACTAGAGTCCTTTGTGCCTTAGGCTTATGGGTCTGTGCTAATTGATATGACTCAGTATATGTCTACTTTTATGACTCTGGCGTATTATCGGCTAATAAATATTACCTGTGACCTACCTTGAGTATTAATTTCCACTGCTTATCTGAGCCCCAGTTTGAAGCAAGGAGATCAACACTTTTACAGAGACCTATGATTTAATGGTGGAGAAGTAGACTAACTTCTGACTAATAGGACCATGTTTGCTGTTGCCACTTAATAAACCCGTTAGTTAAGGGTCAACATTTCCATGTGATACTGCCGTTAATGAAAAACGGCCTAGCATGTCCACTTTTGAAATATAGCTAAGGAAGACGTGATTTACACATAATAAATTATTGTAAGAAAGATAAGCTTCACTGTTAAATAATCTTAATTGAGATAAAAATGTTTACTATTGGTCATTAAAATGCTTTCCAGAAAAGTTTTAATAAAATAATACAGTGGGGCCAGCCCGGTGGCATAGTAGTTAAGTTCCCAAGCTCCACTTCAGTGGCCCAGGGTTCATGGGTTCAGATCCCAGGCAGCAACCTACACACTGTTCATCAAGCCATGCTGAGGCAGCATCCCACATACAAAATAGAGGAAGCTTGGCACAGATGTTAGCTCAGTGACAATCTTCCCCAAACAAAAAGAGGAAGACTGGCAACAGATGTTAGCTCAGGGCCAATTTTCCTCACCAAAAAAAGAAAAGAAAAGAAAAGAAAAAATAGTACAGTGGTGAAATGCATTATTTTAGACTTAGAAAAATAAATTATATTTCAAGCAGCTGCCAGCACATAGTTCACACTTGAACAAGCGAAATATGTCTTCATCACACTCATTTCACCACTCCCTTGTTCTTTAAATCTGTTTTTTGTCCCTTCACAGGCAACTGTTAGGACAAAAAGATGATGTGTTAATTAAACAACTCCAGTGTAGTTCATAAGGGAATAATCCTACATCAACCAAAAAAGTTCTGGAGTTGGTACCAAAGCTCTGTTTGGAGTTTCGTTTTAATTTATCAGTTCACGTTTGGTCCTTGCAGGTAATATTCTCCTTCTAAAATGGGCCTGTACTAATACTTGGTTATTTTCTCTAAAGGCCAACTTGCTGAAATCTATTCAGCATATCAAAAGTGCCATGTATATACAACATTAGAGAAATTAAAAAACATAAGTCTGTGTAGTAACTTGGTCAAGTATTTAACAGATATTTACATCTTGAATTTAAATATCACAAGCCATCCTAGGCACAGATATAAACAAGAAGCATTAGAGGTCTGTTTATGGCCCACGACACAGTTTGATGGGGGCTAGGGGTGCCCTGTTTCACAGAGTCACTCAGGGATCCAAGCTCTTTTCACCTTTTCTGCCATCTACTCAGGGCTCAGTCTTGCAATAGGTCCTCAGCACCCAACAGCGAATGAGGAAAGAGAAGCTGAAGAAGATCTCAAAGGAATCTTCAGGGGCCAGGCCTGAAAGAGGCAGACATCACTTCCAGCCACATGCCGTTGACCAGACTGGTCACCCAGGGCCTTCTAGATGAAAGGAGCTGAAAGATATAGTCTGCGGTGTGTCAAGGAAGGGCATAAAAACAAAGATATTAAGTACCACTAATCTGAGTTACAGGCATAGAGCTATGCACTTACATAAATCCATAACATGGACTCTGTTTAAACAGATGTATGAGGCCAAAATGTCCTATTTCTAAAAACATGAGACAAATATTTGTTTCTTATGTGAATTTCCTCTTGTTTTCTTTGTTCTTGTAAGGTTCCCTTTTTCATTAAAGGGGAAAAAGAAAAGTGATAAATGCTTGCAGTTTTCAGAATGTAATTTAAGTTAATGTAAGAGTTTTATCCTTCAGGGAATACCGTTTAGTTAGACATGAGTCATTCATTGTTTATTATCGTGTTTATAAAAAAAATAATTTGTACAGTAAACCTATTGGAGATAACTTGTGCCACACTAACTACATAACACAGTTAGACTTGCCGTCTCGAGTTTGTATTCATTGGCATTTTGTTGTCTGTTGAAATATATCCCATATTTGAATATGTAATTGACTCCTTGCAACCTATCCAAAAGTTAGATATATATTCAAGTCAAATTTTTAAAAAAATATGTTGGTTCGTTATGGTGTTTTCTGACTTAACGTTTTCAACTTAATAAGAATTTCCTTCTATAGTTACCTCTCCTAATGTGTCCTGTATCAATTCCTTAGGTTGATATGGCTCTTTATATTGTTTTTGAGAGTTTAGTAGGACTCAATTTCAGAACTTCTGACTCCTGAATACTAATATTGCTTCACACAGCAGTTGTGGTCTACAATAATGTATCTTTGAATAAGCAGTGTGCTCATTTGAATGTGTGACTAAAAATATCACACATAGCCAGAAGAATGCTAAAACCAAATTTCTTGACATATTAAGTTTATTTGATGTGATAATTATTCATACCGATTTTTCAACTTCTAATTTTTGATAGTAGTTAATATTCATGTTACTCAAAATTATTTATTTCTGTTGCCATTGACAACTTTAGATATATTAACCTCTAATATATTAGCAATTGGTAAGAACATGAGAATATTTTATCAGGACCAGTCCGGTCTCAGGGGTTCTGGAATTTGATCAATATTGAGTACCTATAAGATACAAAGGTTAGTAACAAAAACAACTGTATTTAACAAGTTTACTTCCAAGTTCTGAGTGGGTATGAGAGCTAATATCTGTATATGTACACGTCTATAACCAGAGACCCAGGCATGAGAGTAGCTCCCAAAAATGAAAAGTCTTCGGTGAATTTTAGTAGGTGGAATTTATGGAATGCTTCACAGAGGAGGTGATGTTAAGAGCAAGATCTTCAAAAATAATGAGTAGGATTATAACAACTGATGAGATAGTATATTCAAATCTGAGAAAACTATAGTAGCCTATTGGGGCCTCCTTAATCACTGGACATTATATATCTCTCTATCTCCAGTGTCCAGCACAGTGATCACAAGAGTTTGTTCTAGAAATGGATGGATGGATGGGCAAGCAAACAATGTATGTTAGTCATTTATTCTTTTATTCATTGAAAAAAATAAAAAAACAAAACTAAACTAAGGCCTGTATAATGTTATGGAAGATGGGATAGGAAAGAATTTCCAGATTGGGGCATGCTCTCAAGTTAACATCATAAAAGTGTTTTCACTGGGTTAGCCCAGGTGGCCTAGTGGTTAAATTCAGTGCACTCTGCCTTCATAACCCAGGTTTAGTTCCTGGGCATGGACGTACACCACTCTGTTAGCAGCCATTCTGTGCTGGTGGCCCACATACTAAAAAATAGAGGAAGATTGTCACAGATGTTAGCTCAAGTAAAATCTTCCTCAGCAAAAAAAAAAAAAAAAAAAAAAAAATGTTTTCTTTGACACAAACCTCAAAGTTAAGGATATAGACTGCAATTGATTAACACATGCATAAAAGTCCACAGTGAGGTAGCTAGAACTTTGTGAGGTTGTTCATGTTTCTAGGCTTTAAATCATGGGTTAATGAGCTCTGTAGTTGATAGCTGCATTGAGGAGGAGTACTGCCGTATATTTGCCCTAAAACCTGTCTCTTTCAAGAATCAAGGAGTGTTGCTTTTCTTTTCAGGGATTTGGCGAACAATTCTAGAGTTGCCCTTCTCATCTCATTTCCTATTTCCTTCCTTGCCTCGTCATCTGGACATCCTACACCTCCTCTGTCCCTTGGTTTTTTTGGTTGCCCTTATCTTAGACACTCTTCAAATCTGTTTTGTCTTTCCTGAAGTGAAACAGCCATAACTACACACAGCATGCCACATGGTGGTTTTTTTAATAAAAGTAACTGCTTTTATCCATTTCATTTCAGGAAATCCAGTCCCTTGTTCGGCACCAACACAGTAGTATATCTTGAATCCTTGCATTGGAATCATGCTTTACGGCTTATGTTGTCTCATTTGATTTGACAATAACCCTCTGGGACAGGGACAGCTGCTATAGTTATCTTCACTTTACAGATAAGGAAACTGAGGCTTAGGGAAGTCAAATGATTTGCCCAAAGTCATAGTAATAGATGATAAAAGAGCCAGAACCTGCACCCCTGGACTCTAGAGCCCACAACGATGATGATGATGATGATGATGAGCTACCATCTATTACAACTTATTAAATATGTGGTTATCAAATACTAGGCATAGCACTAAGTACATTCTACGTTTCCATATTCAATTCTTACAACCCTATTAACACAGCGTTCAAACAGTTAAATGATTTGGAGAGGGTCACAGGGCTAGTGAACTGCAAATATAGGATCTTAGCGAAAGAATGTCTGCCAGACCCCAAAGGTCCCCTACCTGGCTCAGATCCTTTGACTCTGAGTCTATGGTTTTGTTCTTGGTACATCAGGCAATGACTTCAGAAAACAGTCCTGGGTCATGTCTGATAACTTGGGGCTTGTCATCCCACAAGTAGATATCTACAGGGTGACAATCATCCCAGTTTTCCCAGGACTGAGGGATTCCAAGATCATGGGGATTTTTGTCCGAAAACTGGAACATCCTGGACAAACCAGGATGACTTGGTCATTGTAATTATCTGGCATTCTTCTGTCCACTAATGCATCTTGTGGAAAATTCCTAGTATTTATCCCAATTAATTTGCTATTTTGTTTCCTGGAAGAGCTAATTTATCACTGGAGTTAAGATGTTGCCTCTAAGAAGCAAGGAAGGAGGAATTTGAGCCCTCACAGGTATAGGTAACTTTGAGTAGACCATGAGATTCTTTTGGCCTCTGAAGACCCAGAGTGAGACTACATGTGGGTATCCATTAGATAGTAGAATTTAGTTTAATTGGGTTTTGTTCTTCAGAATTGTTTTTCTGAACTCTCTCACACTGTGTAAAAGTCAGTTCTATATATTTTCCCACCCCCTAATGTCTTAAATTTTATGATTTCTTTTATCTTTTTGAGAAGCCGCTCTCAATCTCTTCTCTTGTGTATTTAACTATGTTCATAAATTTATTCCTTAGCTGACTGTCCCCTAAGAACAGCCTCAGCACGTAAACGTTCTTTCATACACTTTGAAATTGCAAAAATCCCCGCTCGGAGCACGACCATTAAACATGTAAACACAAAATTGAATAGAGTTCTGTTTTGTTTTACTACAGCTTTACTTGAGAGCCTACAGGCTAAAGCGAAGGCTCGGGCAGTTTTCTTCTGTAATCTAGAGTGGGTCTGTGGACAGCCAGGGCAGAACCCCTAGGCCGAGAAGCTCACAATTCCTTCTATCACACTAGCCTCCTCCCCATTATATGTATGTAATTCCTACTTCCTTTTTGGCTATGCATATATAGGGTCATGTAAATAAAAGATTTTTTATAATGTTAGTGTATACTGGACAAAGTTTTATATCAGAGTTGAGTAATTAAACAACAGATGGGTGGTAACAGCCCAGGCTAAGGGGAAAATGTGACCAAAAAAACCAGATTCTAATGGCTTGATCTTCTGCCATGGTGATATCTCCCAAACAGAGAGTTGAGCTGAGCCACTCCTGCTGGCTACTCATGTGGGTACTGCTTGGTTAGAGAAGTCAGAGTAGAGAGGGATCGTGTAGCGCTCTACTGGCACCAAAGAGATGGAGTATTAACCAGAACACGAGAGAATTTTGCCTCATGAGTTTAAATGAGAGCATGACCAAGGCAAAAAGAGTTCTAGCCATTCATTCATTGAACAAGTATTTATTGAGCACCTACTAAGTGCCAGGCATTATTCTAGGCACATAGGCTATATTATGGTGGAGAAGAGATAGACAAATAAGTGTATCAGGTGGCTGTAAGTACTGTAATGAAATCCAACAGGGTGAGGAGATAGAAAGTGAAGGGTGGAGGTGGAGTGCTATTTTAGCTGGTGAGGTTGGGGAAGGCCTCTCCAATAAAGTGGTGACTGATTAGAGCTATGAATCAAGTGAGAGAGCAAGTCGTGCCCCTGTCTAGGGGAAGAGTATTCCAGACAGAAAGAATGGTCAAGATAAAGTTCAACACTTTTGATCACCTCATGATAAGGAGATGGTGATATATACCACAAACTAGGACACAGAGCTAGGAGGTAACCATGAGAATAACGACCATGGATTCTTTTACAGGCACCAGGAGCTGTTATTACATCACAGTAGTTAACAGTTCTAATCGTCAATACAAAAAAGTTAAGAACCACTGGGCTAGCTACATCAGGAGGATGGCTGAGAATCTCCGAATAAAAGACATGGAAAATAAATTCTCTTAGGCTACTGGGAACTGTATGATATATCAGGATACCCAGCCACAAAGGACCCTGCCTTTTGGGCATCCACAGCTCCTGAGAGAAAGTGGGCAAGTGCCTGCTCCTTTAGGGTTGAAGCTGCTTGGGACCGGTACTAGAGCCTAGATTCCCAGGCATCAGGTCAGTCTTGAGCTGGGGCAAGGCTGAGGTGTTTATGCTGTTTCATTGGCCTTCAGCCAAGGTTCCTTGGCACTCCTCAGCCTGTTGTAAAATTATCCCACATATAAGCCTACTTGTGATTTGTTCCTAAGGGGAAAGGGTAAAGGAAGGTGAGGGAAAAACAACAGTTCCGACAGCTCATCACCCTGAAGGTTTGCAGAGCTGGCAGGTTATCAGGGATAGGAAACTTACATTTGCATTTTTAGTGAGAGAACATGAACAGGTCAGAGAATGACCATGAAATATTTATTAAGCTCCTAGAAGACACCTGACACAGTGATAAGCTTAAGCTTGAGGGTAATGATGTGTAAGACAAGCTTCTGATGTCAAGAAATATATCACCTAGTGAGGAAATATCAGACTTGCCTATCAAAAATTAATTTTTAACGGTGAAAAAAATTTACTCCTGAGCTTTTTTCTGAGAAGATGTTAAGTTACTCAGAAAAATTAAGTTACTTACAAAATTACTGTCTTGGTGGGCAAGACAGTAATTCAGACAACAAAAGCAAAAAAATATAGAAGCTTCATCG
This sequence comes from Equus asinus, assembly GCF_041296235.1. Classification (NCBI taxonomy): domain Eukaryota; kingdom Metazoa; phylum Chordata; class Mammalia; order Perissodactyla; family Equidae; genus Equus; species Equus asinus. Next base: position 17,676,737 of record NC_091801.1, read on the forward strand.
ACTGGGGTCCTAAAGGATCTGTAAAGGAAGTGGGACTTAAATTCTTTCTTGAAAAACAGAAGAATTTGAATGGGTATACAGGAAAGTATTCCTCATGGGGAGAACATCATAACAGGGCAAAGACACTGTGATGTGCAAGTAGTGTTGGGAAACACTGTTTAGTTCCACCTGGCTGGAAGAGTAAAATAAGTTTGAAAAGACAAATGGAAGTCAGATTGTGGAAGGTCCTACATGTCAGACTAAGAATTTGAATTGCATCCTGAAGCCAAAGGAGAGCTTTCACTGGTTTTGAAGAAAGTCGTAGTGTATAAGACTTAGTGTGAGTTAAAGTGAATGAATTGCAAGTAGCAGAGCCTGAGGACAAGGAGAGAAGTTGTTAGAAAAAATTACAGTAGTCAATATAGTTGAGGTGTCAGATGACATGATGTGATATATTAGGTGAGTTGTACAAAGATTGACAGAGAGGGTTAAAGAGGCATGGCAACTTCTACTTTTGACCAAGCTGGAGTAGCAGGGATTGGATAGAACCTAATGCCTAAAACAACTAAGAAAAGCAAAATATATGAAACAACGGTTTTCAGATATTAACATCGGACATGACAGGCAGTGATGCAATAGAGTAGGAAAATATAAGCCATAATGAGAAAAATCAATTAATAGAAACAGATCCACAAATGCAACCAACAATAGAATAAGTAGACAAGAACATTGTAACAGCATTCCATACATTCAAGAAGGTAGATAAAATGTTAGCATGTAAGTAGAGACATTGAAAATATGAAAAAGACAAATTCTAGAGCTGAAAACTATAAGGTCTAAAATGAAAAATACACTAAGATCCAAGAAGCTCAATGAACCTGGAGCACAAGAAACGTGAAGAAAACTACACCAAGGTAAAACATAACCAAATTGCTTAAAATCAGGGGTAAAGACAAACTCTTAGAAGTTGGAGGAAAAAGATACATTACATATAGAGGGACAAAATAAGACAGCGGATGTTTTTCTCCCCAAATTAATCTCGAGAATCACTGCAATCCCAATCAAAATCCTAGCAATTTTTTTTTTTAGAAATTGACATGCTAATTCTAAAATTCACATGGAAATGAAAGGACCTAGAAAAACAAGCAGTTTTTTAAAAGAACAAAGTTGAAGCACTTAATGATACGTGATTTGAAAATTTTTTAAAAAGCTATGGTAATCAAGAGGGTATGATATTGGCATAAAGAGACAAATAGAACAATGGCTTATTTTGACAGTTCAGAAATAGAACCACACGTATATGGCCAACTGATTTTTTACAAAGGTGCAAAGAAAAGGAATGAACAAAGTCATCAATAAATGGTACTGGACATCCTTATGTAAAAAAAAAATCCATACATGATACCATTTACAGTCATGCACTGCATAATGACATTTCAGTCAATGACAGACCACATATATGATGGTGGTCCCATAAGATTATTACCATATAGCCTAGATGTACAGTAGGCTATACCACCTAGGTGTGTAAGTACACTGCATTATTCACAAAATCACGATCACCTAACGAGGCATTTCTCGTTGAGATGAGTGACTGTACAAAAATTAAGTCAAAATGGATTATAAGCCTAAATGTAAAACTTAGAACCATAGAACTTTTAGAAGAAAACATAGAAACTTCTAGAAAAAAACATAGACAATCTTTACAACCTTGGGTTAAACAAAGATTTCTTAGATCTGATACCAAATACTCTATTAAAAAAAAAAGTAACTTCATTAAAATTAAAAACTTCTGCTCTTGGAAAAATGCTGTTAAGAAAATAAGACAAGCCACAGACTGGGAGAAGACATTTATAAAGAATACATAAATATTGATATTTATGATATTATATATTTTGATATTATATATTTATGATATATATTCTTGATACAAACACTTGTATCAAGAATATATAAAGAACTCTTGAAAGTCAATAAGAAAACAAACAACCCAGCAAAAAAAAAAAAAATGATTTGAACAGACACTTAACCAAAAAAGATATACAAATGGCCAAATTAGCACATGAAAAAGTGTTCAACGTAATTAGCCGTTAGACAAATGCAAATTAAAGCTACACTGAGAGTAAAAGAAGACTTTAAGTTTCGGACTTTGGGTAACTGTAAGATTGATGGTGTAGATGGTTGCTAAAATAGGAAAGCCAGTTAGGGCTGGAGGTAAAGGATTGAATTTTAGACATCTTCCTTTTGAGTAGAACATTCAGAGTGAAAATGTCTAGCAGACAGATGATACAGGACTAGAACCTGGAAGACAGGTCATGTCTGGATATATAACTATTAAAAATAGAGCATTAGGAAGAATCTTTACCCAAATGATTTCTTTTCTGATGATAGTTGTTTCTATGTATGTATATGTGTGTGTTTCATTTATGCTCACATGTGTAGTCAAGTGAAACACTTATAAGGTTACTGCACAGCCTTGGAAGTAGAAAGCACTCAAATGTTTGTTAGTTAAATTAGGTTCGGTTTGGATGGGAAACAGATGGCATTCTTAACTCTCATCTCTTCCTCTGTTCAGAGTGACATAGAGATAGGAATCCTGGGAAAAATGCATTTTGATACTAATCTTTAGAAAAGGACAATGAACTTCTTTCAGTCCAGCCTGCAGGCAAGAGAGATTTCTATGTATGCCTCATCCTCCATGGTTACCGTCAAAAACAACACATAGTGCCTAGCACCCCCCACCTCCAAGTCTGTGTTATGATCACCAGCAACAATTGTTACCGAGTAGTGACATGTTGCACCACTTACAGAGGAAGTGGTGCAACATAAGGAAATGAGATAGTTAAGTCCTAATATCCTTGGATCTAAGCCTAATATTAGATTGAACTAGGTGAGGAAATGCTCTCAGGAGAAGACAGCCGTTGACACAAGAACAAACTAAAACTCAGCAGTATGCTGCTTAATTTGGTGAGGGTGTTTTGGTTAAGCAGTTTTCCTTGCTTGTGACTTCTTATCTACCAAAAGTATGACAGCTATGGGTCCCCCTGGGTGTTTTGCAGCTCAACTACTGTATGTAGACGAAGAGATTTCCACTCTGCCATCCCAAATATCAAACCAATTAGCATAAGCATTTGTTGATCTTTAAGTAGTAAAAAGCATAGTAGTAGTGAAGGCAAGGATATGAAATTGAAAATGTTTAGCTTAGCACATTATCCATAAAAAGGCTTTCAGAGGCATTGCAATCCATTCAAAACAGATGCCTAGAAGCATTTTGTCTCAAGAGTGTTTTCTCTTCCAAATATCAAGTAAGATTTTTAACACAGAGTCATATGTTTGATTTGAGCAAAAATGTCCTTTCTATAAAAAGCCAGGGTAACACCAAGGACTGTTTAATGAAAAAGCTTTCGTGGATAGAATACATACAGTATTCGTTTGGTTCTTGGAACATTTGGGGCTATTTTTTTAATGTGAACTTTTTATTGGCATAATATACAAGCATAACATACAAAGTTGAATGACTTTTCAGAAAGTGAACATGTTCACGTAATTGATAACCAGACTAATACACAGAGTATTACCAGCACTTAGAAGTTCCCTTGAGTTCCTCCTGGTCCCTGCCCCTCCCCTCAAGGAAACTGGCATCCTAACTTTTAACACCATAGATTGGTTTTACCTGTGTCTGAACTTTGTGTTAATGGAGTCATTCTCTTTATGTCTGGGTTTCTTTCACTCAACATTATGCTCAGGAGAGGTGTCTGTGTTGGCACATGTAGTTGTAGTTTATTCGTTCTCATACCACAATGTACCCATCCTGTTGATAGACCTTGAGTTGTTTCCATTTTGGGGCCATGATAAACATTACTCTATAAACATTCCTGTCCCTGTCTTCTGGTGAACATGTAAATGTATTTCTGTTGGGTATATGGTAGGAATTGCTGAGTCATTGGGTAGCTTTAGTAGATACTGCTATAAATTATTTTCTCAAATGGTTGCAATAATTTACACATTCTTCAGCATGCTTTCTAGTTGGTGTACAACTTAGCTAACACTTGGCATTTACCTTTCATTTGAGCCATTCCTGTGAATGTTTGGTGGTGTCGCACTGAGTTTTAATTTGCATTACTCTGATGACTGGTGACGTGCCATTTTATGTTTATTGGCTGTTGTGGATGTCTTCTTTCATAAAGTGCCTATTCAAGTTCTTTGCTCATATGTCTGTTGGACTATTGTTTCTTGTTGAGTTATAGAAGTCCTTTATGTATTTTGGATATGAGATATTTTGGGATATATGTAGTGTAATTATAATTATAATTTATAACAAATTATAAATATCCTCTCATTTTATGGTGTCTTTTGTTAAACAGAATTTCTTCACTTTAATGTAGTTTAATTCATTAGTTTTTCATGTATGGCACTTTTCTGTTCCTTTTAAGAAATATTTGTCTATCCTGAGGATTTGAAGATATTCTCCTGTTTTTTTCAAAAGGCTTTATTGTTTTCTCATTTAGAACTACAATCCATATGAAATTAATTTTTTTTTTCCTGTGGAAGATTCACCCTGAGCTAACATCTGTGCCAGTCTTCGTCTAGTTTGTATGTGGGTCACTGCCACAGCATGGCCACTGATAAGTGGTATAAGTCTGCCCCAGGAACCGAACTCAGGCTGCTGAAGCAGAGTGTGCTGAACTTAACCACTGGGCTACATGGCCAGCCCCCACATGGAATTAATTTTTGTATATTGTGTGAAATAGTCAAGATTTATTTTTTTTCTATATGCCTATTCACTCTTGCCTAGATATTTACCACCCTAAGGATTTGATTATTTCTCTCTAGTGGAGCAAGGACAATAACTCCCAAAGAACAACATACATATTTATGTATATATACATACACATGTATGTATGTATATCACACATGTATCACATTTATGTAACATAACACACACACACACACACACACACGTTAAGGTGCAGACTGTGCTCCAAACATTCATTTGTGAGTTGGCTTTTTGATGCTTCTATATACATTCAATATTGTTATTGATAGTTGGTTTCCAGGACAGCTTACAAAAGGCTCCTTGGCTCCTACTGTTCCAAGTACCTCGTACTGGTATAGTGGAAAATGCAGTCAAGTTCCAGCTCTGGACCCCACAACATCTTTCCCTTCACTAGCAGAAAGATAGTGCTTTGCGAGTGAATAAAGAGATGGACTTCGACAGGAATAAGTATGAAGGAATGAAGTAGCTGCTGTTGAACAGTAATAACTCATTCATTAATAATTTCTGAATAGCAAAGTTGTCTTCTCTTTTCAAATGTTCTGAATTGAGAAACAGTGAGTACCTCTCATGGAAAGACAAGAATTGGATTGGCAGATTCCAGGCCCTCCCTATAGAATCATGAAGATTGTTTCCTCCACAGCTCCTAGGAAGGGGTCCACATTAACGGACCTCAGTGTGAAAGGTACCCGTAGCATTGTGCAGTACAGTTCCGTACAGTGGCCCTGCTGGGATGGAGATTGATATAGCTATAGAGATATGTCATACACATTTTCCAAGATATCAGGGAAGAATTGATGCTAGAATTGGAATGTCAAAATTTGCCTATATAATATCCTTATAAATAGAGATAAATAAGGATTTCAGCATTCTAAGGCTTTTGTACTGGATGCATTTTAAAGAGCAATATACTTTCATAAAAGAATAGAGTTCATAATAAAGTCTAACACTTCAAGTAATGTAAACTTCTTTTCCTATATCTGGTGCTAAAGTTCCGTGCTCTAAAGGAATGCCCACTAGGCATGTGAAAGCCCGTCTAGGGAAAACAATTCAAATGAACCTATTATAACTGGTGCCGGTTATTTCCGTGCAATTAATCTATAAAAGTTTTATAGCATAGCTGAGTGTTCAAGTTGAAAGCTAAATGGCAGTACAGTAACCCTCTTCCCAAAACAGAGTGAGCTGACACTCGCTACCTTTTGAAGTTACTACAGAGTTGCTATCATCAGCTTAAAAAATAAAATCATATCTGACATGTCCCAACAGTCACAGAGAGTAATTAAGACTGGGGGTTTAAAAGAAGATGTAGGCTTGCCTGAGCTTGGCATGTAAGTAAATGAGGTCTGATTTCTTTTACACCTTATTTGCATGAGGGTTAAACCTGATAAACGCAGACTCTGTTGGACGCACTTGCCAGGAAGTGAAAGCACAGCTGCCCCGCTGTATTTATGAACTGTCCGAAAGACTTGTATCTGTGCAGCTTCAATAATAATGTTCTCACATCCCCCCACTAACACTCCGTAACCCTATTAAAAAGCAAACGACCAATAAAATACTCCTCTAATCATACAATTGACGTACAAGTGGAGTGTGTCACACCATTTCTGAAAGCGCTGTAATTTAGGCATGCGGCTCTTAGCCGAAAAATAAGATTTTGCTGGTCTTAAAATGAACAAGACCTTGACCTCTGCCAAAGGAGTGAATGTGTCTCAAGGCCCGGGTGCTCTGCAGTCTCAGGGTTGTGAGTGGGTAATGCATCACTGGCTTGATTGGAGAGCTCACACAAAGTCACCTCCCCAGCCCCACAAACGGTTCTCATATCAAATTAGACTCAACTTTCACCACAAAATGTCATTCCAGTGGGCTGAGGGATTGCCTTCTTTTAAGACAAATACCCAAGAAATGGGTCCCTTGGAAATGCTGAGTGAATTAGGCAATCAGATCTTCTCCACTGGGAATTAGTCAGAGTCAGTTTTGATGAGTAGTGGGTGGGTGAAAAGACAAGGTACCAGTATCTTAAGAACTGAATTAGAAGAATTTAACTAGAATATAGATTGTGGGGGATAGTGGGATGAGCAAAAAGAGGGTCAAAACTACCTCCAGCAGGTGCAGGTCATCAGCATCGCTTCCAGGATTGCAGACAGGCATCCCCTTGGCTGTGGAGAAAGGGAAAGGTCCCAGCAGGAACGAGGAGGGCAACCGAGCTCGCAAAGGGGCAGGCTGTGTCTGGTTGGAAAACATGCCCAGATCCAGGACCACTAAGGTTATCATCTTTGTTTGGGAGCTTTAGCTTTTCAGTGAATCTGCAAAGAGCATCAGTCATACAGTCTCTATCCCAATTCAGAGGACTTTAACCAGAGTCAGATTCCTGCTATGGATTTGACTCTGATCAAGAGCGGTTTTTCAGTTGAGATCCCTTAGACGATAACAGGCTTGCCTTAATTACAGCTGTGGGATTTTAGCATTAAAGCGACCTTGGCGTGCTAGCATAACACTGCACCCAGAGCAGACATCTTCCCTATGTTGTTCCTGGAAAATGCTCAGGCAGCCTCTGTAGTACAGACTCCCTCCTAGGCTGGAGCCGTGAAATCAGACAGACCTCAGTTCACATCCTGGCTCTCCCACTCACTAGCTGTAGGATACTGAGCTGAACCCCTGTAAGTGTCAGATTTCACAACTATAGGATAGAGTTCATGCTTCCTGCATCATAGGATTGTTCTAAGAACTAAGTAAAATGGTACATGTAAAATAGCACAGAATATGGTCTATAGAAAGCGTCCAACAAATGGTAGCTATTATTATTGTCTACTTGAATATTCTCCCGTTATTTACCTTTGCCTCATAAAGCAATTCTTGCTAGAATGTTTTATGTACAACAATTATATTAAAAGCTTCTCGAGGGAAAAAGCATTTTTTCGCGTCTTTTTGCCTCTCTATAGTGTCTTTGTTCAACACTGGACTCGCGTTGCCTTGACTAGTGCCTGGTGCACAGGAAGCACTTGATACATCTTTGCTAGATGAATTTTGCTAAATTAAGTCTATTTCATTCCATGGGAGTTCTATTATTTTCTAAGGATGGAAATAACCAAACAATTGAAAGATTACAAAATAAAAATACTGCAACTTTGAACACTCAAATTGAAATTTTAAATTTTCTATCCTAGTATCAGAAAATTTAATATCTTTCATTTTGTCCCTTTAGAATCTGATTTTAATGCTGCCAAAAAGAGTAAGAAAAGGGGATAGTTGTAAGAAAAACAAGACCAAAGAATTTAGGCCTGGCGTGATATCCCTGCTTCTGTCGTGAGGCACAAGTTTTTGTCTCCTTTCTGCTTTCTCATCTTTTTATATTTCTCCCTGGGCTGCATTTGATTAGTAGCCCAGTCTACCTATGCCTTCAAATCACATCTAGCCGCATTGTTCCTTACTGCGGAATTTGCGATAGCTCCCAAGTCACAATCGTCCACAACTTTTGAAACTCCCTTTGTTATATGAAGAATTGATTTTTTTCTAACTTAGTGAAATGATGCCTTCCTAAGTAGTGGCGAAAGTATCCTATTAGCTTAAAGCAAATGAGGCAGTTAGGACTTCTTTGTTCAAAAAAGACTCTGATTTGGCATTTCATAAATTTTAAAAGCAAAACATCATTTTATGGGACTTAGAAAAAAGCATCTTGATTGTGTTCTGAGCAGGACTTCAGACTGGTTTGATGCCTCAGCTAAAGGCCTTCCAACCAGGACACTTTCTAAACGAAATGTAAATTGCTCCGGCTTTTGCCCCTACATGTTCATGTCAGGCCTCAGCTCTCTGCCAAACCTCCTCTTGAGAATCCTGAGGTGCTGGAGACACTTGGATGGATTTGACTTGATGCTGGAGGTAGAGTAAAAAGGACTTGATGATGGATAGGATGAGTGAAGAAGATAAAATAAAGGGTGACTTCTAAGTTACCAGCTTGAGGACCTGGATAGATAGTGATGTCATTTAGTGAGATGGGGAAACAAATGGGAAATGAACTGCCTTGGGTTGCACAGAAGGATACAAGGGTGATCCAGAAGATTTGCAGGTAGTGGGAGAACATTGTGTGCAGGAAGTGGAATGAAAATATGAGTTCAAAGAGAGATAAAGGGATGTAAAATTTCGAACTGTTACACGATATTTGGATTCCTTTTGATACATTTAAAAGTGTGATATATTTTTAATGCCAATATTTACAATATGCTGAAGGACTATATCCATTGCAGCTACTTAAACTTATGATGAAAAATATTAGATGCCAACTTTAAAACGTTTGAAGAGAGAATTCAAAATTCTTTTAGAGTGTATGTAAGCAAAATGTTTGAAGACCACTACCGAAGAAAAGCTAGGTAATATTCAAGCCTGCACAAAGAAGTTCTAACATCAAATGGTTTTCTTAGCAATGGAAAAGTAAAAGCTTTTTCTGAAGCCGCCTGCTTCTGCGGCAAACTACACACTAGTGGGTTTCAGATTCAAGGACATCATGTTCTTTAGTCAGTTGGCAGAGCTGGTGCCACAAATATATAAAATATGAGGCCAGAATGAAGGCTGTGAGGAGGCAGCGGTATCCTTCAAGTAGCTCAGCATGATTCTTAATCACTTCTGTTAGCATCACCAATGAACCCTACGGAACGCTAGCTGACATCAAGGAGCCAAAATATTGTCTCCCTGCTGGTATTAGACAGACGTGTACAGCAGTTTGATCCACTGAGAAGGATCTTTGTGAAGAGCGGCTCCTGTCAAGTAAGCTGCTGGCCAGGGGGAGGGGGCACATAATGAAGGAAGGTAAAAGGATTTCAGGGGGACCCGAGGCCCAGGATGGGGAAAGAGGAGCATAGTTAACAGACAACTGAAAAACCAATGTGCCGGCAGATCTTAGTTCCAAGAAATGTTTAATGAGCACCTGTTATGAGCCGGACACCATTGTGGGATATAAGCAAGATTGAGGTGATTGCTTTCAAGGCTGACCACACGATCGATCATTTTTGAAAACAGCTCTGGGCTCCATGGCCACCACAATCACTAGTCAGAATAAGAATTCACATCAAACATAGAAAAATAGTGTTTTTCCTCACCAAATAAAACTGAAGATACCTCCCAAGCCACTATCTTGAATTGAAAAAAAGAGAAAAGTGGCAAAACATATGTGAGTGTGTGTTTGTGTATATAGAGGAACTATTAACGTACGAGTGTGTCCTTTCTCAGGACACTCAGAATCATGACAATGATGTGGGTAACATGTGCATGTTAAAATAACTATTTGATGTTTCGGTCCCAGTATGCCCTCCTAGATTCCCCTCCAACTTCCCCTGCCTTTATTTCTGTGTCCGTTCAGGACTCCTTTGGGCTACTTTCCAGCCCACAAAGCAGTTCAGGTAACCTGAAGAAAACAATGCATAAAGACATAGACTTGGTATTGATTCGCTTCCCTGTAAACACACACACGGGTGTGTCTCATACATCATCACTGGTAGGCAAAGAAAACACCATGGCCCAACTGTTAATAGATACTGTAATTTGCATTGGTTTTTCTAGTAATTGTGATAAACTCGTGTTTTGTTTTACTCTCTTGGACTGTCCCTATTGGGCTCCCAGAGCTCAGGAAGCGCTGCATATGGGGAGGGTGAGGTTTGCTTACACCAGTAATAAATAACTTGTCAGTGATCTAATCTGGAAACAGCTTTGATTTTAAAAGCATTATGTTTAACTCTGCTAATATGTATGTATTTTGTGTCTTAGATAAATAATGGAAGAGATTCCTTGGACCCCTCAAAGAGTGTTATTCCATATGGACTAGTTTTACAGAAACTGAGAACAGCATAAACGTCAATACTTTTATTTTATCTATTTTAGTAGGAAATCATTCTAAAATGTAACATATCCTAACTGAATAAAAGGCTGATTTTTAACTGTCATCAGTTATTAGAGACTGTTAAGTGCTGAGCTCTCTTGGTTTCCATGTTGCAAGGCTCCCAGATGCTCTGTTTTGTGTCCTTATATCAGTTTTGTATTTCCTTTTTGCTCTTCATTGCCCTAATACAAGCAAGAAGCACCAGATGTCTGTGGTAAACTCTTTAATCCATTTTGAATGTCTGTCCTTCTGTTACTCCAGCCTAGTAACAGGAAATGATAGATGCTCACAGAGAAGGAAAGGGAGGGAGAGAGGGGAGGAAGGAAGTTATTAGCTGAGAAACTAGATTACTAAACTAATTAGAATTATTTCTAAATTAAATGTAGGTAAATTCCTGGCGAATCCCATTACCTGAGCACAGATTCTGTAATATTGCTCTTGGCTGCTTGGAAATGATATTGACTTACTTCTTATCCCTGGGATGAGTTGTGGAAAGATTCTGTGTATGTTTTTAGATGTATACATGTAACTTGATCAAATTAACCATCTAACCCTTTGTCAACTTGCTCACCTCTTACTCTGCTCAGCCCACGTATGAAGAAACCTCTGATGTCTATATTCAGTTAAATGATATTGTTCTCTTACATAGGAACACGTAAGAACGATCATATTGGTAAGGGGCTCCTTTCAGCCTCTGGTAATAAATACACTCATTTACAAATGTGGTCGTGAATAGCCAATTTGCAATTAGCACTGGAATAAATCAGCTGGTAACTCTAACTATCTTTCCTTGGTGATTTCCTACATGGTTTTGGCAGTAGATCTTTGGCTAATGGAGGAAGAAAGCTGATAGATAACTATATTGGTTTTCTAGGATCTGCCTCCAATCCATGCTTTCACTGATACTAGAGTGATCTTCCTCCGTGACTCTGACCCACAGATGCCTCCTCCTTTAGCTATCTATAGGCGAGCCTATCATTCTAGCATTAGTTCAAACACTGCCTCTAAGGTAGGCGTCCCCCATATAAAGTAGAGGAAGATGGGCACGGATGTTAACTCAGGGCCAGTCTACCTCAGCAAAAAGAGGAGGATTGACAGCAGATGTTAGCTCAGGGCTGGTCTTCCTCAAAAGAAAAAAAAGAAAAAAGAAACTTTCCTCCCAGGAAGATTGGGGTGCTCTTTTCTCCTTTGCCCCCATGATACTCCATTTTAGCAAACATATTGTAATGTAATTGTGAATTTGCATGTCAGTTTCCTCTCTAAATTATATGCTTCATTTTTGCATACCTAATACATGGTATAATGCAGTGCGCCCAGTAAACATTTAGAAATATTTTTTGAATGACTGAATATATGGGGAATTTGTTATCCTAAATCTCCAGAGGAACTTCTGATACAAACAATAAAACACATTCCAACAGATATCCATTCTTCCTACTAGAGCATATCTCCTGTGGGATATGCTTTCTATCACTGAGATATATTAATTTTGAAATAATAAGTAACTAGAGAGCAGCTACTGTAATATAAAGAAAGATCTAGTTCTGCATTTATGAACAGTCCTATTATAACTTAGTGAAATTATTTAATTCGTTTTAATTGGAGTGGTTCTTTCACACTAGCAAAGCAGTAGAGAATTTCCTGTGTGTGTAACTAACGGACGACAGATGAGGAACTGTAGTGTTGAAGTCTTTATTGGGTGTGAATATATGTTTATAACTCTGACTATATGCTGTCGAAGCGAATATAGAGAATATAGATTAATCCATTTCAAGCTATTGAGATTACTTTGATAAAATATATTTTACCAGTATGTTGCAACAAAAACAATTTCCTAACCATAAAATGAATAAGTTTAAACTTTATAATTGTGAGGGAAAGTATGTTGAGCAAAGCCTTTTTAACTGGATTAACCAATGCCAACTCAATAAATATTGGAGAGCCTTCTGTGTGTGCAGAATAATACCATGTTAATACCGTATAACCACTCCCTTTTGATTTGTGGTCGTAGCAATGACTGACTAGATGTGAGAAGCTCGTGTCCTCCCAGTAGTCTAGAGGGCTGGAACCATGCTTGTTCATCTTTCTATCCCTAGTACCTAGCACCCAAGGAGCTCCCTCCTAAGAGTGAGCAGCCTATTATGGCAGCCATGGGGGGCTGGGCATCTGGTAATGACCATCACTCCAAGCTGTGTCACGTCATTTAAAGCTGAGATGTATCTTTTCTTCAGTTGGGATTAAGCCAGTTTCAGATTCTCGTACCAAAAGAAATTGGGTGGAGAGTCAGAGGACCAGAAATCTAATCCCAGTTTCACTCCTAACTCTGAAGTTCCCCCTCAGATGAGCCACCTAACCTCCCTGAGCCTCCCTTTTTAAATCTGTAAAATGAGAGGAAATGGGAAGATCAGACCCAGAGTCCTCTAAGGTCTTACACAGCTTTAAAATTCTTTTACCTCTAACTTTTGGTAGGGAAATTGGAAAGGAAGTTTGGGTGATGTTGGCACGGGGCTGTTTCCTACAGGCTAGGAGTTAGGTTACCTGGGTCCTGCTTCTGGCGCTGTTAATAATTAGTTTTGTGACACTGGCCTGTTTTGGGAGGACTTTGAGGCTCAGGGGATAAACTAGGTGAGCTCTGAGGTCCTTTCCAGATCTGAGAATAAAGAACCCAGTCGCTAAGCCACCTGTGACATCATCGAACATGAAGCCTTCACTGCTGATCTGAAATATTGGGCACCATTGGACGTTCCTTGGCATGCTGAACCATGGTTTCTCTCTCAAAGGTCATCAAAGCAGAAACAGGAGTCCACCATCAATTTCAATTTTTAAAATGCTTGATAAAAAAACATACAAAAGATAGGTTCAAATTCTTCTTGGGCTAGTAGGTGTGGTAATTGATTAATTCATGGTATATAATGATTATCTCATGGTAAATGGTTAGCTCGGGCTATTAAGAAGATTTTGTTGGCAGTTAAATATGTCTAATGAAAACAGGAAGCAGATTGCTAATCATTATAGTCTGCTAGACCAAATTTTCCAAAATATGATTTCTTTAAAGGAAACAATAAATAGGGTCTTTAAAAGTGGAAAGGCGATAACCACTAGGCTGAATCATTATGGAGTGGTCCTTGTATAGGAAAGTTAAATTAATTCAGAGCCTGCGTAGTGCCAGATGATCGGTTTTTTGATTCCAGATAATTAAACACTTACTGAACATATTCTGTAGGCCAGGCTCTGCTTGGCACTGCTGACGGTAATAACCACAAGCTTATGTTCAAGGAGCCCACAGCCTGAGAAGAAAGGAAATACAGACTTGTAAACCCTATAATTTATAATACTGTGTAGAGCAGGTATTTGCTGCAGCTCTGCCATTCTGGAGATAGCAGTCGCTAATATTTCTCAGGCCTAAGACCCCAACCAGTAACATGTTTGGGGGACTCAAGAATGATCAAGAGTTTCAACCATTCTTATCAACCCATAGTTCCCATATCCTGTCACCTAGACTTGGCCCTTCCCTTTCTGTCAATTCCCCAGATAGCAGGGCTGCAGTCTTTACCTAGGGCCACTGTGTCAAAGTCGATACACTGTGTAGCCCCTGTCCGCAGTCAGTACTGCACGGAGTCCCCAGCGCCAGGTGCCTCACCGTGCTGCTGCTCTGGGTTCTGGGGTAAAAAGTGTTGCCTAAGAATCCGTCCAAGATCTGCCTCCCGTTGGACCACTAACCCTCCATGTTTCCTTCCTCCTATCCACAATAGCAAGGAGGAGCCAAGGGGACTCTTTGGCTGGCTGGGTTCCAGGGCTGTGAGTTCTCAGGCAAGGTCTGCCTTCTGTCCAGCTTCACTGGCTGCTCCCAGGACCCTCCACTGCTGAGAGTGACCCTCTTTAGCCCTCTGTCACCAATACCTGAGGTCTTTTGGGACCTGCTTTCCTGAGGGAATTGGTAACATCTTACTCTGGAGAGCTTGCTGAAAATCTTCTATCTACTTCTGTGACTCTCCTCACCAAGCAAGGGCTTGCATCCTCTACAATGGGGAAGTGTAACAGAAAAGGATGTACAAAACCAGCACTGAGGAGGGAGCCATCACCTGCGTCTGGGCAAGAGGGAGAACTCCTGACGAAGTCATGTCTCAGCTTTGTTCTTTAAAGCTGTGAGTCTGCCATGCTACACAGCAGGAACAGTATAGTGTGTTCACAAAACTCTTAGCAGTTCAGTAGTTCAGTAATGCAAGTTATAAGACTGGGAACAGAAAGAGATGAGCGGAAGGGATGGCGGAAGTGCACAAACTCTAAGACAGGCATGTTTGTTAATAACCTATGGAAGGTTTAATACTTGCCAGGCACTGCCATGAGTTTATCTGTATTAATTCAACTCATCTGTACCACAACCCAACAAGATAGACTCTGTTATACCCATTTTACAGATGAGAAAACTGGAGACTAGAAAGGTTAAGTACCTTGTCTAGAATCACACAGATTGTCAGTGGCAGAAATGGAGCTCAGACTCCAATTTTTTGGATTCTAAAGCTCATACTCAAACTTTATTGCCTACACCCTTGAGAACCATTGCTGTCACAAACAGGGGCCCATTGGCAGTTCTATAACAAGAAGAATGGTACAATAAAAACAGAGCCATAGAAAGAATAGTGTTGTATATATGGGAGGCTAGAAAAAAGCAAGAAGACCAGAAAGAGGAATATTTCAATGCATTTGGACTTTCTGTAGACAATGAGAAATCACAGGTGTAATGTGATTAATCTGAATGTCTCCTATTTATAATTTTAGAGGGCTTTCAAAACAGTTGTGTACAAACTGTATTTTCTATCTTTTGTTTTCAGTCTTTATAGTTGGAGATATTCACCCTGACTGTTTCTTGAGTGATCTGTTCCTATGTCACTTTTTCATTCGTTTGGTGTCATGCTATTCAATTTTGGCAGTGGAAATTGAGGTCAGAAAATAGAAGATTACAACTTCATGTAGAGAATCAGTCATGTAAGGTCCAGAAGATCTTAGCTGCACACAGCTGTGCCTATTAAGGAACCCAGGAGAGAAAAGTAATGGAATAAAAGCTTAGCACGCTTTTAATCTGAAGTGTTTTCAGGTGTTATGGTATTTTGTTTGTTTGTTTTTTCTTGAGAAGGAATAGAAATCTTGTAGAACAAAGCTGCAAAATTGGTATCGATAGTCTATTTGACCTGTAACAGTGAAGCCTGGTGACCTTGTTTGGGGAAGAATAATAACTTCACAAGTAAGAAGATAGTTGCTTATGATGTCCTGTGTTACTGTGACCATTTTCTTTCTGTTTTTCCCTTCCCTAGGTAGTACCTTGGAAGTTTTTATCTCTTTTGGTTTAGTGTGCAGTAAACTAAGTGTTTGAATATAAGGCTCTTTTTCTATTCTTTAACACATTCTACTAGGCTTTCTAATAGGATGAGCCATAATTACCCAAATACAATCAGAGTAATAATTTTTCTTGGTCTTATAGCTGGTACTACATCTTAATACCTAGATGAGAGGGACCCATGTCCTGGGTATCACTGTCTGGCCCTCCTCCAACTGCATCCCCATCCTACTTGAAATGAGCCCTTTCTGTTGACAGTTTTGGGAACCTCGGGGACCTGGAGTCCATGCTAAAACAGCCTCAAGCCCACTTCCAGGGCCCGCAAGAGACTTGCAGCCCTAGGCCCAAGTGGCAAGAAGGGATAGATATTTGTGTGGGCTGTGTCTGGAGCTTGGATATGCAGACTGGTTATTCATAAGCCAAGGCTAGGAGAAGGCAGCAGATGGGCAGCAGGGTAAGGGCCAACTCCCTCTGTGCTGCTCCATTTGGGCACCATACTCCATGAAATCCAGGAATTCTAAATTTGAACCTGGATTTCCAGGCTGTTAGAAAGATATGCTTGTCAAGGTAAGAGGACAGAACATTTTACCATCTTCTTACCTTGATATGTGACTTTTAATATGTACACACTTGGCATGAAGTTTTCCATTTACACTCTTGACTCAGGCCCTACCAATGTTATGGGTAGGTCTGGGTTGACACCTGGCCCCAAACTATTGAATCAGATTCTCTCACCTTGGAAGGTGGAATTGGGGGGCAGCAGTCTTAGTTCCTGCTGGCCACTTGAGCTGAGAACACCAAACTTAGGAGCTGTGTCATATCAATTGTATGACTGCCACAGCAAATGTCTCTCGACTTTTGGAATGAGAACTTTGGAGGTGCCCTAGTTCCTATTCTATCCGGGACTTGATTGCTCAACTTTTCCTTAAATTCTATAGGATAACCCAGCGTCCTTCCTGTAAAGGCCCTTTCCTGCCACCTTATTTTGAAAAGGGTATCCATTACTTGCTTCACATAATCTGTGTTTCCATCTAGATGGCAAGGATTAATAAATTCATTGCTTACTAGTCTAAAATGTTATGTTGAAGACTTTCAATGCCATTCTTAAAAACTGTACCTGTTACATCAAGCAGTAGAAAAAGGCTAGTTGGATGGCTCTTATAACTGGCTACTAACAACGGGCTAAAAGAGTTATACTATCCAGGCTTTACCAAATCGACGACACCTACACATTGTTACTGGAAAGTGACCTTTGCTGGTTTTCGATTATCACTTCTGTTTTATATTTGCCTTGAGATTTAGACCTTATTCTCTGAAGCAGTGCAGTGTATACATTTGGTTTTTATTTTTCAGGTTCTGGATAGAGAACTCTTCATAGAAAGGGCAGGCAGTAGGGGACGGCAGCTCCCTCTTCTGGAGAGGTTTGAAGGGATAGGCTTCGTCACCAACAGTGGCCACCAGACTCACCAGCCGCTTTCTCAGAGGAGAGGCTCCTGGCTGCACCAGTTCTTTTTTTTCCTCCCATCTTTGTCCTGTTGCTTCCTCTCACCTCAGTGTGACTCAGCGGTAATTGAGAATGTCAAGAAACTAATTTTTTCTGAAGATTGGTGGGGGAGAGGAGAGATGTGCTTTTATATTACTGACACCAAATAACTTTCCAAGGTGCTCACTGCATAGCTCTGTGTCCCCTTGAGACACACGTTAAAATAACACAACGGAGTACTTTATCATAAAGACAAAATAAGCGGTAAATCTTTAGATGCAGGAGTAATGTTCTCTCCCTCAGAATAGATATGTAGGAGGCATCTCATTTTTTTAGAGCTACATCACAAGTTATGACTTTGTTCCACAAAACCCGGTGATTAGTGTTGGCTCCTGCGATGGAGATACAATTGGAATGGACTGCCCTGGGAGGTTGTGGGTTTCGTCACCTCATGCTTTCTTTGTAGATTAAATTTCCCCTCATACTCCGAGAAAACATAGAAGCCATCAGCAGAGAACGCTGACACATGCCACCCTCTCTAACTCTAAACTTAGAGACAGTGCAGCCATCCTGAACTCCTTCCTCCTCTCAGAGGGAAGAGTAAAACTCCTTGCCTCGGGTTCCAACTACCTGCTTCCTCCGAGACTCTCCCTAAAGTCATTGTCTGAGAAGGTTGTGGTGGCCCAAAGGGATGGCCAAGATGGTGATGCTGGGCTGAAGGAGTAGAAGTTAAAAGAGCTTAGGTATATCCATACAATGGAATATTATTGAACCTTAAAAAGAAATGAAATTCTGACACCTGCTACATCATGGATGAAACTTGAAAACATTTTGCTAAGTGAAATAAATTGGACAAAAAAAGACAAGCATTGTATGATTTCACTTAAATGAGATTCCTGGAGTAGTCATGTTCATAGAGACAGAAAGTAGAATGGTGATTGCCAGGGGCTGGTCGGGGAGGGGAGGATATGGGGAGTTGGTGTTTATTCTCTCTACCCCTGCTTGCTCTGTTTCCAATTTCTCATTTCTCAGAAACTTCTAGAATATATTCCCTGTGCTATGTAATTGACTCTTCTTTTACTCCAGATTCTCTTGTGCTATAATAGAGCAGTCCTCATGTTGAGATGGGCTATAGTGACATAAAGTTTGCATAAGACCCAAAGCCTCACTGGATGCTTGAGCTTTGAGGGGACTAGCCATGTGGCCAGTCTCCAAGGTGAGCTGCAGAAACTGTAGGAGCAAGATGCTTCCTTCTGCGTGAAAAGGATAACTTTTGAAGAAATCGCTTTAGTCCACTCAGATCACACCATTCCTCTGCTTGAAACTCTCTGGTGACTTCCCCTCTCCCTCAGATTAAGACCCAGAGTCCTTGTACTGCCCTCCAAGGCCCTGCCTCTCTGACTCCTCCTTCTGTTCTCCCCTTGCTCACTGTGCTCCAGCCACACTGGGCTCCTTGTTATTCCTTAATTGCCAGGTGTGCTCCCATATCTGAGCCTTTGCACTTGTTCTTGCCTTTGCTTGGAACTTTCCTCCTCAAAAGGTCCATGTGGCTTTCTCACTCATCTCTTTCACGTCTTTACTCAAGTTTCACCTTCTCAATTACATGCTCCTTGACCACCATACGTAAGATTAGAAGACCCTCACCTGGTGCTCCATGTGAAGCTGCCCCTGCTTTCTAGTCTCTGTAGTGCTCCTCGCCATCTTGCAGACGGTGTAGTTTACTTACTTAACGTGTGTATTTCCTCCCTGACCTTTGTGAGGGATTTTTGCTCATTGCTGTTTCCTCTTTGCTATGAACAGTGTGGCATGTGGTACACACTCCATGAATACTTGAATAAATTATTAAGTACAAGATTGCACTAGCGCTTTGCTTCCCTGAATGTTTAGAAATCATTGAGCCAGACAAGAAGCTCTCTCCCTTTAGAATAAAGTTGTAAGTAGAAACTATATAGGTCCACAATAATCTCAAGTTCTGTGACAAAACTAGGGGATGTTAGTCCAGATTACCAGCAATAGTACTGATACCAAAGTCCATAAACTCTCAAGTGAACCATAATGAAGTAAACCTATATTTTCCAGAAAACCCACGTCCTTCGAGAAATCAATGGAATCAGTCACCATATCAACTGCAACAACTCAATGATATGAATACCAAAGGCAGCTTGGCATTTTTCTTTGTGAATAAGTAAGATCAGGAGAAGGTAGAAAGCTTTGCATCATTACTGTTCATTACAACTGCAATATTTACCCCCTACCATGTGCCAAACACTAAACTGGTAGTTAAGGTCATTTAAATCTCACCATCCTATTAGTAGATGTAATCTTTTCCCAGAAACCTGAGGCTCAGAGAAGGTATCTTCCCACGTTTGTGCTGCCAGGTGAATCAAACAGGTTTTCTGGATGCAAAGCCTAAAGCCTTTCCATTATGCTACACTGTCTCCTGAAAGAAGAAAATCAGACCACTTAGGATTTGGTTTTGCTGACCCTGAACTAGATTGAAATTACCAAGCCTCTACAACTGCTTTCTACCTGGATTATTAAAACGCTGATTACAGAGATGAAACTTTTCCCCAGTACAGGGGAATGATATTTTAAAGGTTGCTATCTTTTCCAATACGTTTTTTGAAAATCATCTTGGCTTATCACTGGGGAAAACCTCTAAGCGATGAAAGAAATGCTATGAAAAGAAAAGGCAATGTATCATAAAATGTGCTTTGCATCTTGATAACAACATGTGATTCATTTATTGCTTATGATAAATGTGAAAATAAGTTGTTTTGGTGGAATTCATGAATAGGACAGCTTTGGTAATGCGAAGTCTTGCTTCAGCATTCAGCTGGTTGAGTACCTTGTTGAAATGTAGAGTAGAATCTTGGGGCAGTTTTCCAAATATAATTAGTTTTGTAGTTTATTAAAATGTAGATTTGAAGTTCTCCAATATGTAATATATTTTCAGTAATAATCCAAGTGCTGGAAAACTCTCTGAAAGAGGCTTGGAAGAAAGTGATAATGTTTTATTAGTGTGCACCAGAGGAAAAAGACTTACCTATCTTAGAATAGCCATTACAACTTAATCTATTCTGATTTTTCCAACATAAACTGTATTCTCAATGACTCCAGCTAATGTTAACTGAAATAAATGGGTTGGTATATTTCTTTCCCACCTTAGGTGGTGCTCAGTTACACATGTATCACATTGCTTTGTCTCTTAATTAGCAATTTCTCTAGTTTGAATAATGACTGGCAGCCATAATTTAATCGAGGACTCTCAGCATCCCCTGGTAACTGTTATAATCTGAATTTGAACTCTGTTATGTATCTGCTTCCAATCTGTAGGGAGAATTCTGGCCCATTACAAAGCAAAAAGAAAGTGTGTGTGTCTGAAGCATAAAGTGTACGGGAGTGAGGGGTGCAAGAAAAACCTGGAGAGGAGGGCAGGGGCCAACTGGGATAGGGTTTTGCAGGCCATGCTAAGAATTTGAGACGAATCTTATCTTTCATGAATGGGAAGATACTGAAGAGTTTTGAGCAAGGGGGAATGGAATGCCATTTGCATTTTTTAAAAATTGGTTTGCCTGCCTCGTGGAGAGCAGGTTAAAGGCGGGCAAGAGGGTAGCAGAGAAACCAGTTAGGAGGCTGCAATTAGTGGACCAGCCAAGAGAGAGCAGAGGAGGAACAGTAGAGATGAAGAAAGCAAGAAAACATCAAGATCTGTATCAGAAGTAGAATGTACTAGATTTGGAAATAAATTGGATGTTGGGTTGAGGGAGAAGAAACTTTCAAAGAAAAGACTCTGGTTTCTGGCTCAGGGGCGTCTGAATTTTTGGTACCGTTTAACAAAATGGAAAAGTGGCTTTGAAGGAAAGATTAACATCGTTGCTGAATATTATGTTTGAGATGTCTGGGAGATGTCCAGAAAGAGACAATTAATTAGACATACAGTCAGATATGTGAGCGGGAACTAGAAAGAAAGGTTTGATATAGAGATAAATTTGGAGGAGTTATCAACATACAGATGTATTGCCTAGAGAAAGAGTTGTGGAGTGAAAAGAGAATGAGGCCCTGATAAATGACATTTAGAGGCAGGTACAGGAGGAGGGCCTGTGGGGAAGTTGATTTCATACGTTACATCTATGTTTCTATACTTTTAACAAATGCATATTACGCACCTTATCAGGTCCTGGGCATGCCAAGATGCGCTAGAGCTAATCCCTGACCTCAGGAAGCTTCCACTGCAGCCAGGGAGAGTCGTGGAAAGAAAGCATTACAATCCAGAGATGTATATGTCATTACTTGCGTCATACATAAGTGCTGTAGCATTTACGCTATGCAAGGTCCAAAGGTGCCCTCACTCTGGGTTAGATAGTAGAAGATATCAGAGATGCCTTTACAGAAAAACCCTTTCCTGGGTGTTACAGGATGAAGGAAATTCCCCAGACCAACAAGATGGGGCGGAGTTTTCATTGCAGAGGGAACAACAAAGACAAGAAGGATAAGTCAGCACACCACTCTCAGGAAACAAAAAGAACTCTGGTGTGGCTGAAAAGCTAGCACGCGGGATGGGTAAGGAAGGCAGGAGAGGAGGCTGGTTACCATGTAATTCCATACACGATGGAAAGTGGAAGGGGAACTTACAAAGCCCAAGTAGTGGCTGGCAGGAGGCAGGAACTCAGTAAATATTGATCTAATGAATACATGGTCAGATTTTATATCTCTTAAAGACACTATTGGTGGCAGCAGAGAGAGTACAGTGGGACGAGGAGAGAGTGGCGTAGGGAGTCCATGTGGAGGGCTCCTGCAGAATCATCTGTCATCAGAGCTTGCATGGAGGGAAGACAGGAGGAGACAGAGTATATAGAAGAGCTGTTTAGCTATCCTGAGTATTACCATTATTCTACAAAAAAAAAAAAAAGAAAGAACACTTCAGACCCTCCAAGGTTTAAAGAAACTTTGATTCAACAAATATTTGCTAGAGGCACACCAGGAAGTGGGAGCAGGGCTGGTTGTCGGAGATACCTGTGAACGCAACACCTCGGGTGTAGACCCAGCCTACCCTTAGGTAGGTACCCCAAGGAAGGTGGGGTGGAACAGTTTACTTTCGCTGTTGACTGATGAAACCAGCTCTTCTGACATAGCTCACCTTTTAGAGAAAGTGAGGAAGGACATTTTTTAAATTGCTTAGTACATTGTGTAGGTGTTTATTTAGTTGCTTGCTTGCTTTTTACTTCTTTGTCTTGTTTAAGAATTCTCTGGCTACATTTACTCTCCAGCAACATGGGATTATTTTGCAGAGAAATATGATAGTTGATTCCAACACAGTCTCAAGTCTGTTATCACAAGACTTGAGGATTTTTTTTTTTTTTGGCACTGTGACTTCCTATCATTAAGTATTTTTAAAAGTTACCTTTTAAATTTATTTTATTTTATGTATTCTTTCTGGAGGGAAATGGAAGAAGAGGCCTCTACTTCTGGCCTTGCTGTATCCCCCAATCCTTCCTCTCTTTTGTGTCTTCCTTCCCCTCATCCAGATCTGCACTCATGATCTTCTGAGCCACCTCTCCTGTTCTTCCGAGGCTGAACCTGGAGATAGCGTGTGTTTAAGCAAAATAAATCTAATGAGAAGAGGTGGGGAGATGGGGGGTAGGTGTGGAAGGCGGGGTAATAGTCTTTGTTTTTTGGTCTCATATTCGAGAGGAAAGGAGAAAATGGCGTCATATTACCTCAGTTTCCCCAACTCAGTTAGCCTTTGAGGTCAAACTACTTGGAAATACTTTGCATAGATCCAGAGGTCTAGACATAGGGACATATCCATTTGGCTCTGGCACCGTGTTCTGGACCATCAAGGAATGCCACCAAACTCATAAAGACCATCCTTACAATCCCAAGGGCTGTAGGTCCAAACAGAACCTCGTTCTTGCATAGCATTTGACCATTTCACAAAGAGCCTTTATTTCCAGTCTCCTTCAGTCCTCCCAAGGCTCTGTTACAGACGTAAGGTTTCACCATTATTAGGTGGTCGTCTATAATGGACATATATAGATGGACTTCGGGGAAATTAAGTGACTGACGTAAGCCCTGAAGCCCATTTTAATGATCTGAACTCAAGTGCTCTTTCCACCTCAAAACAGATGGCATAATGTCAGGTTTACCACAGGGCGTCACTCAGTGATACCACATCACCAGGAGTCCTGAGTTCTTTGTCATAATACGTGCTCGCTAAGCATTAAATTATAAATGACCTAGATTCGGGGCTAACCAGTAATTGCTGTCCTGATCCGTGTTTCCTGTTCTGTGGCATTTGTGGGGATGTTTGGAGGGAGAAGAATGGGATACCGGAAATACAAGAGTCTCAGACAGAAACTACTTCAAACCAGCAGTGTGTAGAGTTATGGTTTCATTACGGGTTTCATGGAAAATTAAAATGGTTTCTGAAGTCAGGGGTGTGAGGAAAAGTCAGCTGTGCCTCTGGGTGATCTGGGCCCGGAAAGGACATCCCAGCCAGCCCTTCTCCTCCAGACTTCTTTTCTCACCCAACCCCCTATATAATCTGGGCAAAGAAGGCAAAAATAAATAAATAGTAACAATAATAATTATTTATTGTTATCATAATAACAAAGTATTGTCATGAGTAATAATAATAATTATTTCTTCAACTGTCTGCCCTTGTTTGCTTCTGCGCCTCCACAGGGACTAGAAGGAGGAGGATTCCAGCACACGCTGAAGCCCGTAAGCCTCATGCTAGTGTCAATGTCGGGTATTTTCATCCAGGAGGGTGGGTGGATAAGAAATAACCTCAAGGAAAATAAAGCCAGGGATGAACTAAGGGAAAGATTCTGTTACAAAGAGATTTTTTTAATTTAGAAAAAAAATCCTTTTCAGTTACTTCCTTCCATCTTTGCCACCATGAGCTCCTCAGAGCTGTGTCTCCCTGCCTTCTGATTCACACAGTGGTGTCATTTGCAGAGATTAAACACTCCTTTTTAACGGTGCCATTACAGTCACATGGGGGCCTCCCTGTCATTTCCAGCGGAGCCCATCCTCTTCTCTTCCAGGAACTTCTGAAGGGCTTCAGAGCCAACCTATGTGATCTCCCAAGATAGTACATCGAGAAGACAATCCACTTTCTTTTCTTCACAGATCCTGATTAATGCAGAACAAAAGCGTTCCAGCAGAATAAAATGCGATTTTTAAGAGGTTTAGAGTAAAGACTTTAAGTGTGTTTTCTGGCCAACCATAATGGAGTTTTCGAATTAATCTCAAGAGGGACATATATCCTCCTGTCTTTCCATCAAAATCCGTTTCTCCTTATTCCTAACAGTTACATATTTCACAACGGGCATTCTCTCTCTTCAGCGCATTAGAGCAGGTGAAATCTCAGAAACCGTGCTAATGGCAAACCTGGATCCCTTTTATCAGAGGTTTAACTGCTATTCCAGTTGGATGATGCAGCCAGAAGACTTGTGTATGCTTTTTTTCCCAGTATCTAATTTTACAAAATAGAAGCATCTCAGCGCTCTGCTTTTTAGAACAATCAAATTGTCTCCCTCCGCAATAAGAATTCCTGTTACATCAAAGAAACCTCAGGCGAGTTGAAGAACTGCACAACTGAAACACTCCAGGCCATTTTAGGTGTTTGAGAGATTAAATAATAATTCACCACTGTGTAACTTTATAATATTGGAAGAGTGCCTGTATATTACCTAATTTGATCCTACTGACGGTGCTAGAATGAAGGGGCAGCATTAGCCACGTCTAAGAGAAAGATCACAAGGGTGAAATCATTTGCCCCGAGTATCACAGCTAGGAATAGAAAAGCCAGTACTAGAACCCAAAGTGCAAAACCAGAAAATTAGGTGGATCCGGCTGCCTATTGTTGCATGCCCTTGAGGCCCGGGGTAATGTAGGAAAGGAAGAGGCCAGATTAGATTCGATGTGTCAGAATAATTTCATGATGCCCACAGCCTCTCAGAGAAGGACGTTGTCACAGAGATTTTATGGATTGGCACCCAGCTTGTGCAAAACTCTCTTCATCAATTGCCCTCAATTCTGTTCCAGCTCACATATTATCAAGGGAAGGGGGCGTGATGTGGGGCAAGAGGGAAGCCAGCATGGGGATCCGAGGTTTCTGATATTTGCTGTCAGGAGCCCAGCCTCCTTTTCATATTCCATGCTGCACAATACGAATAAAGCCATTCACATTCCAGATATCTCCCTCTATTCCAGACTTCCAGAATCTGATAAGATTTTAAATCTGTGTTTCTTCCCAGAATCTGGTAACCATACATTAAAAGTCTGCGTCACGTAGATTTTGTTCACCAAATGGAGAAAATTAAATACCTAGTAAGAAGGCACTAAAAAATTCAGCCTGAAGAAGAAGGTACTGAAAAGTGAAGCCTTTTTATCTAATCACAAAGCCATTTAAGCCATTTAAGCTTCATGTGAATTCCTTTTGAGGAGACGAAGAAAAGAAGTACATTTTAGTTTTTGCCTCTGAACATAGCTGACAACAATTCTCTGACTCTTCAGCTTATGTGTGGTTAATTTTAGACTGCTAATATTAACATCCCCTTACCAATTATTCTTAATTAAACTTATTCCTGAGCAGCTGTTAAATGCTAAAAATCTGCATCCTCAGAGTATTCTTCCAGAAGGCTTTGGTTCGTAGGAGCCTGACAAGGTTATCCTCCACTCCCACCCCTTCAGGTTGCCACCTCTGTAATTAAAACCTGCCAAATTACCCCCAGCAGACATCCCACCAATCCTCTGTGCAATTTGAGGACAGTTGGACAAGAGCTTTGAAAGCAAGTGCATGTGGGATCACATCTTGGTTTATATGTGAACGTTGTGGATTTCCTCACTGTAAAGCAGCCATGGATTTCTACGGTGACTCCCCTGCCATCATTGTCTCTCCAGCTGCAGGATTGAGCCTTGATAGCAGGAACCAGTAAGCACATAGCATTCTTTGGCACCATGATTGGTTCAAGGGTGGGCTTGGCATCTTACTTGATCCAAATATAGTGAAGTTTAGGACTTTTTTTCTTTTAGCAGTTGGAAAAGAAAAGTAATCTCTTCTTTTTGAAAATGAGGTGTGTGGATGTAATGCCTGGAACTGCTGCAACCATTTTGTGATGTTAAGGAGAGCTGATTTGAGTGACTAGAGGTATGCAGAGCAAAGAGAACTGTGGAGAAATCAAGCTGGAGCCCTGACCAGACTCTGCTGACCTATTGCTAGACTTTTCATTTAGAAGCAGATAATTTCCCTTTATGCTTCAGTGCAATCGGAGATGGGTTTTCTGTTAATTTGGAACCAAAAGCACCCTAACGATGTGGCAATTACACAATCACATTTCTTAACCCCAACAGAAGTGTTCTAGAACTGGTTGCATTTATAGAGCCAGACAGTCCCACTACAAAAAGGAAAAGCTTGATCTTTTCTCCAGGGAAGAAACTCAAAGGGCTAAGCCACCCAGCTTCATGCATAGAATCACCACATACATACATGCACACATGCATTTATTTAATTGAGGTCACATTGGTTTGTAATGTTATATAAATCTCAGGTGTACATTGTTATATTTCGATTTCTGTGTGGACTACATCATGTTCACCACTCGAAGTCTAATTGCCCTCTGTCACTGTACACATGTGTCCTATTACCCTTTTTTTCCCTCCTCCCTCCCTCCCTCCATCCCCCCTGGTACTCAGAAATCATTCTCTGTATCTATGTTGTGTGTGTTCTTGTTGCTTTATCTTCCATATATGAGTGAAATCATCTGGTATTTGACTTTTTCCATCGGATTTATTTTGCTTAGCATAACACCCTCAAGGTCCATCCATGTTGTCACAAATGGCAAGATTTCACCTTTTTTTTGGCTGAGTAGTATTCCTGTGTATGTGTGTGTGTATGTGTTTTTTCTTTATCCATTCATTGGTTGATGGGCACTTAAGTTGTTTCCAAGCCTTGGCTATTGTGAATACTGCTTCAATGAACATAGGAGTGAATATATCTTTTTTAATTAGTGTGTTTGTGTTCTTTGGATAAATACCCTGAAGTAGAATAGCTGGATCATTTGGTATTTCTATTCTTAATTTTTTGAGGAATCTCCAAACTGTTTTCCATAGCGGCTGCACCAGTTTATATTTCCACTGGCAGTGCATGAGGGTTCCCTTTCTCCACATCCTCCCCAACACTTGTTATCTCTTGTCTTTTTAATAGTAGCCGTTCTGATGAGAGTGAGGTGATATCTCATTGTAGTTTTGAAGGAAATAAGGAAGGAAAAAGAAGAGGGCAGATCCAGAGTTTGGGGACTTTGCTAGCTCTTCAGTCACACAGGGCAATAACAAAACCCGGCTCCCTCACTCTTTACACTTTAT
Organism: Equus asinus; assembly: GCF_041296235.1. Classification (NCBI taxonomy): domain Eukaryota; kingdom Metazoa; phylum Chordata; class Mammalia; order Perissodactyla; family Equidae; genus Equus; species Equus asinus. Next base: position 17,704,548 of record NC_091801.1, read on the forward strand.
TAATTCTGTGTCCTCACTTCCCTTCAACTGGTGCTGTTCCTTCTCGACAGACTGTTTGTGGTTTTGCCTCTTTCTCTTAAGTCTTTGCAGCCACCATTGCGCTTCAGGGAGCTTTTTGTCAGACTGAGCTTAAACTTCAAGGTGGTCCTTGTTTCCTAGAAATTTTCAGATTCAAAAGAAGTTACAAGTGCTAGTAGAGATGCAGTTCTCATGTCAACAATTGCTTATAGACATAATAAACAATTTTGGACAAAGTGCTGACAAAGTGATCCTTCTAAGACACTGAATAACCCTTGACAAAATTCAACCCTAATTCTGAATGTTCCTGTGTATATATAGGTAACTGTTGCCTCAGTTTACTATTTCTTCAAATCCTTAAAAGATAGAAATAATCAAATATACTACCTTAAAATTTAGCCAGGTGCTAAAAAATGATGAGTTAAATGAGATAATACATTTAAAGTACATAGAAAAATCTTGATAAGAGTAAGATCTCAAAACCTATTGGGCATCATTGTAATTTATTATTGTTGGGATTAAAGGCAATATGTCAAATATTACAAGTGAAAAAGTTCCCTGCAGACTGTTCGATATGGGCAATTACTGTAAACCGAATTATCCTTCACAAAAGCAGACAATTCCATATTGACATTGCATTCAGATGTTTCTGATATGATTCGAAAAAAGTTCTAGATAGCTTTGTCAACATCCCCAAAATGTTTTAAGCAGAGACAACATAAAAATTTATAGCTATCAAAGTTTTATACAACTATCTTAGTCCCTGCATGAAAAAAATTCAGTGCCTGCACTCTCAATTTTTTTCCAGCTTTATTGAGATATAATCAACATATAACATTGTGTAAGTTTAAAGTGTACTTAATTTTAAATGTACTTAATTTTAAAGTGTACTTAATTTTAAATTTAAAACACTTTAATTTTAAAGTGTACTAAAGTTTAAATGTCACAATTTAATGCACGTATATACTGCAAAATGTTTACCACAATAAGATTAGGTAACACATCCTTTACGTAATTACCATTTGTTGTTGTTGTCATGATGAAAACATTAAAGCTCTACTCTCAGAGCAATTTTTACGTATATAATACAGTATTTTTAATTATAGTCACCAGGCTGTACATTAGATCCTAGAAACATATTCACCTTATAACTGGAAGTTTATACCATTTGACCAACATCTCTCCATTTTTCCCGCCCCTCAGCCCCCAGCAACCACCATTCTACTCTGTTTCTATGAATTTGGCTTTTTTAGATTCTACATACAAGGGACATCATCCAGTATTCATCTTTCTCTGTCTGACATTTCATTTAGCATAGTGCCCTCGAGGTCCATCAGTGTTGTCAGAAATGACTGAAGTGCCTTCTTTTTTTATGGCTGAATAATATTCTATTTTTTTCTTTATCCATTCATCTGTTGAGTGGACATTCAGGTTGTTTCCACATCTTGGCTACTATGAATAATGCTGCAATGAACATGGATCATGCATTCCCAATTTTGCATACTGTGTTAATTGTACATCCACCCAGCACTAAAACAGTCACCTCTAAAAATGTAAAAACCATTCACATACCACAATGTGAGTGTGTTTACAAAAAAAGAAAAAATCCTCCCTCCCCAAACCAAATTATAATCATCAAAAAAGAAAGTCTTCAAACTGAAAAACACATTTAGCAAGAATGTAAACAGATCCTGGTTTGTTTTCCCAGCTTCATTGATTATATGCCCCAGTTCTCTTCTCACAGTCATTTCAGTCAACTCTTATCTTTGGTTAACAAATAAAAGGCTGATTTAGAAAGCCGGTTTCACAGCGTTCAAGGGAGCTTTTTCCTTTAGCTGTTTTATCCCTTCAATACGCCAGAAGAAAAAAAAAATTCTGCAGGAAAAATTTCCAAGAAATATTCTTAAAATCTCTTGTAGAATTAAGGCCTCATTAAAAGCCAGTGCTCCCACTTTTTTTAACCAATGTGACAGACGCTGCATTGGCTCACTGAGCATCTATTCCAGCATCCTTCTAGTGCGCCTTTCTAGCCAGCAGAGGCTACAAAAGCCCAAGCTCCCTTGCAGCGAGGATTCCAGATGTGATTTAAGTTCTGTTTGCTCCAGACTCAAATTTGGAGCTGAGTAAGCAGGGACGGTGTGACACCCAGACAGCCATCTACGTATGAGGTACGTCCGATGACTTGGCAGCGATGCTGTGCTCTACCTGACTCTAGTGCTGCTTATGATTTCTGCTGGAAACTCAAGTCATAATTTTACAAACAGAACGAAGGAGTAACTAGGAAAAGAGAAAGTCTGGCAAACAGCTTCTAGGAGATCTGCATCCTATTTATGATATTTCCTCTATTCTCTAAACAGCCTGTGCAGCACCATACACAGGCGATACAAGTGAATGAGTATCACAGTCTTAAAACTAACCATATGTTGATGACTCTTAAATTTATACCTCTGGCCCTAACTTCCTGCTAAGCCCCAAATTTGTATATCCAACTGAATCCTTAACATCACCCTATCAATGTCTACCATCATCTCAAATTTAACATGTCCCAAAAAAAAAGGAGCTTGCTATTTCCTGCCACGCCAACCTCCAGCCTTCTCAATCTCAGTTAATGGCCAAAATGTAGGAAGCGACTGTGATTTGTCTCTAACCCTCCTGTGGTTGTGTAAATCCAGCGGTGAATCCTGACGGCTCTTGCCTCTAATATGTCCTGGATCTAGCCTCTCTCCCACTTCTTTAGCCACCTCTATCCTAGACCATGGCGGTCATCCTAATGGCCATCTTGTGTTCCCCTTTCTCTTCTTTTCCCCTATTGTCCATCTCTACACAGCAGCCAGGGTGATATTTAAAAGTATAAATCAGATATCGTTCTCCTGGTTAAATCCCTCTAAGAGCTTCTGTTGCACTGAGTGCAAAAGCCGAACTCCTCCCCACGCCAGCAGGGCTCCATCACGTCATCTGTCCTTGCTTCCTCCCCATCATCGCCACCTTCCTTCACCCCTTCGTCTCTCGGCTGCAGACACACAGACTGTCATCTTGTCCTCAAACAGGCCAAGGGTGTTCTGGCTCAGTGCCTTTGCCCTCGTGTTTTCTTTGCTTAGAGCACTCTTCCATTGAATCTTGTTCTGCTAGCTCATTGTCATTCAGGTTTTAATTCAAAAATTGATTCAGAAGTCCCTTCCTTGACCACCCAATCTAAAATAGCACCCCCCTACTCCAGTTGCTATCAAATTACTCCTTATTTCATTCATAGCTCTCATCACTATATGAAATTAATTTGTTTACCCATTATCTGTCTACCTCACTGTAATGTAAGCTAGATGACAGCAGAAAATTTCCTGCCTTATTTGTCATTGTATCTCCAGCACCTAGAAAAATGGCAGTAATAAATATTTGCTCAGTGAGCAAATATTTTGCTTCATCCAACAGGTCAATTTTTTTTTTTTTTTTTTTTGGTGAAGAAGTTCACCCTGAGCTAATATCTGTTGCCAATCTTCCTTTTTTTTTTTTTTTTTTTTTTTTTTTTGCTTGAGGAAGATTCGCCCTGAGCTAACATCTGTGCCAATCTTCCTCTATTCTGTGTGTGGGATGCCTCCACAGGCTAGCTGATGAGTGGAGTAGGTCTGCACCTGGGATCCGAACCCGTGAACCCAGGCCACCAAAGCAGAGTGCACTGACCCTAACCACTTGACCGCAGGGCCGGCCCCCAATAGATCAAATATTAACATTTTTAAATAATACCTCTGAGCTCTTCTCTCACCTTCTACAAGAATGCTTTTCTTCCCTCCCCAGATTTTCTCCTGAAAACTCCACAACACCTACAGCAAGGCTTGCTCAATCTGAGGAGTTACCATCTTCTCAAACAGAGAACCGGAAACCAGCCCAGATAGCTAGGGAAGCCATCTCCCAACTTCTCCACTCATGTCACCCCCTGCCCATCAAAAAAAAATTCAGAAAATAGTGTATCCTTACCCATTTTTGTTTAACATGGTATCATCTGAAAGACTTGGGAAAATTGAAATATTGTTAACTTCCTTACGTCTATGCCTACATAATATTTGACAGAAAGGTGTTATCACATGTTTTAAAATAGAATTTTCTCTAAAACTTTGACGATGCAGATATAGCTCATTTAGGAAGCCATGTGCTCTGTCCTCTAATAGGCAAAGGCAAACTTCATTGTCAAACCAGTCAGTCAAATCAGGCTTAGTTTTTATCAGGAAAGTCTGCCTTCATCCTTGAATTCGTACTTTTGTGTTAGTACGCAGCCAGTTCACAACACTCTTCCTTATTAGTTTAAATTCTAAGATAAATGAGTAGATAAGATACCAAGCTTAGCCATGAGTTTGTTGCCTGGATAAAATATGCGTCATCATCTTCAGTATGTTTCATGGGTGCTCTCTTTGTTTACTCTTCGGGAACTCTCCTTCAGGAGCGATGTATTTAGTTGTTCATAGGTGATAGAAGCAGCGAGGTTGTTGGATGTAAATTGTCATCACCCCTGTTTCTTACTCTATGACATATCTGGAAATAGACCTTCCCATCCTATTTTTAATACCCTAATGGTATGGTATGATATCAGAGAAAGGCATGAATCCCTACCATGGGCTTATGGTGCCTTATTTAATTGTTTTATTTGATATCCCTGAGAATTTTTCACCCTCAGAGCAAAGCACTATAGTAAAATATAGAATGTATTGAAGCTTTGCCTCCATTCTGAAAAGTACAAGGTATGTGGTTGTGAAGGATGGTAGGATGTGAAAGGAGACTAGAATAGCAACTCCTCCTCAGCTTTAGCTGTATTCTCAGGCAGATCTGTTTTAGGAAAAGTACACAAAAAGAGTTGGAAATTTATTCCTTTGAAAACATCCATTGACTTGTTCACCTTGGAAAGTCTCCATGTACCCCTAGGGGTGTGAGTATTCAGCTTAAAAACAGCTGGGCCAGGAAGCCCTGTTCCTTTTGGCTATTGTTGCCATCACTGCCACATAGTATTACTCCTGACACATGCACTCAAACCAGATTCTGTCCCTTTGTTCACTGCTAGTTGATCTGGGCAAACATCACCCCCAAAACCTGAAAGTCCTCACCATCTGCAATCTCTCTTCAAGTTCTGGTACAGAGACCTGAACTTGGGCATATCTAGCAACAAGAACAAGATTGCAAGAGCTCTGCCTGTGCAAGAGGCACGGAATTTGCCTCAGTTCACAAGGAACCCAAGACTTCACATATCAGAATTACCTTGCTCTTGAGAATTATGCAGGCTCATACATATAACCTGCCATTTATTTTACCCCAGGCATGCTGGCAGTGCCAAGGTGGCTATACTGGAATGGGTTTACAATAGCAACCATGCCTTCCTCAAGATACCACCTCTTCTCTCAATCTGCATCTTGATATGAAGAGTGGATGATGTCACTTTTGCTTAGACTGTTTTCCGTAGTGGCTGCGCTAGTTTGCATTCCCACCAGCATTGTACAAGAGTTCCTTTTCTCCACATCCTCTGCAAAACTTAGCTCTTGTCTTTTTAATAATGGTCATTCTGATGGTTTAACGTGTTTGCCTTTCCCTAATAATTGGTGATGTTGAACATCTTTTCACGTGCCTGTTGGCTATCTGTATATCTTCTTTGGGAAAATGTCTGTTCATACCCTCTGCCCTTTTTTTTATTGGACTGTTAGGGTTTTTTTGTTGAGTTGTGTGAGTTCTTTACATGTTTTGGGTATTAACTCCTTATCAGATACATGATTTTCAAATATCTTCTCCCATTTGGTAGGTTGTCTTTTCATTTTGTTGATGGTTTCCTTTGCTAGATTTTAGTTTAACATAGCCTATTTGTTTCTTTTTTCTTTTGTTTCCCTTGCCTGGGGAGACATAATATTCAAAAAGATACTGTTAAGACTGATGTCAAAGATGGTAATGCTTGTGTTTTCTTCTAGGATTTTTATGATTTCAGGTCTTACTTTCAAGTCTTTAATCCATTTTGATTGAATTTTTGAGTATGGTGTAAGATAGTGGTCTATTTTCATTCTTTTGCGTGTGGCTGTCTAGTTTTCCAAACACCATTTATTGAAGAGACTTTCCTTTCTCCATTGTATGTTCTTGGCTCCTTCATTGAAAATTAGCTGTCTGTAGATGTGTGGGTTTATTTCTAGGCTCTTGATTCTGTTCCATTGATCTGTGTGTCTGTGTTTCTGCTACTATCATGCTGTTTTGATTACTATAGCTTTGTAGTATAATTTGAATTCAGGGAGTGTGATACCTCCAGCTTTGTTCTTTTTTCTTAGGACTGCTTTGGCTATTTGGGGTCTTTTTTTGTTCTGTATAAATTTTAGGATTCTTTGTTCCATTTCCATGAAAAATGTCATTGGGATTCTGATTGGGATTGCACTGGATCTGTAGATTGCTTTAGGTAATATGGACATTTGAACTCCTAATTCTTCCAATCCGTGAACATGGAATATCTGTCCATTTCTTTGTCTTCTTCAATTTCTTTCACCAATATATTATAGTTTTCAGTGTTTAGGTCTTTCACTTCCTTGTTTAAATTTATTCCTAGGTATTTTATTCTTTTTGTTGCAGTTGTAAATGGGATCATATTCTTGATTTCTCTTTCTGCTACTTCGTTGTTAGTGTATAGAAATTCAACTAATTTTTGTATGTTGATTTTGTACCCTGAAACTTTACTGTACTTGTTAGTTATTTGTAATAGTTTTTTGGTGGAGTCTTTAGGGTTTTCTATATACAGACTCATCCACAAATAGTGACAGTTATACTTCTTCCTTTCCAATTTGAATCTCTTTTATTTCTTTTTCTTACCTAATTGCTTTGGCTAGAACTTCCAATGCTAGGTTGAATAAGAGTGGTGAGAATGGACATCCTGTCTCATTCCTGTTCTTAGAGAAATAGCCTTTAGTTTTTCACTGTTGGGTATGATATTGGTATGATATATGGCCTTTATTTTGTTGAGAAACTTTCCTTACATATCCATTTTATTGAGAGTTCTTATCATAAATTGATGTTGAGTCTTGTCAAATGCTTTCTCTGCATCTATTGAGATGACAATGTGATTTTTATTTTTCATTGTGTTAATGTGGTGTATCACATTGCATGGTTTTCAGATGTTGAACCATCCCTGCATCTCTGGAATAAATCTCACTTGATCGTGGTGTATGATCCTTTCAATGCATTGTTGTATTTGATTTGCCAATATTTTGTCGAGGATTTTTGCATCTATGTTCATCAACAATATTGGCCTGTAATTTTCTTTTTTTGTGTTGTCCTTGCCTGGTTTTGGTATCAGGGTAATGTTGGCCTCGTAAAACAAGTTAGAAATCTTCCCCTCCTTTCAGTTTTTTGGAAGAGTTAGAGAAGGATACATATTAAACCTTCTTTGAAAGTTTGGTAGAATTCATCAGAGAAGCCATCTAGCCCTGGACTTTTGGTTTTTGGCAGGGTTTTTTATTATTCTTTCAATCTCTTTACTTGTGATTGGTCTATCCAGATTCTCTTCTTGATTCAGTTTGGGGAGGTTGTATGATTCTAAGAATTTATCCATTTCGTCTAGGCTGTCCAATTTGTTGGCATATAGCTTTTCATAGTATTCTCATACCCTTTTGTATTTCTGTGATATCTATTGTAATTTTTTCTCTTTCATTTATGATTTTATTTCTTTGAGTCTTCTTTTTTTCTTAATAAGTCTAGCTAAGGGTTTGTCAGTTTTGTTTATCTTTTCAAAGAGCCAGCTCTTAGTTTCATTGATCTTTTCTATTGTCTTTTTAGTCTCTATTTCATTGATCTCTGCTTTGATTTTTATTATTTTCTTCCTTCTACTGACTTTGGGTTTTATTTGTTCTTTTTCTAGTTCGTTTAGGTGTAGTGTTAGATTGTTTAATGAGATTCTTCTTGTTTGGTGAATTAGGCCTGTGTTGTTATAAACTTCCCTCTTACTACTGCTTGTGACATGTCCAGTAAGTTTGGGTATGTATGTTCTGTATTAGTTTTTTTTCTCCAGGTATTTTTTATTTCTCCTTTGATTTTTCTTCATTGATCTGATAGTTGTTCAGTAGTGTGTCATTTAGTCTCCACGTATTTGTGACTTTACTGGCTTTTTTCTTGTAGTTGATTTCTATTTTCATAGCATTGTGGTCAGAAAAGATACTTGATATCATTTCAGTCTTTTTGAGGAGTGCCTTGTTTCACAACATAGAATGTTCTATATGTCCTTGAGAATAACATGTATTCTGCTGTTTTGGGATGGAGTATTCTATATATATCTATTAAGTCCATCTGGTCAGTGTTTCATTTAAGGCCAATGTTTCCTTGTTGACTCTCTCTCTGGATGATCTATCCATTGATGTAAGTGGGGTTTTAAAGTCCCCTACTCTTAGTGTGTTACTGTCAACTTCTCCCTGTAGGCCTGTTAATAATTCCTTTATATACGTTGGTGCTCCTATGTAAGGTACGTATATATTAATAAATGCTATGTCTTCTTAATGATTTGTCCACTTTATCATTATATAATGTCCATTTTGTCTCTCATTATCTTTTTTATCTTGAAGTCTATTTTGTCTGATGTAAGTATGGCTACACTTGCTTTCCTTTGGTTGCCATTTTCTTAGCGTATCATCTTCCATCCCTTCATTTTGAGCCTATGTTTGTCTTAGAGCTGTGATGGGTCTCCTGGTGGCAGCATGTTATTGGGTCTTGTGTTTTACCCCATCCAGCCACTCTGTGTCTTTTAATTGGTGACTTGAATCCACTTACATTTAGGGTGACTATTGATAGATGAGGACTTAATGCTGCCATTTTATCTTTTGTTTTCTGGTTGTTCTATATTTCCATTGTTTCTCTTTCCTTGTGTTTATCTCTGCTGTCTCAGTTTGGTGGGGTTTGGTGATATGTTTCTCAGTTTCCTATTTTTTTTGTTTTATGACTCTGCTCTGAGTTTTTGTTTTGCGGTTACCATGAAGTTTGTCTAAAAGATCTCATAGATGAGAGAGTGCTTTTTCTGCTGATAGCATCTTATCTCCATTTGCCCATGCAGATTCCATCCTTTTCCTCTTCCCCTTCTACGTTTTTGTTGTCAAAAATTGTCCCTTTTACTTTTTTTTACTTTTTTTACAATTCACACCTGAGCTAACAACTGTTGCCAATCTTCTTCCCCTCCTGCACCCCCCCATACCCTCCCCTCCCCCCCATCACTTCTTATTCTCCCCAAAGCCCCCCAGTACATAGTTGTATATACTACTTGTGAGTGCCTCTGGTTGTGCCACAGGGGACACCGCCTCAGCATGCCCTGATGAGCAGTGCCGTGTCTGTGCCCAGGATCCAAACCAGTGAAACCCCAGGCCACCAAAACAGAGTGTGCAAACTTAACCACTTGGCCACAGGGCTGGCCCCCAAAATTATCTCTTTTTGTATTGTGAGTTTGTTACCAAACTTGGAGTGGTTATAGTTATTTTTAACACTTTCTTTCTCTTTAGCCTTTATGTTATAATAGTTCACTAACCTGTGCTGGTGTAGAGTTGCAATTTTCTAATTCTAACTGTCTATCACCTTGCTTAAGGCTTTGTATACCCTTGCCTTTTTGTTTCAGGTAGGAGAGCTCTTTTGAAGATTTCTTGTAAGGCAGGTCTAGTGGTGATGAACTCCCTCAGCTTTTTCTTTTTGTGTGTGTGTCTAGGAGAGCCTTTATTTCTCCTTCACATTTGAAAGATAACTTTTCTGGATAGAATATTCTTGTCTGACAAGTTTTATCTTTCTATATTTTAAATACATCATTCCACTCTCTCCTAGTCTGTAGAGTTTCTGCTGAGAAATCTGATAGCCTAATGGGGGTTCCTTTCCAAGTTGCATTCTTCTCTATCTGCCCTTGATAGTCTGTCTTTGTCATTGACTTCTGACAGTTTTAATATAATGTGTCTTGGAGAAGGTCTTTTTGCATAGAGATAATTAAGTGTTCTAGCAACTTAGTGTACTTGTATATTCAGTTCTCTCCCTAGATTTGGGAAGTTCTCAGTTATTATTTCTTTAAGATCTCTGCTCCCTTCTCCCTCTCTTCTCCTTCTGGGATACTCAGTATCCTTATGTTGCTTTTCCTAATTAAGTTGGATATTTCTCACAGAATTTCTCCGTTTTTTAAAAATCTAAATTTTCTCTCCTCTTCACCTGAATCATTTCTAGTTTTCTATCTTTGGGGTCACTACTTCTGTCTTCCTTATGGTCTGCTCTATTTCCAATGTATTCTACTTTATTCTTCATCTCATTTATTGTGTTATTTAGCTCCAGAATTTGTTTGGTTCTTTTTTTAGAGTTTCAGTCTCTGTGGTGAAGTACTTGTTCTGGCCGTTAATTTTATTCCTGAGCTCATTGAACTGTCTTTCTGAGTTTTCTTTGTACCTCATTGAATTTCTCTATATCAGCTATTTTGAATTCTCTGTCAGATCACAGTCTTCCATGGCTTCAAGTTTGATTTCTACAGAGTTGTCATTTTCTTTCTGTTCTGCCACATTTACTATGGTTCTTCATGGTGCTTGATGAGTTGTTCCTCTGTCAGCACATTTGTGGTAGTAAACTTTTTTATTTGGGAAAGGGTTTGTTTACTTTGATTCTGAGCTGCTTCTGGTTGTATTTGAGAGCCTGCACTTTCCACCCTCCACTGCCTCTGCCAGAGTTGTCAGTGCCTCAGACATTGCTGGTGTCTTGCTGCTTACAATGTCACTGCAGTCATGGGTGTCACCACTGCATTCACCAGGCTGGCGAGCACCTCTACTTCTTCCTGGGTTGCCTGTGTTGTGGGTTCCCCTACTGTGGCACGGAGGAGGGGGAGACAGGGGCACGAGTGGGAGTCACAGGCACCTCTGCTATGTCCAGGTTTGTTAGGTCTGCAGGCACTACAGCAGCACTTGGCAGGGGGCCAAAGTTGCAGGTGTCCCTGCAGCTGGGGGAGACTGGGGTGATGGACTCCACTGTTGCTATTACCTGGCTCTCTGTGGGCTCTCCACAAGCTCGGGTGCTGCTGCTCCTGGGTTATCTGGGGGTGCTGGCAACACCACTGTCAAGAGCACTGGGTTCACAGGTGTTACCACTGCTGCCAGGTAGGCCAGGGTCATGGGCAACACCACCACTGCTGGGATCGGGGATTCCCTGGGTTGTGAGCCCCACAAGGGTTCCTGAAGCCTCTGGTCTCCAGCACCTATGTTGTTCCTGGAACCTCAGGTCACAGGCACTGCTGTCACTGCTGGGGGTCCAAGGTCTTGTATGCAGCTTCTCCTGCTTGCAGGGCTGGTGTCACTGGTGCTGCCACCAGAGGCTGGGTTGTGGGCATGACTGCAGTTCCTGGAACCTCAGATCATGGGCACACCTGCCACTGTTGGGGGTATTGGGGTCTTGGATGCAGCCGCCACTGCTGGAAGGGCTGTTGTTGGAGGTGCCACTGCTCGTGGAGGTGGATGAGGCTAGGTCGCAGGCACTGCTTCAGTTCCTGAAACCTCAGGTCACAGGCACTACTTGCCACTGCTGGTGGAGGGGGATAGGCTGAGCTGCCAGTGCCACTGTGGTTCCTGCAGCATCTGGTCTCCAGCACTGGTGCTATTCCTAGAACCCAGGTGATGGGCACTGCTGCTGCTGCCAGGGGTATTGGGGTCTTGGATGCAGCCCCGGTTACTAAGAGGGCCAGGGTTGAAGACTTTGCTGCCAGGGGAGGGGGTGGGGTCACAGGTATCGTCACACTTCCTGGAGCCTTCAGTCAAGGGCCTGTAGTAATTTCTGGTGTCTCTGGGAGTGTGGGCAGTCTAGATTCCTGGGGCCTTCATTTATGGGCATTACCTCAGTTCTTGGGGCCTCTGGTTGCAGATGCAGCCGCAGTTCCTGGAACCTCCAGTCTGGGAAGCTGCCACCGCTGCTCCCCTGATTCTACCACCTCTGGGAGGTCCCACCCACCTTCAGAAGATGTCTTGATCTCTCAGGCTTCTGGTGTGCTGTGCAGAGAGTCCTTTGTTGGTCTGTGGATGTCCTATTGGTTTTACCTTAGAGGGGAGAGACAGAGTGAGCAACTTACTCTGCCATGATGCTGACATCACTCTAATGCATCTTGTTCATATTGGTACTAATCTCCTGGTTGATGCTTAAATATCTTCTCTCCATTTGTGGCTTGACTTTTTACTTTATTTACAGTATATTTTGATGAAAAGAAGTTCTTAATTTTAATATAATCTTCCCACATGGTTAACCACTTGTCCCAGTTCTGTTTATTAAAGATTCCATCCTTTCCCCACTGATCTCCAACACTACTTCCATCACTGATCACGTTTCTCTATACATGAGGATCTATTTCTGATCTCTTTGTCTATCCTCATGCCAACTCCACATTGTCTTTATTGCTATAGTTTTTTAATAAGTCTTGATATTTGTTACGACAGGTTGCTCACCTAGTTCTTCTCAGGAGAGCCTTACCTGTTCCTGACCCTTTCCTCTTTCAGTATTGTTTAGATTCAGCTTATGCAATTCCACACACACAAAAAGTTGAAATTTTGATTAAAATTGCAGAGTCTACAAATAAATTTGAGGTAAAATGATATCTTTACAATATTGTCTCATACAAGAACATGGTGTATTTCTGTTTATTTAGGTCCCCCTTATCTCTTTTACTGAAATTATATAATTTGCTCCATAGAATAACTTGCATATCTTTTGTTATATGTATTGGTAAGTACCTTAGATTTTTGTAGATGGTATATCTTTAAATAATATTTTATGTGTTGATAATTTGTAGAAGTTCAAATGAATTTTTGATTTTTAATTATATATTGGTTTACCATGCTAAATCCTCTGACTACTTGTATAACTACAGATTTTTCAAAGTTTTCTATGTGGTTAATCATGTCATCTATGAAAACTGGCCATTTTTTTCTTCTTTCCAATTCCTTACCTTTTATATTTTGTTCTTATTGCACTAATTCTGTTGAACAGAAATGATGATCATAAGCATCCTTCTCTTATTCTTGTGATTTCAAAGAAAAAAAGCCTTGAGCACTTCACTGCTGAGTATGATGTACGCACATTAGAAATATCATAGATCATCTCACTCTATGTTACATATCTCTTAACTTTCATATTTTATAACTTTGTTTCTGTACATTTTCAGTAATTTCCTTACATATATTTTCTGGTGTCCTAATTCTTCAGCTGCATCTAATATGCTATTTAAACTATTAAGCTTCCAATTTCATTTACTATATGGTTTAATTCAGGAAGTTTAGTTTGGCCATCTTTGTAGACCCTTGTTTGTTGGTCATATTTTGGATCCCTCTTTCATCTCCTGAGAATATTAAATATGTATATGTGTGTATATATATATTTACTGTATCTCAGGGGTTGCCTAACTATGACCCACAGGCCAAATCCAGCCCTCCAGCTGTTTTTGTAAATAATGTTTTACTGAAATGTGGTCATACCCATTTGCTTCGTATTGTCTTGGTTGTTTTCACCCTACGCTGGTAGAAATGAGTAGTTGCAATAGAGACTGTATGGCCTGCAGGCCTGAAACAGTTACCACCTGGCCCTTTATAGGAAAACTCTTCCAACCCTTGCTCTGTCTGATCATTTCAACATCAGTAGGCTCTACAGGTCTTGTTCTGCTCTTGGTTGTTTCTACTGACTTTAGCTCATGGTGGCTTATTTCCTCATGTGCTTTACAATTTTTGATAGTGAGCTCATATTTATTGGAACTTTATTTGTGGAAATTCTCTGAGACTTGGTTTTAATCTAGATTCCTCCAGAAAGGATTTGCATTTTTCTGCTAGGAACCTAGGGACAAGTCATGTCACAAGTGAAGCTCCCCTGGGAAATGAACTCTGAAAGGAAGGTTTTTATGGAAGCACTTTATTGAGGAGTGCTCTCACAAAAATATAAAAATCTATAAGAGAATGGAGGAAACTAAGGATGGAGGGAGAGTTGAACTGCACTGCAGTTACAACAGATTTCATGGGGATCAGTAAAGCGGGGTTGGCCCTTCAGCAACATCTCAAATTAAGGCCAGGGGATCAGGCCTTTGTATCTTAGCATAAACTAGTGTTTGCATGTGGGCTGCCCCAGAGGAGGCATCTTAATCTTGGGTGAAGCACCTCCCTCCAGCTGAAGGCAATTCCTTAAGATAGGCTCAGCTGTCAGCCATCAGGCAATGCTCTTCTGCTGGAAGAAGGAAGTTTGTAGGTTTTTGGGCCACACAGGTAGTTGACATTTCACTCCTAAGCCTACTAGATGGCTAGCTTGTAGATATAAATTCTTCATAATGACTATATTTCTCTCCTCTATCCAGAGCCAATTGTAAGACAGGCAAGTGTCCCTTTTCTCTCCTTTCACAAGGCATTTTTTTTCTAGTCATCTTTTCATTGAGTTTGTTATCTTTAAGCCTTTCCGTGAGGATCTCTGATCTGAATTCCTACCATGCTCAGACTCTGGGGCATCAGTGACTATCAGTCATGGTAGCCACTGGTCTCAATCTTAGCTTCTCTCTCATTTTTGGCCTCTTAGGCTTTCCCTTACTCTATTACCACCCAACCCATGCATGTTAAAACATACATCGCACACAAACGTATGTATTCCAGTATTGCTAAGTGCTTTATACTAGAAGGTGATTTCAGGGTATAGTATATTTATTCCAACAAATTATGCTAGCAGATAGATTTCCAGGTGAATCTAAAAAACAGTCACATTTCAAAACCACTAAACTACTGTATGCCAATGGCTGTCAGCTCAGTGGGGCCCAAATCTTCTTAGTTTCAAGCATCAAAGTCCTTCTATATGGTTCTGTGATCATTCCAGCTAAATCTTTTTTATACATATTTTCTATGTAATTTATAAAACATTGAGCACATGCTATCTTATATTACAATAATAGTATAAAGTATTATTTGTGTCTTTTGTACCCAACTAAATTATACGTCTCAAAAGTTCTTCCCTTACACTTTGTAACTCTTTTCCTTTTTCCTCTCCACCAGGGACTTGCATGGAGTAATTGCTACACTAGATATCTGTTGAGTGAATTTTTTGTTCCCCGTTGTGGTAACAGTTTTCTCAGGTTGAGTCCTATTCTTAAATACTACAAGAAAGACCAAACTGAAGTATCATATAGTGATTTGATACAATATATAGAAAATCCTTGAGATATAATGAAGATAATATCTTACTGTAAGAAATTAATTTAATGACAGGGTTATATTTTATTGCTTTGACCTGTGATAATGAGAGAAAAGGAAATTCTCAAACCTTACAGTGGAAGCCAATTTCAGAAATTTAAAAGACGATGCAGTTTACAAAATGCCAGTTTCAATTCAAGTGTGAGCTACCATGGTAGGTATTGAATCTCTTGAGAAAATTTCTGTTATAAAGTGAAATACATCAGTAAGGCTTTTGAAGGCTGTGTGTTTTTCTTTTCTCTGCTCTTAAAGAACTGCAGCAACAAAAAAAATAAGAAGAAAAAGCAAGTCATCACTTCTCCCCAACTTTAATCCAAGAGTGAAGTCTAAATCTTCGTGTCCTAAGCAAACTGCCAGAGGGAGCTTCTTCATGTTCTGAGCACTTTATATTGCAACTATAAAGCATGACCAAAGAAGGGAGAATGCATTTAGCGCTCTCGAGTATTCTCTGCCAAGTTGTCTCTTATTTATTGCTTTTTAATGGAATTTTTCATGTGCATCAAAACAATCTTTCAACAAAGGAAATGCAGCTCTGAGACTTCAGCACTTTATAATAGAGAATCTACATGTGAACATTAATTTTTCTAAATGAGGTTAGCTAATGAATTTCTTTGTGGTTGGGCGTGAGATTTTTTTAAATAGGTGAACATCCTATTATCAACTCTTCCAGGGGATGCAAGCTTTCAGAAAATTCAGCAAATATTTTAAACTTTCCTATTTTTCTTGCAGATATGAGATGACGGTTAGCTATTGAGCACCCTACATCCTTCCTTCTGAAAGCACACAGTTTTTTAAGTGACCATCAAAATTAAAGGGATGTTTTAGAGAAAGATGTTCAGAGAGGAAAGACAGAAAGCCAGTATGTGTCTTCCCACCTGTGAAGACTTTGATTTGAAGTAAATTTAGTTATTCCATTGGTTTCCCTTATCTCATTCCTTAAAAATAGCCAAACTAAGTAAAATTACTGTTATCATGCAGGGTGATTTTGGTTACAAGTAGGAGATAACCTGACTCAAACTGGGCTACCCAATAAAGAATTTTTTTTTTATCTTACGTAACAGGAAGTCTAGAGGTAGGACAAGCCTGAAGGCTGATTGATTCAATAAGGGCACTGAAGACCCAGGATGTGTCTCTCCACTCAACGGTCCACAGAATCTGCTTCACCCTAACGCTCACTGCCTGCATAATTACAGGCTGCCAGGCGCAAGGACGGTGACAAACTTCCTTTATATTCAAAAAGAGACTGCATCTTTCTTCTCCCAACCATGGAATAATAATCCTTCCCTTAAATCTGATTATGCCAATTTATAACACATGTCGATGTCCAGACTAGCAAAAGTTGCCACGGAGTCTCCAAACTCTGATTGGCTGATGGAGACCCATTCCTTATGTGAGGGTGGGCTGAATATCTGAGTGAATCAGTCCAGTGTGGGTTTAAGAAGGGGACAGTAGATTTGGAGGAGCAGCCCAAAGCATCCATCACAGTCATCTAATCTGATACCTCCTGAAGGACAACGTTAGACACTTTTCTCTACATCTAGGTAAATTGTGTCTTTAGAAGAATTGAAACATAGAGCATGTGTAGCTTGTTCAATAGAGAAAGCATGTATACGAAAGTTTCTCCAAAATTATTTTCCCTTTTCAATTTATATAAAAATGTAGGAATAATATGTGTGTTTCTCAGATGCCAAAGAGCTGCCTGAGAGGAGAGGACAAGGTCAGTCCCAAATTAAGAAACTGATCAATGATTAGATCAAATACCTAGGAAAAGGTCAAGAAACAAAAACACCAGCAACAACAAAATAAGGTTAAATAGATCCACAACCAAATTGCGTTTTATGTTTCTGATGTTCACAATGAAACGTACTGGGAGAAGCATCTGCTTTCAGTGCTGCAAGTTCTAAAAGAGGAGAAAAATCTGTTCCTGCAGAGGTAACCACAGTGGCCACTATGCACTGAGAGGCTGTGACAAGTTAGGCATTTCCCAGGCGATATCTCATTGGCGCTGTGACTGTAAGCCCATCACAGGCAGGAATTGCTCTATCCCTAGCACCTGCCACTGTGCTTGGCACATATATGTGAGCCTGACGAAGGTGCTGAACAAAGCAATTCTCACAAAGTCCTTATGCAACAGTATATTGCTGTTTCCCCGATTTAAAGATGAGAAATGTTTAAGCAATTTGGTCAAGTGGTGAAGCCCAGACTGGAATCCAGCCTTACTCTCTTTCTTCCCTACCTGAAGAAGGAAATGGATCACAGAAGATAAGTCTAGTGACTGGAGACAAGAATGAAAAAATGGAGTATATGAAGTTTAAACGTTCTTAATACTGGTACATTTGTTAGGTTTAAAAAAGACATGCTCCAGTTCCGTCAGATGATAGAAATTTGTTATAAATAAACACAGGGAAGAACGGGGACTGTTTCCAAACCAGGCCCCTGGAGCCTAAAGGCTCATTCACAAAGGGTGATGTGCCCAGTGCCTGCGCTCCCTGCTGGAGAACTTTGCTGTTGTGGTAGTGTGGCTGTTACCTCCGTCAACTGCCACTGCTCCTGATACTGCAAACTAACTAATTTTTTCTTTACGTCTCAAGTGCAAACTGTCCAACAGAGTGAGCCCAACTGGACAGGACTCACTTGGCATTCCGCTGTATTGTCCACTGACTGCCTTTAAGTTAGGTGTCAGTTTAGACGTGGTCCCAAGGGAAGGAGTCACAATATGCCCAGGAAAGACTACCTCAGAGGGAGACTATGGACAGCTCATACATCCTGAGACCATAGTTTCCTCTTGAGAGAATTGCATTCACTCTCCTGTTCAACAGATTAGAATATGACAGAATGTGGAGGACTCAATGGATGCAGTTGGGAATCCTCAAAGTACGAATTTTCAATAAAGTGAAAAATGCTGAAAATGCAAAACTGTCATATCAAACATCTATATTGCCCTATACATACCTGATGCTATGTGTCAGGTGTTATTCTAAGCACTGGACAATGCATACTCATTTAATCCTCACAGTAACCCAAGAATTAAGTACCAGTGTCCCCAATCTATAGATAGAAGGACTGAGGCACAGAGAGGTTTAAAACCTTGCCCAAAGTCACACAGCTAGCACAGCAACTTGCCTCCAGAGTATGTGCTTTCACCACCCTGTCATTTGTTTTAGTAGATAAGTGAACTTTGTAGAAAGAAGAGGAAACTTCCCAAATGCCAAACATTTGGGGTAAAAAACAAAGTTAAAGTGGAAAGGAAATCTTATGCACTGTGTTTCTGGGTGTCAGGACTATGAAAAGGGGCCCTCAACCCGAGGCTGGAATTCTAGTTCCTTTAACCAGCAGAAGCGGGGAGCTAGAAGCAAGTCTATATAAAGCAGGGAACCCCAAAGTGTGGAGAAAAACTGTCCCCTCCAGCCGGAGAAATGGAGGGTGGTTTTCATCTATTAGGAATTTGGGGGTAGAAGATGCCTCTGAAAAGTAGCTGCCACAGGCCTCCACCATGTGTGGGTGTGAGCTCCTAATTTGCACTCAGCATGATATGGGAATTGCGGTTAGAAACTTGGCCCTGGACCCCTCAAGACAAGCTCCATGTCACTTTATAGAGACACTTCTGCAACCCGGAACTCCCACAGAATAAACCCAAAACGTCTTGAGTTCCTGCTCACACGGAGTTTAGAGCTTAGAGAGAGAGACATTAAACAGATGATTGATGACGAGTGTCGTGGTAGGAAATGAATACCGTATTGGGGGACTTTAGGAACAAGATGACTAAAATCCCCCAGACATCAAGGGGTAGCTCCCTGAGGACATAGCCGTTAAGCAGCCATCTTCAGTGTGCGTGCCTTTGCTGGGGCTGTGGTCACAGTACCACTGACTGGGCAACTTAAACCACAGGAATTTATTTCCTCACAGTTCTGGGACTGGACGTCTACGATGAGGGGTTGGCAGGTCTGGTTTCTCTGAGGCCTCTCTCCTTGGCTTGCACATGGCCGTCTCCTCCCTGTGTCTTCATAGTGGCTTCCCTCTGTGCGTCTCTGTGCCCAAATTTCGTCCTCTTGTGAGGAAACCAGTCACACTGGATTAGAGCTCACCCTAATGAGCTCATTTTAACTTAATTACCTCTTTGAGACTCTATCTCAAATACACTCACATGCTGAGATCCTAGGGGGTTAGGACTTTCACATATGAATTTGAAAGGGACACAATTCCTATACCCACAGTTAGATGCAACAAAAATTGCAGATGATTTTAACAAAACATGGAGCAAAGCAGGTGGAAAACGTGGGAAGGAGGGTGATCAAAAGATCTTATTAGGATACTATCTTGTTCAAGGGAGGAAATTACAAAGACATTAATTCTAGACATGAGAGAAGAAATACCTGTTAAAGTATGTTTATGAAATTTCTAAGAAAAAAACCACTGAAAAAATAGAAATAAGATGTACAGCTTGCAAACCAGTAGATAAGTAAAAGTTGGCAAAAAAAAATTAACTCCAAGAAAGACAAGACAAGGGAAAGAAGAAGGCAACAAAACCCTATAACAAAGAGAAAAAATCATAAAAATAAAGCCACGCGTATTAGGTATTACAATTAATGTGAATAAGTAAAATTTGCCCAAGTCAGAAAGTCTCTTACTGGATATTTAAAAATGTAATCTAGCATTTTGATGTTTGAAATGGAATTCATGGTAAAGAGCATTAAAAGAGCCAAAGAAGGATTTTTCTAAGGACATTTTGTTCAAATAAAAGTTTTATTCCTTCCAGAAGATACAGTAGTCATGAGCTAATATATAGCTATATATCATCAAAATACATGAATTGTAATTTTGAAATTTGAAAATAAATTGACAAATCCAAAATCACAGTAGGTATATTAAATAAAATTCTATCAAAAATTGTCAAATTTAAAAAGGAACAGTTCAGTGGTTACCAGGGGAAGGGGGTGAGGTGTGGGCACAGGGAGTGAGGGAGAGCACATGTATGGTGATGGACAAGAGATAATGTACAACTAAAACTTCACAGTGACGTAAACTATTATAAACTCAATTAAAAAAACTTTAAAATTTAGTGGACCAAAAAGGATAGAGAAGATCTAAATAACAGAATTAAACATGTTTAATTAGTGTATGTAGAAGTTTTTAACATTCTTCAAAAAGCAGCTTGGTAAAGAGGAGCTAAAAACTGAAATTGTCAAACAATCTCATTTAAAAATGCATCAAAAGGAATAAAATACATAGGAATATATTTAACCAAGGAGGTGAAAGAACTGTATGTTGAAAACTATAAGACACTAATGAAAGAAATTGAACACAACACAAATAAATGAAGATATTCCATGCCCACAGATTGGAAGAATTAACATCGTTAAAATGTCCATATTACCCAAAGCAATACACAGATTCAATGCAATCCCTATCAAAATTCCAGGGACGTTTTTCACAGAAATAGAACAAAGAATCGTAAAATTTATATGGAACCACAAAAGACCCTGAATAGGTAAAACAATCTTGACAGAGAACAAAGCTGGAGACATCACACTCTCTGATTTCAAGCTATATTACAAAGCTACAGTAATTAAAACAGTATGGTATTGACATAAAAACAGACACATAGATAAATGTAATAGAATAGCCCAGAAATAAACCCCTGCATATACAGTCAATTTATGACAAAAGAGCCAAGAAGATACAATGGGGAAAAAACAGTCACATTAATAAATGATGTTGGTAAAACTGGACAGCCTCATGCAAAAGAATGAAACTGGATTTAACACCATACACAAAAATTAACTCAAAATGGATTAAAAACTTGAACATAAAAGTCCTAGAAGAAAACATAGGCAGTAAGCTCTTTGACATCAGTCTTCATGTTGATTTTTTTAATCTGACACCAAAATCAAAAATAAATCAGTGAAATTACATTGAACTAAAAAGCTTCTGCATAGCAAACAAAACCACCAACAAAAGAAAAAGGCAACCAACTGAATGGGAGGAAATATTTGCAAACCACCTATCCAATAAGGGGCGAATATCCAAAATATAGAAAGAGCTCATACAACTCAGTAGCAAAGAAAAAGTCTGATTAAAAAATGGACAGAAGATCTGAATAGACATCTTTTTAAAGAAGACATGCAGATGGTTAACAGGTATGTGAAAAGAAGCTCAACATCATTAATCAGGGAAATGCAAATCAAAACCACAATGATATCATGTCACACCTGTTAGAATGGCTATCACAAAAAAAACAAGAGATAACAAATGTTGGCAAGGATGTGAGGAAAAGGGAACCTGTGTGCACTTTGGTAGGAAGGTAAATTGGTGCAGCCACTGTGGAAAGCAGTGTGGAGTGTCCTCAAAAAATTAGAACTAGAACTACCACACGATCCAGCAATTCCACTTCTAGGGACTTATCCAGAGAAAATGAAAACACTAACTCAAAAATATATATGCACCCCCATATTCATTACACCATTATTTACAATAGCCAAGATATGGAAACAACCTAAGTGTCCATCAATGGATGAATAAATAATTTGAAGTTGTGGTATATGATATATAAACAGTCATGGGTTGCTTAAGGATGAGGATACTTTCTGAGGAATACAACATGAGGTAATTTCATCTTGCAAACGTCATAGAGTGCACTTACACAGACCTAGATGGTATAACCTACTACTCCCATAGGTTATATGGTACTAAGCTTATGGGACCACTGTCATGTATAGCCCATCGTTGACTGAAACGTCTTTACGCTGCACAGGACTGTACATTGGAATGTTACTCAGCCATAAAAAAGAATAAAATCTTGCCATTTGTGACAATATGGATGGATCTTGCAGGCATTATGCTAAGTGAAGTAAGTGAGATGAAGACAAATACTGTATGATCTCTCTTATATGGAACCTAAAAAAACCAAGCTCATAGATACAGAGAAAGGATTGGTGGTTGCAGAGGATGAGAGATGGGAGAAATGGGTTGATTGGTTTTGTTTTTAGTTTAAATAAATTGAATTTTTTAAAAACTGAAATTACCAACTTTTAGTCCTGAACATCAGTAAGAATATTACATATTAAAACATAAATAACAAAGTAGATCTAAAGAAAGAAGTACATATTAATAAAGATAGAGGCAGAAATTAATGATATACATAAACAAAAATAAACATAATAAAAACAAAATTATTCTTTAAACAAATCTTTGGTAAGTCTGATTAAGGAATTTTTTCAAAAAACACAACGTTAGGATATAGAAAGAGGACAAAGCTACAGATAAAAGATGTTTTAAATCATAAGATATTTTAATTAATTTTTAATAGCTTATATTAATATAATTTATATAAATAAGTGAATGGTTTTCCTGGAAGTGTAAATTACCAAAATTAACTCAAAAAGTCCAGCAGAAAACTGAATAGATCAATATCCACCAAAGAATAAAGAAGGTAGATATCTAACCCCTGAAGACCAAAAAAAGGAAGAATTGGTCCCACCTTGAAAACTTTTGAGTGTATTCTACAAAACAATCAGAAATGTAATTCCTGTGTCAAGTTGTCAAAGCATATTACAAAGATGGAAAATTTCCCAATTAATTCCATAAGGCTACTATAATGCTGATGCCAAAATTAGACAAGGGTGATTCAAAATGAACATTTATTTTAAGTTTATTAAAAAAGTCTAAAAGTTTATGCTTTTAACCAGTTTATTAAAAAAGTATTAAAAAATTTATTTTCAAAAAAGCCTTCCTTATGAATATAGGCAAATTTTAAAAACAGTGTTTTAAAGCTAACATAATTGAGTCAAAAATAAAAGCAAATTCATATAAAATGCGTGTGACTGTGTACACGTGCAAATACAAAGAAGAAAATCAGGAGTGAAGCACAAATTATTAACAGTAGCTACTAGGGGAAGATTGGAGGTTGCAAGAGAACTGAGAGGGGAACTTTATTATCTGTAATATTTAATTTTTATAAGCATGGATTCATAAACTGGTTCTGTAACTTACAAAGAAATTTAGAGTATGATAACGGAAATAATCGTGAAAGGTCATGCCAGGAGCCAGAAGGAAAAATCTGGAGCTTCACATCTATGTCTTTCAAAAGGAGGCTGAGGAGGACTCAAGTTGCCCATAAAACAGAGGTGTTCTTCCATAGGTGTTGCAAAGTCAAGGCACAGCGATGAATATGGAAGGCATCAAACTCAAACACAATCTGAGAACTTTAAAATGAAAAGGCGACTGGGAGTTCCTCTCTCACTCCTTCAACAAGGAAACTGAGGCCCAGAGAGATTGTAAAAAGTTGGAGGTGATGTTCTCTTGCCGAATTCTCTTCTTTGGGTGCATACATTCTCATTACACCTCTAATAATACCTTTCAAATTCATTAAACGTATTTAATATTGTCTCACTCGTGTGGTTGCTACTGTGCATAAGGATTAGTAGTCAAACTTACAACCAAATTTGATGTTGGCATTATAGCAACATAACCTCATTTGTCCTGTAAGGCAAGGGGACAAAATGTGAATATATCATGAGTTAATACATATTAATGATTATGGGGCAATTAGTTATTTGGGATATCCACCTGCCTCTATACTACATCCTTAAACTGTAATTAAAAATTCATGTGCTCTGTTTCTCTGACAACTTTATATAGTCTCTCGAGTTAGAAATATCTGGCTTACAAACACAAGTACATATGAGCAGCCGGTTGCCCAGTCATCTCGCTAACCTCAACCCATATTCAGACATTCGATTCTCTCATCTTAATCCCAAAGGGTAGTCAAGGGGTCTTAAATGGATGTTGCCACCTAGCGGTTGAAAAAACGGATAAATTATGAAGGAAACCTCTCATTCACCTTCTCTGATAGTTGTGTCCAGTAGTTTTTCTCTCTAAATTCTAGGAGCTACTTCACTTCCTGTTGGTGGTAGGAGGTTATTGTTCACTACTTCAAAAAAAAAAAAAAAAAACTAGCTATCAGATCTAGGGAGAGTAAGCTTTCTGTGTGGTGAAACAAATGGGGCATTTGGGGGGCATCTGGTTTTACATGCTGAATAAAGAGCCCTTGTTGGTTTTTGGTTACTGGTTAGTCTACCAATATAATTTATTAGTTTACAAAAAATATGACAGTTCATGAGTTTCCCTAAATAGCTTTCCTTATTTTCTGTTCTTTGATAAGTAATCACATTTCTCAAGTCACACCTCAGAATTTCCACAAGCTGGGATGCAGTGAACTTTTTGTGATAAAAATGACAAAGCTAGGTTGGAACAATCACTTTCAGAGTTAAATAATCCCCAGGGGTGGTCCCCTTTTATCTTACACTCACAGAAGAGGAACCGATTGCCAGGGTGAATTATCCGTCATTTAAAAACTAAAAAAAAAAAAAAAAAAACACATCCCAGGGCTGTAAAACAGCTACAGATTGCTGTCTTTGCACTCCTGAGGAGCCGACAGGGCCCCAGATGGAGGTATTTGTCAGCAAGCTGTCAAGGGATCCATCGCTCGCAAACAACCGTATCACCCGGCAGAGTTGTCTTTCTCTGCCAAGAATTATATTGGGTCAGGTGGGAGAGGCTGGGATATGATGAATCTGGGAAAAACAAGGGTCGGAGAATCGTGTCCCAGAAATGAAAAAGAGAAAAGGTGCAATTACGTTTAAGTTCCAAAGGTCATTTTTGGAGTTGTTTTACAGGGACTTGATGATTTTTTTCTCTCCCTCTACTTTCTTTTATTCTTTTCAGAAAAATGGTCTTCGTGACACTGAGAGGTGGTTTTGTGTGATTTTGAGGAACTGAATCTCCAAAGCCACGTTAGGGTAGAGTGTCTAAAGCAGGCTAAATTATCATCAGCAAGCCAAGGGCGTTGTAATTGACAGGCCTGAAGAAGGTATAACAAGATCATTAACAAAGCTAAAGTGGTTGGAAATGCACACACAGACAGCCCTGAAGAATCATTGTCCCACAAATCTGAGAGTCTTCCTTGGGGTCTAGTGCCCTCCATGTGAATCTTACCTGGTCTTGGAAACTGCCTTTCATCTAGGTAGTAAAACCATGGGAAAGCATGCAAATTCCATCCCTATTTTGGTACCCCTTTGAGGCTGGAGAGAGAAATTTTGGGTGAACTACTAGAGTTTTTGTTTTGTGCTTTATATATATGGTACTAATAACATTCTACTTTATTCACAGTCATTATGAAATGCCATACAGGGTTATGAGAAATATTCATTCCTATTACACTTTATTTAGTTCTTCCTTAGTTTCCCTCTGGAAGTCAATTATTCTCAATGATCTCCTTTATGCGAATCCATGTTAATATTTAATAAGTATCTACGCAAAATACATTGAGCCGTTGTGATTATTATATACTGGAGGTGTGCTTCCCAACCTGTCCTCATCGTGACTTAACTAGAAAATGGTAATACCCATCTGGCACACCCGGTGGGAGAGGTCACCACTGCAGAGAACTCTCTGGCAGATAGTGTGACACCGCAAGTTGTCTTAGGCAATTCAGAATCTTTGCTGAAAGAACCTTATAGAATATTCAAATATAATTTCAAGTGTGGGAACATCTTAATGGCTGTAAAAATTGATTTTAAATTTTTATCACTTTAAAAATTTTACAGCCATCAGTATCTCATGGCACACCTGTAAACAATTGATGGCCCTCCAGTTTGGACCCACGTGCCAGTTGGGAAGCTGCATACTAGAGAAATAAGATGGCCCATACAGATAGGCCTATCTTGACTGTTCTCAGTGTGGGAAGAAGCCAAACCAGAAATGTTCCACAGTGTATGGATTATCATTGTCCTCTCATTGAAAGTCACGTTCTTTTCGGCATTAAGCTAAAAAAGAAGAAAACTTTTTTTTTTGCTTCCGTCGTTAGGAATTTTCTTTCTTGGTATCTACTCTGAGCTATTCATGAAAGTTCTTGTCCCTGTGGCCGCTGTCCCTGTGTTTTTGGCCTTTCTCTGCTTAAGTGCGTGTTTGTAGTCTTCAAAAGCTGTTGAAAAAACAAATAGTTTTAAGATAGGGAAAAAAGACCAATGCAATCAGAGAATAACAAGAATTGGATAAAATAGCTGTGAGCCAGTCCAAAGTTTTGCTGTTTTTCTTCTTAAATGCAGAGGCAGTTTTTTAAAAGGTAAGAAGATAGAGATGGCTAAATCTTTTCTTTTTTTTGAAAGGTAAATACCACTTTTTTTTTCCTTTCTTACAGTGATAAGGTGATAAGACTTATTCCCACTACAGAAGAGGAAGCGTATGCACTGAAGAAAATATACCACCAACTCAAGGTAAGAGAGTGTCCGCTCACTTATCAGTATGCTTATAATGTGTTTACAGGGCTTTGCTGACTGGAGTTCAATAATTGGAATTAATTAGCCAAGGGAAGAAAATGCTAAGACAAAACTTGAAAGAGCTTTTAATGGATAGTTAAGGTTACTCAAAATATTATTGTATATCTGACCCATTATCTATTTTCTAGTTCATTTATTTTCCATCTCCCTTAGTAGAATGTAAGCTTCATGAGAGAGCTTGTCTATTTCTGTTCATTGCTATATTCTCAATGAATAGAAACTCAGTAAATGTCTTTTTTAGTGAATGAGTGAATTTAGTTTATAATTTTCCAGGATTTCACTTTTCCTTCTTGAAATCTTCCTGCAGATCATCTCGACACTTTCCTTCTAATTAAAACTTCAAGAAGAAGTGAGTTGAGGAAAATAAAAGCCAGAAATTCAAGTTAATTAGTTTTGCTATGTTTCAGTGAATCTGATAAGAGAATTTTGCTGGCAAAGGTTGAAGGGCTCTGATTATTCAATCTTTGATGAATTTTATGGATTTTAGAGTTAGAGAGTTTCACATCTCCCCATTACTGCATATAATTGAGCGTTAGCTCTAGCTAAAGAGTTGTGATGAGAAGTATAGTGATGAGCTCTTTTCTATGCCTACCAAAAACTGAAGCTGGCCCATAAAATATGTGGTGGTTTAGCTCATTTTAATGGATGGCAAAGAGGCCTCGCTAATCTACAGAAAGGAGCTAGAAAAACCTGTATCCTACATGACTGAAGTACAATCTACCTGGAGAAGGTGTTAGGGGGGTAAGGGTGGAAGGACAGACTCAGTGCCTTCTGGAGATATTTATAAATATCAAACTTTTGGTCTTTTATTTTTGGTTTGATTTTTCTCTTTGACATCTTCCCTTCAAATATTCCATTTATTTGCAAATGAAGTTTTGAACTTTTAGTTCATCGATTTCCTTTCTTCCTCCTCATTCCTTGCCACTGCACATGCACTGTCGAGTTTAAGCTTGGTGTCATTACAAGGGCCCGAGGTGAGGATGCAGGAACTCATCCCCAAATTGTGATTTTATCCAATAGCAGAAAGCCTGTCTCACCAGGTATTTCCTAAACCCCTTCTCCTCCACAAAGGAATCTCTGCTTCTGGATACTGACATTAACCTTCCTCTGGTCTTGTGTGATCATCCTCCTCATGACAGCCTTTTCAGCAGCAATATCTGAATGCTATCTGAACAGCCCACCAGGGACTCAAAAGTTGCAAAGATCAAGGCAAGTTTCAAGTGGAAATTTCCATCTCCATTGAAATTGTGTTTTAGGTATGCCCTTGGAAAAAGAAAATAGCCACTTTACACCTTGGAGTTGAGTATTTCACAGAACAAATATTCTGAACCAGATATTGGAAAAATGATTTGTCAAAGGATTTTTTTCCACTTTGTGAATATATTGACATGGTATGCTTTTCAAAGTTATGAAAATAAAATTGCCTGGTTATATATGTGATGATCACTTACCATTGTCAAAAGCAATAAAATTACATCAGTGAGGACAGTGAGGGTTACTTACAAACTCTTGTAAATCATAATAGATGGAATAAAAGATGTTGAACATGGATAGGACTGTGGACACTGACAACACATTTATACTGTGCCCTTTTTTGTATATACTTAAAGAAAAACATTCCTGCATATTTTTTTCATTTAGTCTTAAGGAAAGGCAATAAGATGGGGGAGGAAATGGTTTGGATGTGAAGGAGCTTAGAGGACAACTGCGAGAAGGGAGGAACAGGGGGCTGGTGAGGAAGAGGGCAGCAGAGTGAGGGAAAGAAAGGGAGTTAATACAGTCCTCAACCTAACGATGGTTTGACTTAAAATTTTTCAACTTTACCACGTTGTCAAAGCCATACGCATTCAGTAGAAACTGTACTCGGAATTTTGCATTTTGATCTTTTCCTGGGCTAGCGATATGCGGGATGATGCTCTTTCACGATGCTGGGCAGCGGCAGCGAGCCACAGCTCCCGGTCAGCCACAAGATCACAAGGGTAGACAACCGAGACACTTACAACATTCTGCAC
This sequence comes from Equus asinus, assembly GCF_041296235.1. NCBI lineage: Eukaryota > Metazoa > Chordata > Mammalia > Perissodactyla > Equidae > Equus > Equus asinus. The sequence goes on from NC_091801.1 coordinate 17,733,111, forward strand.
CCACCAGCCATTCAGTTTTCACTTTCAGTACAGTATTCAATACATTACGTGAGGGATTCAACACTTTACTGTAAAATAGGCTTGTATTGGATGATTTTGCCCAACTGTAGGCTAATGTAAGTGTTCTGAGCACATTTAAGGTGGGCTAGGCTGAGCTATGATGTTCTGTAGAAGTATTAAACACATTTTTGACTTACGATATTTTCAACTTACAATGGGTTAGTCAGGATGTAATCCCATCATGAGTCGAGGAAGATGCATATGAGAATGTTGACGATGCTCTAGCAATTCTGTCCACAGAGAATTACGTCCAGCCCCTCTTAGTCCCTGTGTGCCCATCAGAGTGCTACGTGCTTTCTATAAATTGCCTCATTTTAACAATTCTGTGAGATGGGTACTATTGGTATCGCTACGTTACAGATGCAGAAACTGGGGGAGACAGACAGAGGTTAGGGTCATGGTGAGGAATTGGAACACAGGCCCTCTGGAACCAAGGTGAGGCCTGCTGCTTGCTTCTGGTCTGTTTACTCTGATCATCTGCACGATGGAGAGGATTAAGGCTGAGTTTGCTGGGCAGTGGAGCCTGGTCTCATGCTCTCGTTTACTTTATTCCTTGAGTCACCAATACCACCCCCAGCTTCGATGATTTGCAGGACCTACTCAGCCTATAGTCCTGCTCACAGCTATGATTTATTATAGCAAAAGGACACAAAGCAAAATCAGCAAAGAGAAAAGACACATGGGTGAAGTCCAGGAGGGAACCAGGCACAAGATTCCAAGAAGTGTCTCCCAGGGGAGTCAGACAGGATGTCCTTAATCCGCCCAGCAGGGAGTGGTGGTAACACGTGTGAAATTGTCTACCAGGGAAGCTCATTATAGACTCAGTGGCCAGGGTTTTTATTGGGGCCTAGTCACGTAGGCTGCCTTTGCCTGGCACATACCAAAATTCCAGACTCCCAGAAGGAGAGCAGATGTTCAGCATGAACTATATCATCTGCACAAACAGTTTGGGCACAGGAAACCACTCTTCTCAGTTAGGGTGTGAGAACGCTTCGGAAATCTAAGTTCCCGGAGGCCAGTCATGGGGCAATCTTGCAAACAGACCTTTCTAAAGACAGCAGTTCAGGCCTGCTAATTAACTCTTTTCTGCATATGTCTTCATTTCCTTTCCCTGAAGAAATGATTTCATTGGCCTAAAGTTTGAGGCATTGAGCTTAAATAAATTTCTATCTAAAAGCATCATGTTAACTTGGTTTCACTTTAAATTCAAATGATTTCATCCACTCACACTACTGAAAGCAGTGATTCTGGCCCGGCAGAGAAAGCAGCCTGCAGAGAAGAAAGAATACGACTGTCTGTCACCTTGTGCCCCGTGGAGCTGATGGGACAGAATAGGGGCCGTAGTTAGCAACAACTCACACACCCTGTGCATTGCCTCCAAGGGAAGAGAGAGAGGTTGCCAGGAAGCTTTTAGCTGCCTTCTTTCCCAAAAGCAAAGTATGCTAGGCAGAATTCTAACGTGGCCCCAAGATTTCTGCCCCCTGGTGTACAAGCCTTGCATAATCCCTCCTTTGAGGAGCCTATGAACATGATGGGCCAGATTCCCTTGACAGATTATATTATGGGCAGAAAGGAGATTACCTTGGATGGGCCTGACCTAATCAGATGAGCCCTTTGACAGCAGAGAGTTTTCTCCAGCTGTTTGCAGATGAAGTCAGAGAAGTGCTCCTGATGGTCTCAAAGACAAACCAAACTACTCTGTTGTGAACTGTCTCCGTAGACATGTGATAAGAAATGATAGGGGCATCTAGGAGGTGAGAGCCATCCCCAGCTGATAGGAAATGGAGATGTCAGTCCTACAACCACAGGCAACTGAATTCTGCCACAACTATATGTGCTTGGAAGATGACCCTGAGGTCCAGATGAAATCACAGCCTAGGTGGTGCCTTGGTCTTAGCCCAGTGAGACCCTGAAGAGAAAATCTAGCTAGATGTGCCTGGACTTCTGACCTACAGACTGTGTGATGATAAATGGCTGCTGAGTTAGTGGTAATTTGCTCTGCAGCAATAGAAAACTAGTACACACAGTAAGGTAACAACCCTGCATCTTGGGCTTTGATGACTCTTAGTTTAACAGCATGTACAAATGCTTTAAGTTAATTTTTCTGATTTCACTGGCTATAACCAACTTTGGGAAAGTGACAAGTGATTGGACTACATGCTCAGGCTATAAATTCAGTGTCTTATCTGAAACATGAACAAATGCAAAATGTATGTGCAAAGTTGAATGGAATCCGAGAAGGTCCGGGCAAAGCATAGCTAATTAGACATAGAACTGCTGTTGCAAAGCTGGTTACTTTCCTAATTAAATTTTATGGTTTTGCTGAAGAATTAAAACAAGAAAGTTAAACAGAAAACCATGCCTCCAGAGAACTGGATTGAGAAAGCGCCAACCAATTAAATTGTTAATTAAGAGCATAGCCATGATTTAAATAAAGTTATGATGGAAGACAGTTTGCAGGTGAGTAAAATTAGAGTCTGAACACCATGTTCTGCCTACATTTCTTCAAAAATTCTTTGTGCTCTTAGGGAATAGAAATGGCTTTATGTAAGATCACGGTCAAAGTTTCTATTAGAGAATTTGACACATCCTTGTTGAAAGAAAAATTAATGATGCTTCTGTTTCTGGTTTTCTCATAAGAGAGCAATAGAATAAAAAACTGTCCTGTATCCAAAAGTTTTCCATTTTTTCAAACTAAAACACAGCCTCAAAAATATCAGATGGCTCGTCAGCTGTCACTGAGTGACACATTAAGAGTCATAAAATTCCATGGGGAAAAACTGCCCTTCATATGAGGAACACTTCACCCCTTGTCCTTGGCTCGTGTGTGAAATTCGCTGCTGCCTTTCCCACGTGTGACTCTCCCTCAGCACTGTGCTGTAGTGGGCTGCTCTCTTCTCTCATCCCCCTCGGTGCACTCTCCAGTCCTACAGCTGGACCTACATGAGCTTCGGGACACCTGTGGTCCCCAGGCTCTTACAAGCTCAAACATCCAAATGGGTAGTTTAATTGATTGCGAAACCTGTGAAGAAGAAGATGGGTGATAGATTCATGCTATAGGAGTTATTTCTTCCAAATTTCATTAAAAACTGATGTGCCATTATAGGATCTCTTAATCATGGCTGCAGTAGGCAGAATTTCAAGATGGTTCTCAAGATTCTTAGCCCTGGTGTACCCGCACCTTCTCCGAGGTTTTCCATCAAACGCTAATCTAGGTACTTTTGTAAGAGGACTTTGCAGATGTAAGTAAAGTCTCAAATCAATTGACCTTAAAATAGGCAGATTATCCGGGTGGGCCTGTCTTAATCATGTGAGGCCTTTAAAAACAGTGTTTTCTCCAGCTGGTAGCAAGAGGACATCAGAGAGAGGCCCTCCTGCTGGCCTGGAGGAAATCAAATATCCAGGTGAGAACTGCCACATAGGAAGAAATTGCAGGAGGCCTCTAGTTGCTGATATGAGCTGTCCCTAGTTACAAGAAGGGGAACAGGAACCTCACTCCTACAGCTACAAGGAACCACATTTTACCAGCAACTGGTGAGAATGTACGAGGATCCCAAATCCCAGATGAGACTGCAGCCTAAACTGACACCTTGATTTCAGCCCCGTGACACCGGAGCAGAAAATCAAGCCACTTCTGACCCACAGAAATGAACTAATAAAACTGAGCTGCTAAATTTGTGGTAATTTAGCAATCAAAGTCTAATACAAGGGCCTTAAAGAGCAGGTGGCTTGGGAGCTCACTGAAGATACACAGAAGCACTATGAACGATATTGAATGCTAAAAGAGAGGAGACCAAAACTTTAATCTGTCAATGTGTTTGGGGCAGGAAATAGCATTTTCATTTTTTTGTTAAAGGCTTTGTAAAGTAATGAGGCAACCTTACTTTTGCTTTCTCTGGCATGATTTTTAAAAAAGAGAGAAAACTCGTTAAAATCCAGGCAGATTTCCAAATGCAGTTATAGATTAAATTTCAGGAATACAAATTTCAGACACAGAATGCAGTTTCTCCCTCTGTGTGAATATGGTAATTAGTATACTCAATAACAAAATATATTACAAGAAACAATACAATATGTCAGAAAAACAAGAATACATTAGAAACATTCTTTCAAAAGTAAGAAAGCCCTCTCTGGTGTTCTGATGATGACTATCCCATTGAGTCTTTATTTAAGTTGCTCAGCTAGGTTGACAACATGACCTTGGGCTAGTACCATAGTATTTTAAGTTAACCATGTTTCCTTTCTGTTTGTAAGACTTTCTAGTTTTGATGTTTAAGCAACCTGTTTTGAGACTAGTTTTTAAACTTTAAAAGTAATTGTTCTTATTGGACAATATTAACTGCCATTCCTAAAGCACTTGTAGCTGCACAGTTTGAAAGGTCAGGTCCAGCACAGTCTCCCATAGAAGGTGATCTCAACTGGGCTCATTCTTGCATCTGCCATCACCTGTCACTGTCTCACCTGTCTTGTGGTTGGCAGCCTGAGGGCTGGGATGACAAGACAATTGGACCACATTTCTCATCGTCTACGTGGCTGGCCTGGGTTTATTTACTCGAGTGTCCAAGAGTAAGAGAGAGCAAACTGACAAAGCTCGTTGAACCAAAGCTTGAAACAGATAACATCACTTCTGCCACATTCAACCAGCCAAAAGAAGTCACAGGGCCAAACCAGATGCAAGGAGTGGAAAAGCAGGCTCCAATTCTTGATGACGTAATTGCAAGCTGTGAATACAAACATGAGCAAAATCTGTAGTCATTTTTATATCCACCCCACTCTGTATTTCCCACCCTCTCACCTCCCCACCCCCCCACCCCCCCACCCCGAGACATCCATTCCAGTCTGTCACCAGATCCAAAGTAGAAGATGGCAGCTACCTAACTTCTCTGCGCTCTCACTGCCACTTAGTTCTGGCCCTGATCATCTTTAGCCTGAAGTGCACCAGTTTCCCCAATTGCCTTTCTGTCCCTCACGTATGACACCTATTTGTCCTCCATACTGTAGCCAAGGTGATCTTTCTGAAATGAAAAACTGACCATGTCACTTCTCTACTCAAAACCTTTTAAGTGTCCTCCATTGTCAACAGCAGTCGTTCCCAGCCCAGATTACACATTGAATCTCCTAGAAAGCTGATATCTGGCCCCACTGCCAGAGATTCTGACTCAATTGCTTGGGTGAAGCTTGGTTATTAGTATATTTTTAAAAGCTCCCTAGGTGATTCCATAGGTAGCCATGGGAGTAAACTATCAGCCTAGGGTATAGACTTCAAACTCTTTGGCATGACACGTAGGGCCCTTCAAAACCACACCCTGCCTGCCTCTTGAACATTTCTCAGCATCCATCACTATCCTTGGCTCAGTGTTCATCACCCTAGCCCTACTGAACTCGTTGTAGTTTCTCTCCTAAGTGCCTTTTCTCAAGCCATCCTTCCTGTCCAGAATGCTCTTCTCCTCTTTGCCCACCTGGTGAACATCTTTGAAGGCTAAAGCATCCAGGTCTTGAATTCTTTGACCTTCACTGAATTCTACAGACGGTTATATCCTAGCATCTACGTCATTTTGTGCTTATATTATCTTTTCTCCCCCAACCCATCCCCAGAAGAATGAGTTTTTTACAGACCCTGAAACTCAGTGGATCTCTGAATTGTGTACGGTGAATAGGAAGGCATTGAGGAAGAGAAAGGAGGACTCTTCAGCTGATGCTAAAGAGGTTTATGTGCACAGTCAGGCCCTTACCCCCAGGAGCACAGCCCAGCCCAGACTTAGAAGAGACCATCATTCCTTCTTGACCCACCCCTTGGGTTGCACTTTTTTTTCTGTTCTTACAGGACACCCTTTGTATTTATTCTTGTGATTTCACCTGGAAAAATAACAAGAATTGGAGGGTGTGATTTGCTCTTTGTCAAATGCTCTTTGTCATTTCTACTTTTAAAGGACATCACCATGTGATCCAAGATATGGAAATGGATGAAGTTCCTTTTCCAAGGGCAGAGACGAGGCTTCTTGATAACTGAGAGGTTTCCTATCAAGTGTACAGAATATACTTTGGTGCCATTTCTTGGGCCCATGAACTTACAGCAGCCTTTGCATATTCATCAGCCACAGCCACAAACCTTTTCTTGATTAAAGAAGTTTCCTGTTTTCTATCATATTTTTTTCTACCTGTATAAATGTGGAGTCATTTCCCCTGCTTTACTTGGTTTTAGAGGTCGTTGTTGATGAGAAGGATGGAACATGGACCACAGCCTTTTTTAGAGAAATGGGTTCTGCCCTAATGGCTGATATCAGGGCACAAGCATGTAAATGAGTATCAGTGACCTAAAGGGATTGACTGTCACCATCCAAATGCACTTATTAAATATTTAACCATGTGAGGTCTTGTACAGGTCAAATGTGAAAAGCAATTAGCATCATGATTAATAAGAATTTGACCCCTGGAGTTATACCTCTTGGGTTCATGTCTAGACTCTTCGATATACTAGTTGTATGAGTGTCAGAAAATTACCTAATTTCTCTGTACCTTATTTCCTAATCTATAAAATAGGGAAATCCAGAAAGAGCTGATCATTCCCACATCTGTGCTGAACTGTAGCAGGAACACAGCCATCTCTAGGCTGCAGCTACTCGTTCCCATGTTGTGTCTCCATTACCAGACAGACCCCTGAGAGCAGACTGCTTACCCTTCTGCTTTGGGTGGAATCAATGTCTGATTCATCTTTGTTTCCCTGGTGCCTGGCAGTAGTAGGCACTCAACAAATCTTGAATGAATGAACAAATGGAATTCATTCATCCATCTACTTCCCTATAATTATAATAAAACTCTAACTTGGATTCTAATCGAGAACATATGTATGACTGAATAAATTTTCAAAAAGATAAGAAAACCTAACTATAGGTAGAAATAAGAACTACCGTAGAATGATGGGTTAAGGGAGCGTCAAGGAACAGGCGAGGATGCGAGGTAGGGGTAATTACCCATCTCTTCAATCACTAAAGAAGTTGTATGGAGGAAGTAGGATTTCTGTAAGAGCTTGATGGTAAGTTTCTTGAGAGAACCATCTCTGAGATCTGCAATCTTCCATTAGAGCCTAACGTAACTAAAATTTTGCCTTCGGGTGCTGACTAACTCGGTGAATACAATAATGTTAATTACCAGAAATATTTTAATTTGAAAATCAGAGCTAAGGTGTTCTGCCTAGGAGTCAATTTGTTGTTTTTTATAATCAGAAATGTCTGTATCTCCTTAAGCCTCTGACATACTTGATCAACAAATCCATTCCTTTCTTGTAACCTAAAAACAGCTACTAAGGATGCCTATATGGCAATTCTCTGTGCCCTAAAAAAATTCAGAGCAGCTTCTGCATATTTATCAGCCACAACCACAAAGACTTTGCTTGATTAAAGAAGTTTTCTGTTTTCTACCATTTTGTTTTTCTAGCTGTTGTGATTAAAATTCCCATGGTCGCACAAATATATTTCTTAGATCTTTTCCTGATAATTGCATTTGCTTTGAGGCTCATGAGTGGATTATCAAGAGTGTTATTTTAGTCTCTCACATTTCAGTTACATTTTGAAAATGGACTGTGATCTGGGCTAAGAATCAGCATCGTGTTCTTAAGAAGAAAGGAGAAAATACAGAGCATGACACATAATCTAGCAGGGGGAAAAAACTGACCCAGTGTAGGGATTGGTGATCTTTGAGAAGCTGCATCACAAGTCTTGATTGTTTATCCCCTTTGAGAGATGACGTTGGGAACAGAGGCAGGAGTGCATCTGTGTTAAGGGACCAGGCTAAGCCTTTCGGTGAAAGTATGATGGATGCTATACCAAGGGAGCAAGCCTTGGGCTGTCAGGCAAGGAGTGAATAGATGGAGGACAAACAATGGAAGGGCAGGATATATTCTTCTTCTCTCATTCAACAGTCCCATCCCTCCTAGTCCTAAAACTCCAGCCTCCATACCCAGAGCCTGGCTTAGGGTAGACAGCCCATTCATTTAGTCAACAGACTGTATTGAGCAACAAGATCAATTGAGGTCCCATCAGGCGACAGAAACCACCCCAATAATTTGAACAGAAAAATTTTAATATAAAGCAGTATTAACTAGTAAATGATGACTAACTTCTAAAAGGGCGTAAGAGAGAGAATTCAAATTCAGAGAGCAGCTGCTACCCCTAGGGATGAGAAAGAGTGCCCAGGAAGTGACTGAGAACCGGACAGAGCCTCTTTCACTGCCCTCTACTCCGCGGCTGAGGTTCAGGCCTTGCTGGAGTCAGCAGCCCTCTGAGTGGTGGAGAAATTTGCTGGGGTGCCATCAAGCTAGAGCTCGTCTCAAGGAAGCTGCATGCTGGGGTGTCAGAAAAACTTGCCAGAGAGTAAGAGTAGCTGGGGCTCCCATGTGCCACCAAAAGCCATGCCATAGGAGGAGAGAAAGCACATTGGAAGCAGAAAAAGAACCTCCTTCCTCTGCTGGTCTTGCAATGTCTCTCTAAAGCCCTCCCTTGACAAAGCCTCACACTGATCAGCTGTCAAAGCACAATGTTTACAGGGTCTGGCTCAAGTATCACAAAGCAGGACAAAACAGAGAGTGGATTTGGAGTTGAGAGGCAATAGATTGAAAACTGATCCCCAGGCATATGGTGGTTAACAAGGTAAATTAAGGCCTTTGTTCTCACTAGCCCTGCCCCTGAAGAGGAATATGGAGAAGTTGAAAAGGCCACAGCAAGGGGTGGGCGTTAAGGGATAACACAAAACTCCTCTCCTCACCCAAAAAGAGAGAGGTAAGAGATTTAACAATGATTATCCTTTTACTACGTGCTAGGTACTCTGCTAAGTACCAAATATATATATATATCAGCTCATGTAACCTCCACGATTTAAAGAGGTTGGAATTATTATCCCAGTGTTACAGATGAAAAAATGGAATCATTCTGTTTTTCCATTCCACAGAAGACTTTTCCAATTTAAGCAATTCCTTTTGAACATGATTTAAGAAGTTTCACCTGAAATCTTTATCAGCTTTCGAAAGACTTTTGCTGAGATTATTTTCTGGCCAGCTGGGAGTAAGAAAGGATGCTGAGAAATGTAGACGGGTTGAGATGGGGAGTCCAGAGGAGGGAGCTGGGAGCATGGCCCACTTCACAATTTTGTCCAAAATTGGTATGGTCCTGGAGACTCAGCCATCTCTCCTGCCATCTCCGGCAACCTGTCTTGATTTTTTATTTCTTAATAATGTGTTTAAACTATCTAAGCATGTTTTATCTTAGTGTCTTTAAATAATTGACAAAATATTTTCTGGTATAAATATGTGACTAATGGAGCAGGTGCTGAGAGAGTGGGAGAGAAGTAGTGGCAATGAGCATGATATTTCTATTTAACAAATCTAAAGTTGACTCTAATTATCACAGTTCTTATTGTTTATCATATGTATTTGAAAAAATATTGGGGAAAACAGTTTGCAGGTTAAAAAAGAAAACCACAACATTGATTTGGGAACAGCAAAATCTCTTAGGGTCGTCTAATTTCTTTCAGGAGCATAAGACCCCATTACTGGTCAAGAGGTCAATTGATCAAGGTTGGTCAAGATAAATGATATATACTAACTGTTGGTTTTCACAGAACTTAGGATATTGCCTAATTTATTGCTTAATAAATTGTAAAAACAAAGTCTAGATCATACAACCATAAGTGGATTCAATCTCAGATAATGAATATAAGAGACATAAGCCATAAAAGTTAATTCTATGACCAGTAATATTCAGCCTTTTTTCTTCATCAAACCTAGGAATAATGGTCCCTAGGGAATGCCCATGAAGCCAGGATGTGGCATCAATGGATAAGGAGGGAGCAGTTATTTGAGGAGGTTATAATCAGAATTCCAGGTAATTTTAATAAAACAGTAGAAGGTTCAGAAACACAGAAATTAAAGTTCTCTTAAGGACAAGTGCAGAGTAATGCTTGCAAATTTTTGGACTGTAATTCATACAGAAGGGAAAAACCAACCGTCATAGTGAAATGTGGACTTCTAAACAAACAGTGTCGAGATACATGTCTCTAAGTTAGTGTGCCTGTTGGGATGCAAGGACTCTGGGCTTTCAGAGATTCCTGGAGTGACCTTTGTATGGCAGACTTGGTTATGCAACGAAATTCTGTCTTCTCTTTTTCCTGGGCACCATGTTTCCAACCTCCCTTGCAATTACTTAGGGTTAGCCATACGACTAAACGTAGCCAATGGAACGTACACAAAAGTGATGTGGGCCATTTCTGGGCCAAGACTTTAAAGGAAGGAAGTTCCCCCTCCATGCCTTCTTTCCTCTTCTGCCGCCTACGTGACAGTAATAACAGAGCCCAGGAGGATAGAGGAGACTTGATGGAAAATTTCTGGATCCCTGAATCCCCACATAGAGTAAAGCTGACCACCCACAAGGTATACCCACGTTTGTCTGTTATGTGACCAAAGAACAAACTTCTCTTGTGTTTGAATCATTATTTTGCAGTTGAGCATTGTAGGGAAAGAACAGTAGTTTTCCCTCAACCCTTCTAAGTTCTTTGCTGAGACCCCTGCAATAAAAAACAGATTAACAAGAAAAACAAATAGAAGTTTATTAACATGTATGCATGGGAAATACCCAGGGAAAAGTGAGTAACCCCCAAGGGGGCTTAGAATTCAGACTTAAATACCATCTTAATGGACAAAGGAAAAGAGGATGTAGGCCTTTTAGAGGAGAGTGAAGGAATTTTAGGAAAGATGAATGGGCCCTTAGAAGAATAGATGGGAGGCATGATAGTTTGCGAAAACATTTGTGTGGGTGTGGTATTAATTTCTGGTCTCCTCTCCTGTGATAAGACTCCATCTTCCCTGGTTGATAAAACTCCTGGGGAGGGGATTTAGGACACTTGAGTTCCTTTTAGAGGCTGTGTTTTGAAGCAAGTAAGAGAAGTAAAGAGAAAACCTCTCCCTACGTTTGCCGTTTTTCAAGTGCCGACAGCTCAAAATCATCAGCAGCCACAGCAGCACAATTTGAGGTGGCATGTCCTGAACTGCTACATATTTTGAGGTGGCATGTTCTGCTCCCCTTCAGCATCATCACAAATATTACATAAGATGGTATATGCGAGAGGCACCTTAACAAAGACAAAAACATATGACGTTAGTTCAGTAGTTGGGCAGTAGGTGGAAGGAACATAGATATCACAATCTGGAAAGAAAGAGACAAGTGTTACGTAGTAAGAAAGCATTTGGTAACTTGTGGTAGAAGTATCAAATGACCACAGAAGCCAAAGAAAGTGCCTATTGATCCTATAGTCCTAAGGAAACTAGTTGCAAGTCCCCAGTCTTAGTATGCGTTGATTCTTCTCATTGCTTACAGAAAGGTACTACAAGAAAGAGCTGAGTTCATGCAGGAATTGACCAGTTTATAAGCATAAATGAAAGGTGGTAGGGGTATAAAAGGGTAGTAAAATCAGACTGATTCTAGATCCTAAATATGAGAAAATAAGACTGAAAAAAGTTTTGAGAAAAAAAACCTTAAAAAAGGTTTTAAGATTTCTCAGGTTCACCAAGTGACTTTGAGTAAGGGAATTACTTTTCTACTTTTCCACTCAAACCTACTGCTTCAAAAGCCTTTGTAGTGGCTTCCATTAATTTGGAGAGAGGGGGCAGCATGTGAGGACCGGGAAACAAAACATTATATTCAAACAGACTTAAGAATTATATCTAAGAAAAAGCTTAGGATATGGTTGCTGTCAAACGAAACTTAATGAAAGAAAATATACCAGAAGCCTACCTAGTTTTCTGAGAAAGGGCCCAAAATATCACAGACTTGACCAAAAACAACAACTTTGCTAGATAAAGCCTTATACAACTAAGACCCCAAACTTGAAGAAGCCAGAAGCAGCCTGCAAAAGCTGCCTGCCTTCAACGGGCGCATACTCGCCAACATCCACTTCAAAAGCGGCCTGGAAGAATGAGAGGCCAAAGAAAACCTCCAAGAGAGGGTTGGAGAGAACTGTGACGGGACAGAAAGTTCCAGAGAGTGGAGCCTGGGTCCAAGCAAGGACCTTCCTCCACTGCTCCAGAGCAGGGAGTCTTTGTCATGTCCACCCAGATAGATGTCATCATTACATGGGTGCTAGTGATTGCACACACTCCCCATTCTTCCCTGATCAAAAGGAGATGTTATTGTGGATGTCCTGTCTCTACTCACCATTGCACATCAAGCAATGGGAGGTGCAGGGAGCAGATAACCTGCCTTTTAATTTGTACATTTCAGAGTATAACGAGCCTCATCTGGACCTACTGAAGAACTGTGCTAACTGAAGGGGACTTTGGGTGATCTCCTCAAGCAACCACCCAGTGACTAAAAGAAAATACTGACTAGATACCAAAAATCTAATCCTTTTGGTTCATATTTCTTAGCTTCCCTTACAGGTCGGAGTTCCAGCTGGAGGAGAGTAAGCCGAAGTGGAGGATGCTGTCTACAGATAAAGCCTTTGTAGCCCCTCCTCACTTTCTGTCCCTGTCCACTGGCTGTACAAGGACTGTGACAAGGCCTTAGGGTATAGTGGGGCCATGAGATGAATGGAGCCTGGTCCCTAAATCACTACATGATGGAAAGCTACACACCAGTAATGAACAACTGTCTCAGAAATGAGGGGAAACTTTTGAGTTCGAGCCAATCTACATTCTGGGTCTATTTGTTGTTGTACCTAGTGTTACTCTGACAGAACTAGTACTTCTTAAACTACCCCATCTCTGGGACTCCTAGCTAAAAGCTCTGTGAATCAACTGACTATTACAGGAGTTTAAATTCCACAAAAGCTGGTATAGCCTGAGAACTTACAAATGTACTCGTTCCCTCAACAGATTTTAATCGCATACCATATGCTGGGCATTGTGTGAATCACACACTGTGCTGTGAGGATACAGCAGTGAATACAAACTGGACCTTCAGACAAGGAGCTCAGAGATATTCATTAGGTCATCCAGAGCAAAAGAGGACAACTTCGTATGAACCTCTACAGATTTATTCCAAATTTATCCATTACACATATTCAAAGATCTAGCCAAACTTGCTTATCCACTGTTCCCCAAATATGTCCCAGTCTCTGGGCCTTGTTTATATAGATATATAAATAGCAATCTAAAATGTATATTAAGTGACTACCACGTGTTGGACGCTCTAAAAACTGAAGGCTACAGTAGTAAACAAGACCAACAATAATCCTTATCCTCATGAAACCTATCTTCTAATGAGGGGAGATTAACCAAAAAAGAGTAAAAAATATAACATATCAGATGGTCATAGTTGTAGGGAAAAGTAAAGCAGGGAAGAAGGTTGAAGGGCATGGAGCATAATTTTAAATAGAATGGTCAGGGAAGACATCCTGAAAAGATGGCGTTTGAGCAAAGGTTTAAAGGAGGGTAGGATGAGTTGTCATTCCTATACCTTCAAGAATACTCCCGCCTCCCTTATATACCTGTCAAAAGGGCCAGTCTCAGTTGCTAACTCATCAGAAGCTTTCACCGACTGCCACAACTAGATGTGTCAGCCGTTGAAGAACTTTGTTATTCTCTTGTACAATCTGTTCTCAGATTCTGGTTTTCTTACTCAAACATATGTTCTCATTCACTTGCAAGTTTGGGGGACCAATGAACCAATTTGATTAGGATAACCTAAGGTTAATAAATTTTAGCTCTCTTTGCCTTAACCCCACACAACCTCCAACACCACCCGACATATTTAGATATTGATGTTTTCTCAACAAGCTTGCACACTTTCCAACCAAATGGCTGCTCACACACCACTTCCACATACAAATACTACTTTTCATGCCTCATATACAAAAGATACATTTTTTTAAAAAGATGTATAGTACATTTTTTAATCTAAACGACGAAAAATATTAATAACACCCGTAGGCTTAATAACTTGAGTCAAGGGGAGGGGATGGTGTAGAGACAAAAAGAGACAGATGTGGGAGGCAGTTTGAAGGCAAAAGCAAAGCAACCCAACATTTACAGAGTTCAGGTGCAGTTTGATCTGGGGTTAGTAAGGAGGCTTTAGAGAGAACTTAATGCTTAGTGATTCAAGTACCTTGGTTATTCCAAAAAGAGGGTAGAAAGAAAAATCTGATTTGCCTGGGAATAGTCTTCATACTGTCACATTGAAAATGCACTACTACAACCCCAGGTTACCGCAAAGGAAAGCTTAGTAAATACTAACTACAGATCTGAACGTTCGCAATGGTCTTCAATGAATCTATAATTGTTTAATGTTTTTTAACAAAAATTCATGGATATGCTGTAAGGACTGTCAGCTTCATTTAGTATCCACTTTAAATTTATAGATCCTTTCTTCCTTTGAGTAACATCCTTTATTGCCCTTGGAAAACCATAATCCTGAAAGAAGTATAATAAAGTGCAGAATGAACTCTTTCAAGAATAAATGTTTGTGATTTAATGAGAAGTTAAATGAATTTCTAAATTTTTCTCAAAGAATTTTGCAAAAAGAATTGCTAAAATTTAAAAAGTTTGGGAAAATCCTGCACCCATCTCTATTTGGGAGGTAAAGAGTACATGTGTGTAACGGCAAGCTCAAAGGGACCCTCTGTACTTAATTTAGAAACGTTTCAAGAATGCAATTCTTATGGGATAGAGGGATAATTCATAGAAACAGAATGATTCTTGAAACTGAAAGTGTTCTGTTTAAGTTTGTGTCACACTTAATTTCTTGCTTGTAATGAGAACATTGACTTTTTTTTTAAGATATAGAAAGCACAGGATTATTAAACTATTATATAACATTGCTATCAAGGGATTCCAAACTCTTTGTAAAATGTTACTTAATTTAATTCTCACAGCTCCCCAGCAGGTAAAGAAATGACAGGTGGTGTTTGTGACAGGGTTTTATCTCATTTTCTGCTAGCAAATGTGAGTCACTGTTACTCTTGAAGCTGAAACAGAGCTATAATTTCGTAACATTTGGTTGAGGCACTGACCTGACCTCATTCCACCTCTCTCCAAGTTGGGCAGTGATGTTCCAATTTTGCTCTTATTTCTCTTTTCTAAGGTCTGGCAGTGAACCGTCAGAGACCATGCCTTGGTGTAGAACTGGATGAGAAGAGGGAGAGGAGAAGCCTTTTAGTAGATGGAAACTTTTGTTTCTATTTTAAGAGAAGTAAACATTTAGGGTGTTGGGTCTCAGTACATCAGTTATTCTGCTAATAAATCATTCCTTTTTCTCTTGACACATGTAGAGTTCAAATGGACTTATAAAAAATTAATTTATTTTTGAATATGTAACACAATACATTGATAATGTTCAAAATTCAAAACCTTGAGAGAATACACAGAAAAAATCTCCCTCCCACTCTTCTCCTCTAGTCACATAATTCTTCCCACAGAGGCAACCACTGTTACCAGTTTCTTACAGACATATTTGATACAAGTCCAGGAGGTGAGGAGAGGGAATAGATGAAGATAAATACACAGTGGTCCCTCAGTGTCCACAGGGAATTGGTTCCAGGACCCTCCGCAGACACCAAAATCCTCAGATGCTTGTCTCATAGATAAAATGGCGTAGTATTTGCAAATAACATGTGCATATCCTTCCCTATACTTTAAATTATCTCTAGATTACTTATAATACCTAGTACAATGTAAATGCTATGTAAATAGTTGTTATACTGTATTGTTTAGGGAATAATGACAAGAAAAAAAGTCTGTGCATGTTCCATGTGGATGCAACCGTCCTAGGCATTTTGGTCCCTGGTTGGTTGAATCTGTGGATGCAGAGCCCATGGATTCAGAGGGCAGATGTATATCAGTATATAGATAATTTCTCCTCCTCCTTTTTCCTAACTTATAACAAAAATATACACACTGTTCATATATGCACTACTTTCTTCACTTAAGATATCTTGGCAATTATTCCATAACAAAACACAAAAAGCTGCCTTATTCTTTCTTAAAGCTACAGTCTTCCTTTGCATAGATAGACAGCGTTTCTTAAGCCAATCTTCTACTGATGATATTAAGATTGCTTCCAATCTTGTGCTAGGGTGAACATTTTGCAATGAAGAACCTGGTAGGAAACTCATTTCACATGTGAATAAGTAGGATAAGTTCTAAAAAAAAAAAAAGCGATTTCTGGGTCAAAGAGGATGTGTACTTTGATTTATAGATATTTTTCAAATTGCTTTCCATAAAGACTTTATCAATTCACATTCCCACCAGAAATGTCTGAGAATTTCTATTTCTCCACGTTCTTGCCAACATAGTGTACAAACTGTTTAACTCAAAGAGACACTATAAAGTGAATAATCTTTTCCAATTCTCGAAGGAGAAATTTGATGTATCAAAGGATATCTTATGTTTTCATAGGACCACACATTTAAAATAACTTGCACATATCTTGACATAAAATTGCTTAAAAGTACAGGTCATAGCCCATTCAATATGACCATAACTTTGCCAAAATGATTCTGTGTGGCAGATTTCTAAACCTCAGCCAGCTACCAAGTTGTTTCAAGAACTACTTAATAGAACACGTTTCCTGTACCATCGAAGAATCTGAACAATATATCAGAGCTTCTTGTACCGTGATTCGGTCACTTTCAGGAAAATGTGGAAATATGTAGCTAGTGAAAAGTACTATTTTATATATGGTATTTAGAAAATATCATTTTATATACAGAAAGGAAAATATTATTTTATATATGGTATTTAAAGTATATATCCACAGAGGGGGTAGGCATTTCAAAAATATCTGTGGGCTGGTGGTTGTGATATTACAAGTTGAACTACAGAGAAGTTGTGCCGAGTGAGAAAATAGTTTTTATGAGATGTTTAAATGTATGTTGCATGTGCCAGCACACGCTGGTTACTACATTATTTATATAGCATTTGCAAAGGTAATTGAGACATCTGATATTCCACATGGGGACTTGTACTCAGCTATAAATTATGTCACAGACGTCGTGTAATAGTTCTCTCCACTTACAGCAATTACTGGAATTCTCAAGATTTTACACACACATGTATGTACACGTATGCCCCAGAGCCTCATTGTTCTCCATAGGGAGTCGTGTTTGCCAAAGTTCTAAAGTATTAGAACTTCTTCAGTTATATAAAAATATTTGATAAACACTGTAATATCAGAAAAAGGTTAGTATTTATTCATGGACTTCTCTTTAAAATGTTTGTAAAAAAGGAACTATTCTTTTTGGTTATATTAAACTGGAGAGATTAAAACATATCTAAACTATTGGACTACTGGGGGTGAGCATGATCAAGTATACTCAGGAAGTGATAAACAATAATGTGCACCCGAAATTACACAATGTTATAAACCATTAAAACGCAATAAAATTACTTTAAAAAAAAGTCTAAACTGGTATTACAAGATGTTCATATGGCATTAGAAACTGCCTCCCACTTACACCCTTATAATACCAAACACTATTGGACCCCATGTGAACTGGCTACTAAGAGCAAATTGTTCTTTGATGCTCTTAAGAAAAGTGTCCCTAGAAATATTGCCTTGTGCCTTTACTAATTCATTTCAGTTAGCCAGGGTTTGATAACTATTGTTATCAAAATGTGGTTAAGAAGGGATAAGATTAAGAAGTATTTACTCTTGACATATTTTACATAATAATATGACTATAAAGGTAATCCCTGCAGCAGGATTTTGCGGAGGCTCTAGTCTAGCATTTCACAAAGAATAACATCATAGCGTTCTCAGGATTGCAATTCATTCAATATGGTGCCTTAAAATAAATAAACATTTAAACATTCTCCACTTCAATTGGAATGGTTTGACCGTTTCAGAACACTATGATTTATGAGCAAATCAGCATTGGCTCATAATTGTTTTAATAGGTTTTATTATTATCTAGGTATGGTGAGGCCAACAGGTCAGCAGATGACTACCACTGAGAAGATAGTTTATTATACTCACAGATCCTGAGAGTACACATTACGCCATTGGGGGTGGTGGTGAAGATAATATGGGGAATCACCAGGATCAGACACAAGGGAGAAGGAGGGTCTATAGGCAAGCACCTTTATTGTGTTTCTGCAGGAAGGAACCGGTAAGGAAGGGTAAAGCAGTTTAGGATTGGCGAGTTTGAAGAATTATAGCAGACTCTGGAGCACAGGGATGTCCCTGATTGTCTGGTACCTGGGCCTGGGGTAACTGGGGAGGGTGTAAATCAGTCTGGAGTATGAGAGCCCAAGAAGGGAGGTGGTTGAGGGTGTGGACTCTGGATTGGTTGATTTGTATTTGAAAAGCATACTCCCAGGGGGAGGACTCCTCCCAAGGGGTAGGAAGGGCAACAAAAGAGGCAGGGGGCCAAGGCAAGGTAACTCAGGCATATTATCAGGTTGTCCAGAACAAGGTGTAGCCAGCATATGCATGCAGAGTGGATGTTAAAGCACCAAGTTTAGAGAAACTTGGTAAAAGCATCAAGTTCACAGAACGTGGTTAATGTAATAATGCAGTCACTCTTAGCTGAGCATTACTGGCTTCTTTGCTATGACTGTTTGACCTTTATGGCACTTACCTATTACTCTTAGTATTTTTATATATAATTATATATGTGTATGTAATTATGTGTATATATGTAATACAAGAAATTACACTTTTGTGTATAATGAATCCTTAGTCAAAGCCAAGTAGCATAAAGTACATTGATGTTAAAATACTACAAGGTAATATGGAGTATTATAATAATTCAGATAAATGACAATTCTTATAAAAATTTTCTTTGAGATTATTTTCGCCAGACCTATAAATTGCAAAAATATGATTTTAATGATGTCCTATAATACTTTTCAATGGCCCTAGTACTTTAAAAAAAAATAACATTTAAAAGAGGAAATAGTGTGATAATATTTTCTACTCTTGCTTTTCCTTTTTGTTAATATAGAATATCCACACATTTGATGTGTTAAACGTGGGAAAGGGATTGTAAAGAGTAGCCTGAAATCTCTCAGCTCATCATCTAGAGAAAAGGGCATTTATTTAGAAACAAAAATTATTTTTTAAAAAGCCAATCAGGTGTATGATCCTTTAAATGTATTGTTGAATTCAGTTTGCTAATATTTTGTTGATGATTTTTGCATCTGTGTCTATCAGGGATATTGCCCTGTAATTTTCTTTTCTTGTAATGTCCTTGTCTGGTTTTGGTATCAGGATAATGCTGGCCTCATAAAATGCGTTTGGAAGTCTTCCCTTCTCTTCTATTTTTTTGGAAGCGTTTGAGAAGGATTGGTGTTAGATCTCCTTTAAATGTTTGGTAGAATTCAGCAGTGAAGCCATCTGGTCCTAAACTTTTGTTTGTTGGAGGTTTTTGTTACTGATTCAATCTACTTGCTGCTAATCAGTCAGTTCACATTTTCTATTTCTTCATGATTCATTCTTTGTGGGAAATTACCCATTTCTTGTAGGTTGTCCAATTTTGGCATATGATTATTCATAATACTCTCTTATAATCCTTTGTATTTCTGTGCTATCAGTTTAACAACTCCTTTTTCATTCTTTATTTTATTTACTTGAGCCCTCTCTATTTTTTTCTTGATAAGTCTAGCTAGAGTTTTGTCAATTTTGTTCTTTTCAAAAAAACACAAGTTCTTAGTTTTATTGATCTTTTCTATTGTCCTTTTAGTCTCTGTTTCATTTTTTTCTGTTCTGATCTTTGTGATTTCCTTTCTAATAACTTTGAGCTTAGTTTGTTCTTTTTCTAGTTCATTGAACTGTAAAGTTAGCTTGTTTATTTGAGATCTTTCTTATTTATTTTTTTTAAAGATTGGCCCTGAGCTAACATCTGTTGCCAATCTTCTTTTTCTTCTTCTTCTCCCGAAAGCCCCCCAGTACATAATTGTACATTCTAGTTGTGAGTGCCTCTGGGTGTGCTATGTGGGATGCCACCTCAGCACGGCCTGATGAGCAGTGCTGTGTCTGCACCCAGGATCCGAATCAGCAAAACCCTGCGCCAACAAATCAGAGTGCGTGAACTTAATCACTGGGCTACAGGGCCGGCCCCTTTCTTATTTCTTAATGTAGGCCTTTATCACCATGAATTTCCCTCTAAGCTAAGAGAGTAGATCTTAAAAGTTTGCATCATAAGAAAAAAAATTTATAACTATGTGTGGTGTTGGATATTAACTAGACTTATTTGTGATGATCATTTTGCAGTGTATTCATACATCAAATCATTATGTACTACACTCAAATCATTATGTTGTGCATTAGTGTTATATGGCAATTATATCTCAACTTTTATAAAAATCAATTGCTTTGTTTTTTTTTTTTTAAGATTTTATTTTTTCCTTTTTCTCCCCAAAGCCCCCCGGTACATAGTTGTATATTCTTCGTTGTGGGTCCTTCTAGTTGTGGCATGTGGGACGCTGCCTCAGCGTGGTCTGATGAGCAGTGCCATGTCCGTGCCCAGGATTCGAACCAACGAAACACTGGGCCGCCTGCAGCAGAGGGCGCGAACTTAACCACTCGGCCACGGGGCCAGCCCCAATCAATTGCTTTTTTAAGTGAAAAATTCAAGAATCTCAAACATCAAGACGTGGAAAAAGTTGTCTTTTTTTTTTTTTTTTGGAGGAAGATTAGCCCTGAGCTAACTACTGCCAATCCTCCTCTTTTTGCTGAGGAAGACTGGCCCTAAGCTAACATCCCTGCCCATCTTCCTCTACTTTATCTGTGGGACGCCTACCACAGCATGGCTTGCCAAGTGGTGCCATATCCGCACCTGGGATCTGAACCGGCAAACCCTGGGTCACAGTGGAACATGCAAACTTAACCTCTGCATCACTGGGCCAGCCCCAGTTTTTGTCCATTTTTGATGGCATAACAGGGAGATCAATTTCCATCTATATTTTAATATGCATTTGGTTCCCAAGTCAAACCCAACATAATATGTTAACTTAAAATATACGTCAACAAATTATTTTGCCCTTATATGAAGCAGCATTTGTTAATTGCTATATAGGAAAGGCAAAGTTTTGTTTTTCCGTATTACCAAAGACTGAATTTAAAGTTAATTTTATAATACTGATTTTTTAATATTCTGATCTAAAATAAAATACTTAACCTAGAAAATACTACTTGGGTAATGCACACCAATACTCCTGTTCAAGACAACTAAATCTGCATTAAAAATAAACATTTTCTTAAAAATATCAAAAAGCAAATAAGATGATGGGGAATTATTGAGTAGAAGTCCAGGACAAGATGAAAATCCAGAGAGGTAAGACCAAAGTTTGCAGCCACTTTTGCTCAAGGCATTTGCTGACCCAGGAGTGACAGCTAAGTCTAAGTGGCCATTTTGACAGTTCACAGAACTTACCAAGAGTAGAGACTCTGGTAAAGCATCCTATGCTTTGGGTTGAGATGTTAAAGAACTGCATCCTAGGAGTAAGGGTGAACCAGAAACAAGTAGCCCTGCTTTGAAACATCTGGGCTGTCCAGAAAGTCTCACATCCTGAATTTAAATTAAGGTGATTCCAGATAACTAGTGGCCCTAGAAAACAAACAAAAATCTTCTCTGAAAGATAACACTATTCTAGGCCTCAAATTATTTCTACAAATAACTTTTAAGACATATTGTCTGCACACAATCAAAAAGAGACAAATGTGTGAGGAAATAAGATAGCGTGAATAGGAACCAAGCAAGGGAGCAAAAAAAGATCTACATGGTTCCGATAGTGGTACAGAATTTAAGCTAACTGTGCTCAGAGATAAAAGTTTAGGCTTTAATGTCAGCAAGAAACTGTATAAAATGATAATGAGAACTAAACACAAAAATAGAAAACACAGAACTGAAAAACAGCTGGAATGAAGAACTCAAGGGATAGTTTTAACAGCAGATTAGACACAGCTGAAGAGAGAATTAATGAAATGAAGAACAGAAGAAAATGCCCAGAGAGAAGCATAAATAAACCAAAAGATGAAAATATAAAATACAGAATAAGAAACATAGAAGATACAATGAAAAGACATAATTAATTGGAGTCTCAGAAGGTAAGGAAAAAGGAGGAAAAGCAGTACTTGAAGAGGTAACACATAGTCTCAATTTATGCCCTCACAAGATATTTTTAAATTTCAAAGGCAAAAAATAGTACATTTTCAGTGAAGAAATCAGACACCACATTAACCAGGTAACCATAGTTAACATCACCCTTAGTGGGATAAGTCAACATCACGTGCCTCCTGAAATAATGCACTGAGGGCACAACATCACTTCTGTAATATGCCTGCCAAAAATGGTTAATCTGAATCTAATCATGAGAACATATCAGGCAAACTCACATTCTTCAAAATAATTGACCTGTACTCTTCCAAAATGTCAAAGTCATGAAACAAGGAAAGACTAAGGAACTCTTCCAAATTGAAGGAAACCAAGGAGCGATGTCAAATGAAACTGTGATCCTGGATTGGATTCTGGATCAAAAAAGGATATTAGTGAAATAATTTGCAAAATCTGAATAAGGCATATTGATTAGAGGATAATATTTTATAGACTTTTTTTCTAATTTTGAGAATTGGTTTATAGTTATGTAAGAGAATGTCCTTGACTTTGAAAATATAATCTAAAGTATTACAAGGTTATTGGGCATCATGTCTGCAACTTAAAATTCCAAAGCAAGGTTGGAAAAATAAAAAGAAGAAAGAAATTCATACTCAAATATAGTGAAACTACAGAAAAACCAAAGACAAAAAGAAAACTTACAGCAGGAAGAGGTCAACAGGAATGGAGTGAGGAGGGCAATCTATTTTCATTCAGTGGAGCAAGTGGGTTAATAGCTAATTTCTCAGTAGAAGCAATGAAAGCCAGAAGTCAGCGGCATGATAGCTTTAATTGCAAAATAGTCAGGAGTCACTTAACAACTGGGATACATTCTGAGAAATGTGTCATTTGACAATTTTGTCCTTGTGCAAACATCATTGAGAAACCTAGATGGTATAGCCTATCACACACCTAAGCTATATGGTACTAATCTTATGGGACCTCTGTCATATATGAGGTCCATCATTGACTGAAACGTTATACGGCACATGACTGTAATAAGAACAACTACGACAATAAATGCTGTCAAGTGACAAAACTAAAACAATAAAAAGTTTGATATCCTTTGTTCAAGGAAAAACAATCCATGGGTTAGGGGACTACATTGCCTCACAAGCAGTGTAGCTGGAGCACTCTTCTCAAGGGATTTTGGGCAAGAATAAATTTTATAGTGTTAGAAGAGGCAATGCAGAAATGGGCATGACTGGATAGCAGGTCAGGGATTTCCTTAAGGCTAGCAGGTCCTATTTCTACGGTAAGGTCAGCTAGCTAACGCTGAGTTGGAGGGTTGTGATTTGAGTATGTTTGGTTTCCTTGACTGGTGTTTCCCGTAAGTGCAGGCTGACTTATGTTTAGATTAGTGACGTGGGCTGGGACTCTGGGGTGGCCTTTTTTGTGGGTCCCTATATACAAATTAACTTTATCAATGCCAACCTTTAAGTATATACCCAGCAAAAATATCTCTCAATAATGAAGATCAAATATGTCAGACAAAACTGTGAGAGTTCATCAGCAACACTCGCTAACGAGATGTTAACGAGTGTTCTTCAGGTGAAGGTATAACTTCCAAACCAATGGAGAGAAAAAATAGAACAACAACAACAAAAAAATCAATCCCAGAAATGACAAGAATACTGAGAAAAAGTATCAAGGAACAGGTGAGGTGATTAGAAAGAACTTGTTAAATAAAAAACAAAAGTGACTGCTATAAAAAGCAGGAGAGCGATCTCCTGTAAGGGTGCTATGGCGGTTTTAGTTGTTAACCTAGTTGTGGTTACATGGATTTTCACTTTATAATGGTTCTTTAGCTCTACGCTTGCTTTGGTGTTTTATTTTGTAGCAAAATGTCTTTAAGTCTTGACAACACTATGTCAACCTCTCCTTATCATATACTACATAAAAATAATGAAATGGCCCTTCAAACGCCTGAACGACCTCACAGGGTAGGTTTGAGGGTTAGAAAAGCTCTTACCCATCCTCCATTAAAGACCCTACCTGCACCTCCAGGCAGCTGCTTTCGGAGATTCATAAGATCTGATTTTCTGTAAACTGCAGCCCCACAGCCTTTGCTTGGATATTAAGTTTCTCTCTATATTCTGTTCTCCTCCATGCCACCTCCAAAAAGCCTGTGTAGCTGTCTTTCAACAAGGTATATTGTTCATTAGCAAGTGTATAATTTCATTCACACAAAGTTCTGAAGTGAGGGTGCTCTGCTGCCTGGAACTATTTGTTAATGTAGTTTTGATCAAATCCTTTGTGAAAAATAGACTTTTTCATTTAATTTTTTAAAAGAATTTTATCACAACTGCCTCAATAATTTGCTAAATTGTTTAAATGTCCTCACCACCAAAAAATAAATTATAAAAAGCTAAATTATTAAACAGACCTATAGAAATTTTGAAATAGGCTAAAAAAATGTTGGAAACATTATAAAACTACCACATTCGTAGCTGCTATACCTGAAGTTTCTCTATACACATCCGGATAACTGTGGCATGCCAGCATCCATCTCTAACGTAACTCTGACTTCTAGTCTCCCTCACTCATGATCTTAATAAACCAATTATACTTTGGCCTGAGCCAAAATGAAAACTCTAAAAGTAAGAGTGACATTTAGACTCAGCAAACAGCTCTATTTTTGAGGACAATTTTCTATTTCAAGGGGCATTTTGAATTTCCTATTCATTGAGCAGTTCTCTTTTTTAAATACAGCTATTTTTGAAATATTGTTTAAGCAATAGAGGGGCTAAAGGATTCCCGCCATGATTTCAGTGTAGTAATTAGGAATTACATTCATTTTAACCCTCAGGCTTATTTTTCCTCTCCATACAAATTTCCCTCTCCTCTCCTGGGTTCTCCTTCCCTCTCTATTTCAAGTACCTTCCCTTACTTTAGTTTGAAGACATTAGATTTAAATTTTCTGGAGGATGAAAACTGGACCCTAAATAATAGTCTGGAGGCATTTCAACAGTTCTTTTCATGAAATTACTGAAAGACAAAGCTAATGGCAACCAAAGGCTCAGAGCTTTTTCTCTTCTCATCTAGATGACACAGTGCTTTGTTAAGACCTCTGGTTCAGAAACGCTGCAGAAGTATTGTTTATGAGGACAGATTATGTGTCCGAATTATAGACTGTGTGAATCAAATATATACCTATATTGCATATTAAAACATATATGCAAATATTGCATGTGTGTAATGATGTGACCGGAAAGGTATAGTTAAAACTTTAAGCTTAAACTCAGGGTTGAGATGCTACCCAGAGAAAGGGTTAGCTGAAATACTTAGTTAAAACCATCTGCCAAGGCAAGAAGAGAAAAATACAGAGAAGAGAGGTGAACAGTGCCGTAGTCGGCGAGGAAAGAAAGCAGAATCCCCTACACGTGAGCTGTACAGACGGGCCTGAAAAGTGAGGCCTCTGCCTGTCAGACCTCTGCCCAGGGGACAGTTCCCACAGCACTGCCTTCCAAGAACTATGAGAAGCACCCCCACTGCTCCGTGGTTGCCGGCAGCCCTAAGGGGCTGCTCAGACTTGTATCCCTTCAATCATTGTGGGCGGGAGGGGGTGTATGAGGAGGGGGTCTCTGTTCTTATACCAAAACATAACGCTCTGCACTTTCCTTTCCCTTTTTCCTACTCTGAGTCTTTATTGTTTGCTGTTCTCTGGGTAAACAAAAGAGGGAGGACGATAAATACTCTTTTAAAAGAAGCTCTTTGCCCTTGGTCCCCAAATACTCTTCAGGCAAAACTTTCTGCTACAATGATCCTTTGAGTTTTTTAAATTCAACCACAGCATGACTTGTATCTTCTTCTGAAATATGGAGGGTGTGGGGAGGGTGCTATCAAGAAATTCTCTGTAAAGGGCCAGAGAGTAAACAATTTGGGTTTGAGGGCCACATGGTCTCTGTCTTAACCACTCACCTCTGACATCATAGCCCAAAAGCAGCCATAGACAATATTTAAATGAATGAGCATAGCAGTGTTCTTATGAAACTCTGTTTATGGCTGCTGAAATATTTCTTTACTTTTAAGCCATTCTTGGCTTGGGGCCACACCAAAACAGGCAGCAGGCCAGCTGGGGCACTGGGCCATGTGTAGTTTGCTGATCCTTGACTTAAAAGGTGAGGTCTTTTTACCCCAGGATGCTTTAAAATTAAGAATGAGGGTAATTGAATCTTTGGTGATTAGGTTTAGATATAGGTTTTGTAATTGTTGGGACATCTGTATGTGTTTGATATTTATGGTGCCTGTAATATTTAAGAGAATTTGACATGATAGAGAATCTGATGGATTAGTTTAGGGGGATTCCAGTTAAAATGTATAAATTATAGACGTGACTTTAAGTTGAAAGTTGGTAGGGAATTTAACTACACTTATAAACAATAATGGAATGCTTGGAAGAACTTCAGAGTCTCTATAGTCATAAGTTTAATAATTTAAAATTTATAAGTTTAATTTATGTTGTTTATGTAGAAAGGATTTACTTGCCTACGTAGTAAACTTGCCTGGTCAGGCATTTGAAGTAAAGTTCATTGAATAACTTTCTAAATGCAATATAAATTATTTAAACGAATTTGATAAACTAAAGGCTGATTATTTAAAGATGTTTATCCTGTGCAACTTAAATTAATCAAACATTAATCAAAAAACAAGGGAACATAAATCTATTTTAGATATAGATTTATAAACGGAATAATAAGATTGGTATGTCGAACTTAAAAGTTGATGAAAAGAATGTTTTTAATTATGTAACAGTACTAAATCGGTGTTTCTTAAAAATGCAAGTAACTGTGGGGCTGGCCCAGTGGTGTAGTTGTTAAGTTCACGCACTCCACTTTAGCAGCCCAGGGTTCGCCGGGTTTGGATCCTGAGCACGGACCTATATATCACTCATCAAGCCATAGTGGCAGCATCCCACATACAAAATAGAAGAAGTTTGTCACAGGTGTCAGCTCAGGGTCAACCTTCCTCACCAAAAAAAAAAAAAAAAGCAAGTAACAGACTAATCCTTTCTGTGCTAAGCCTCTTGGACTTAAAACTCATGATAATAAGAGGGACCCATAAGGAGCACAGTGACAGGAGGAGGACACTAGTTAGAGCCAGAGTGGCCAGTCTCTCTCTCTCACTTAAGGTGAGCCCGCTTGGCTGGTACCAAATTGGCTTGTGCCCATGCTGCTGCATTAGTACTGTGTCTCTATAAGACTCACTCTTGATCCAGAGCAACAGCAAAGCCAATCCAAACCACCAATAGCCAATCAAAAGTAGAGGGTAGGGAAGGTGATAACGTTGCTTTTGAGCACTTGGAGAGAGGAGACCCACAGATGTGTTTTTAATCTTCAGCATGATGCCTGCAAAACAGCTGATAACGGTATCACTGTAATTTGAGAAAAAGCCTCAGCATAGAAATGTACAACAGAAAAGTGATGTCCATCTAAACTTGCCATCAGCTTAATCCTCAGTCTTTTCTGAGCAGATTTTAGAACAGAGATCAGCAAACGACAGTCTGGGACAAAATCTGGCCTGCCACCTATTTTTGTCTAGCCTTCAAACTAAAAATGGTTTTTATGTTTTTTAATAGTTAAAGTCAAAGCAAGAATAGTATTTTGCGACACATGAAAATTATATGCAATTTAAATTTCAGCATCCATAATAACATTTTGTTGGAACACAGCCACGCCCACTCATTGGCATTTTGTCTGTTGCTGCTTTCACAGTGGCCAAGTTGAGTAGTTGCAACAAAGACCATACGGCCCACAAAACATAAAATACTATTTGATCCTTTGCAGAGAAAGTCTGCCAACCCCTGCTCTAAGTGGAACAACTTTATCATCTCCAGTGACTCGATGTCCTCAGTGGACAATTCACGGCTGCAACATATTTCTTATCCAGGTGGCCAGAGTTGACCTACTGGCCAGAGGTTTGAGGTGGGCTATAGCCCCTGGGACTGCAGACAGGCAGGGTGGCTCTGTCTGCCACACAGGTGCTCCTCATCCCTATTATTTGAGTGTTTCTCCTGGATTGTTACTCTCTCGTGAGAGTTATATTACGGCTCATCTCTTGCTTTCCTTTTGCTCTCAAAAAATTTTAGTATCTCTTATGACTCACAAGACACTTTAATCCCAACTCTTTGTATCTTGAATACCTCTTACACCTTTGCTCTCTTCAAAGAGGATAAGGAAGATGCCTGTTCTTCAATCAGTATATAGGAGTAACCCATTTTCCCTACGTGGAACCTCCAGATTCTCCACCAGTCAAGACTTAAGAGACCAGATGCAAAGATAAATTTACTGTAAAACTAATAAGCCCAGGCGTTAGGACGCCTCACCTGGATAGGCCCCTTCCGATGGTTCACATGCTCATGTGTATTGGAAAAGTAAGATTTCTAACTGTCTTGTTTTGAGACCAGTGTCTCATTCCACTTTTTTCCCTCTGTCGCTTGTGTCCTCTTGTCTTTGGAAAGGTCGTGAATATTTGGGAGATCTAGCTGGAAGGGGGAATTTGGGATACATTTAGTTGGCTTAAGGGGGATTATATTTATGTGACTTGAAGTTACTTGGTCTGTAGTTACTGCTAGCTGCCTTCTTCCACCAACTATGCCAACACAGTGACTTTGTGGCAAGGGTAGGGGAAACTTAAAGTGATACAAACTCATCCAATAGCGCCCAGTATCAGAAGGAGTGTTAAAGAAACAAAGTTTGAAATGTATGAAGCCAAGCTACACTGTAGAATAGTCTTCATATCATCAGATATGTGGATCTTTTTGTATTATAAGTAAATTGTAAGGAATATATTTGTTTCTTATCACCATCTGGTCAAAACAGACATACTCTGCTGTCAGAAATATGCTTGATAATGAAGCACGTACAATTATAAATGCACCATATGTTTTTTATGGAAATCATGCAAAGTCAATTTCTATGATTTTAGAATTCGTTTTCAGAGCATAAACCTGTAGCACTTCTGCCAACATCAAGTGTATCTGTGTGAGAGGTCACGTGTTTTATGCATCCCAATGTATCGTATCAAATCTTACAGTGTGCCCAGCACGTCTTGGCCTGATTAAGTCTGGTGGCCAGATAAAATGCTTTGCAAAACTGCCACTGACTCAGTTCAGTGGTCTGAAGAAACCAGTGTTTCAGAGGCAAAATTATATGCATTCATCAATAAGTCAGTGATTGCTGTATAAGAGTAATTTGATTACACAGCTATATAGTTCAATACAAAGTAGCAGCAATTTAAAACACAGTTGAATTTCTTTTGGGACTGTGTTAATTTTGTATTTTTTAAGACGACACTGCAAAATTGTTTGAGCTTCAGGTCCCACAAGACCTGGATCTGCCCTGGCCAGGCCCACCCATCTGATACCCAGTGTGAGAGAGGAGTTGCACTGGTTTGTCCACTCTCTTTACCCTATTGTCTAAACCATAAATAATAGCACACATTTATGAAGATAGACGTGGGTAGGGGAGACACTCTGCTATTACTATGATTCTTACTCTCTACATGTCTGTTCCTCTTTCAGTCTCTTAAGATGCCAACTAATAAATTATTTGCATTCTTATGTTTCAGGTTACCAGTGCAGGAGGTCTAACTCACCTTTTCATGCCAGGCCACAGTATAGGTTCTTGAACAGCCTATGGAGTGGGCACCCTTTTACTCCAAACAGTGGCCATTCTCACGTAAAGAACAATCTTGTGCCTCCCCAGCACTCGTGGGTGTCTCACTTAATATCTCCAGTACACTAACACAAAAGAGGGTTGATGGGTAGTATTAAGTGTCCTGCTGAGGTTGGAGATCATGCAGCGGACCAGTGTCCACACTCCCTGCATTTCTCCTGCAGCTCTGCCCCTGCGCATAGGGATGGGAGGGTGAACTGGAGCATTGGTCTAGAGTTGAGGTTTGGTGGTAAGGGTGCAACAGCAGGGGGTTTTATGATGAGATTGTTTTAAATGCTGTCAACCATAATGTCCAGTGAGTGAAGAAAGAATGAAGGCTAAGAGGGAACTGGAAGTCAGGAGAAAGCAGAGGGATCTAGAGACAGGATATATAAATGAAATTAAAATTCAGAAAGGTGAAAGCATGGCTGGGAATTTGTGGTTCAAGAATGGGAAATTGAAAGTTAGGATTTCAGAGGTATTACAAGGTCTTGTCCTTAAGTGGGTGTCTGAAGTGGGGTGGAGATTTGCGTCACTGAAGTTGAGAAGGTGGAGGTTCAGGTGTCAGATACGGACACTGATAGATTCTAGGATGTTGTCTGCAGGTAGGGTGCTGACTGCAGACTATGAGGAGGCACCGCATTCCTGTGCATGAGGGAGAGTGACTACAAGGTCAGTACAGGGCAGCAATGAGTCAGGACAGATGGTGGCAAATCCAAATAGCATTATCTTTGGAGGAAGACCCTGTTCTTCTACAGGAAAACTAAAGAGTAGTAGTATCGAAACAACAGAGGGGAGAAGGGAGAATGCCAAGCAGGAGAACAGTAGGAGATACACTGTTAACTCCCCTGAGATTTGAGCTATTTATCCAGAGGTGAGGATGTGCTTTTGCCCTGGAAGGCTCTTCAAAAGCCATTTGTGTGTCTGGCAGAGAAATGAAAATCATAAATCAGCTGTAACCATTTATGAGTGAAATTCTCTCTGAAAATTTAATTCAGTCTTGGCAACAGCAAAGGAAGTGTTCCCTTGTCATGGTGACCCTTGTTATCTGAGTATTTACAGGAGGCCTTCTCCAAAGCGGCACATGGGGAGCCTGGTATTCTTGGAAAAAACTGTCAGAGTGAAGATGATGTTTCAGGGACAGAGCTCATCTCCCTGGGAGTCAGGGTGCCTGAGACAAACCTGCCTTACAAATCAAGCCACATTTTCAGAGTACACTCCCAGGTAGTTGATTGATACCAACTAATGATTTGCTCATTCTATTTTCCCTCGGAAAAAACTAATAGCAATTTGGCAAGTGGCCACCACTGAATTTACAGTCCTCACTGTCAATTCTTTCTTTCTTTCTGAGGAAAATTAACCCTGAGCTAACATCTGCCAATCCTCCTCTTTTGTCTGAGATGGACTGGCCCTGAGCTAACATCTGTGCCCATCTTCCTCTACTTTATATGTGGGACGCCTACCACAGCATGGCTTGCCAGGCGGTGCCATGTCCGCACCTGGGATCCGAACCAGTGAACCCGGGGCCGCCAAAGTGGAACGTGCGAACTTAACCACTGCACCACTGGGCGGGCCCCTCCTGGTCTTTTTCAAAGCCATTCATCCTTCGGAAACAGAGTGCTGTTTGTGTATAAGACTTTTTGGCTCCATGTCCATTAGCTGCTCTGTTGCTCTATTTCCAGAGTGTCTCGTACTAGCCACGCACCTCATGTGTAGAGCAAGGTGCTTCCTTTGATCTATCATGTCAGCAGCAAGGGAGGTTTGTAGCCTAACAGAGGTCTGACTGAAAGGACAGACTTCAAAGTGAATGTCCTTTTCAGAAATAAGCACACTCTAGCAGATCCGTATGGGGTTTTTTAATCACATGCTGCCAACAGAATGTTCCTCGTCACTTTTGTTTTTCTATGTCCCTTTATCCTTCCAGTCTTCCCCCTTTGAAGTATTTACACACAAGCTCTACATCCGGGTTTTGAGGGGGATTCTGCAGTGGTCTCAAGCAGACCTAACAAGGGAGCAAGAGCCTCAAAAACCAGACCAGGGCATGGTCCCAGCTCTTCGCTCTAATTGTCTCCCACCTGCTCTCTATTATCCAATGGACTTGTTTTGGAGTCATGCTGATTTAGATATCCATCTCTAGCTTTAATGCAAATAGCGTGACTGATCTGACCAAATGTTACATACTAAATGATTTAGAAGACCATACTGGGATTCTCAATTCGTTTTTCAGTAAATGCTTTTGACATTAAGTAGGATAATCCTTATGAAATTCCTTTAAAGGACAGCACTACTGTTTGTTGTTTACAATGATTGTTCTGATCATTGTTTAATTAGGATGAGCATATTGCCACATTATGGATCATTTTACACTTAAAAATGCAGGTTATATTGGCAACCTTAATCACTAATTAAAATATATTGACATCATACTTAATGTGTAAAACGAGCTGAATTAAGCCTTTTTAACTTAGAAAATTCCCCTTATGCCAGAAGAGTGGTTGGAAAAAGACATTTATCCCTTCTAATGGATAATGATGGCGTAAGCATTTTACTGATGTGATGGTTACAGGAACATTCTGTGCATTTGATTCGGCTCTGTGCGGCTCTTCCTATAAACTTGAGAACTCATGTAAGAGAATTCGGTTATGTCAAAGAATGTGTTCTTGAGGCCCAAGTAGGAAGGCTGAATTAAATAAACTCATACCTTAGATGCAGTCTTTTATCTCCAAAACATAAAAAAAATTTTAAAAAATACCCAGGAATAGCTTTAATAGCCACAGCTCAGCTTACATCCCAAAGGAAGCACAGGCCACAAAAGAAAAAAAAAAAAAGCTTGGGAGAGTCATAGGCAGAGAATAGAGAGAGAGAGATCTGGGTTTGACCACTGCAGACCTTGGCAAGCTTTGCTCCTAGAGCCAAATTGCATTGTCTTTTCTTTTTCCTATGAGGACATTTTGTCTCACCAAGAAGACGCTCAACTCTTCTGGGGCAGTTACGTCATTCTTTCAATCTTAAGCACCTGTATGGTAGCAGGTGCCTTTCTGAGTACTAGAGATACAGCTATGAACAATTTATGCAAAGTCTGCCCTAGGACCTCCTAACTTATATTCTATAGAATAGAATAGAAGCAATTTGGGCCAATAAAAAGCACAGTAAAATGCTCTTTCAATAACAAACAATCACATAGAGACAGAGATTGGATTGGTGGTTACCAGAGGGGAAGGGGGCAGGGAGGAGAGCAAAAGGGGTGATTAGGCACACGTGTGGGGATGGATTGTAGTTAGTCTTTGGGTGGTGAACAAGATGTAATCTACATAGGAATCAAAATATAGTGATGTACACTTTTTATATAATGTTATAAACCAATGTTACTGCAATAAAAAAAGAAAAAATATATTAAATAAATGAAGATAAAAAATAAAATGCTCTTCCATACTCTTGTAAGCAAGACAGCATTGAAGAAATGGCTTGCCAATGAGCTCCCCAACCATCCCCAAAATGTGCAATAGCCTTCCAGGCCAAGATGACTGCTTCAGTCATGGGAGGGGAAGTGGATCAATTATTCCAATTGTGCCTCAGAGAATGCAGTGGAAATCAGTTAAAATTAACATCAAGGGCAGCCTTGAAGGACAGAGGCTAACAAGCAGAATTGCAACTTTAGAAGGAAAGTGTGGAAACGGAAGTTAGAGAGAAGTGGCCTTACCAGGGGAGAAGAATGAGGTTCTAAGGCTGTGAGTCTCTGATCTTTTTGCACAGCTCGCTCATTCCTGCGCTCCACAGCCTGCTGTGTAGAATGCTAGTCAGGAAAAGGAACTGGATACGGACAATTTCTTCTCCCTACCTGAAGCCCAAATGGGTTACTCCAAGAGCAGATTTCTCAGCTGAAGCCTCTTAGAGAATGAGAATGACCTCCCTGAAAGAATTTCAGAGCTATGCATTCCCATTTTCTATCCAAAATTTTTAGGGAAAATTTAATCATAATAGCTAACCTTTCTTGAGTTGTTACTATTTGCCAGGCACTCTATGTTCTTTATATATATGATCTCGTTTAATATAAAAACCTCAGGCAGCAAATGCTACTAATAATTCCAGGATTACAAAGCTAGGAAGCAGCAGGGCAGTGATCCACCTGCAGCTCAGGCAGCTGACCACAAGCCTGTGTTCTCAAACATCACGCTTAATTTCCCCAAGGACGGTTGCCTAGTGTTTTGGCTAACAGCAAAGCATATATTTTTAGAACTCTTTTAATTAAATAAGGAAAGCATGATTTCACATCCTTTTTAGCACTGTTTTTTTCTCTTGTCATCATTCTAATTTTTGACTCAGTTTTACAAACATCCATTGAGCAACTACTGTGCTCATCACAGTGATCGTTGCTGTGGAAACACAGCATCTGCCCCAGAAGAGCGTGCCCTCTTGTGGGTGAGACAAAAGTATACAGAGGAAACAGAGAGCCATACCACTGTGATATACTGTACCAGCAAATACAAGAAGGTATGGTAGCAGCCGCATGCAGAAGTACAGAACAAATGCAGAGTGAGGAGCTGCATCGAAAGTGGCATCACTCTCAGAACAGGCACTGGGAAGACTTCGTGTTCTCAACCATCAACACTTGCTCTGGTGCTGGGAAGTGTTTTTTAGGGCTAAGAAAGGTACAAATCTTGAATAAGACCTAAGCAAAGTATAGGACTTTGGGTGTCTGAGTGGAATGTGCAGGGAGGAAGGGACAGAGACATGAGGAAGAAGAATAAAAGTGCAGAAGGAGGAAAGAAGACATCATAAGCCAAAAGGTGTGTGTCTATACATTTGCTTCCGCTTATGAGGTTAGAAGGACCTAGGTGGGAGAACGGGACATGGAGCCCCAGTAACTTACTGTTTCCCTAAACAATAATGGCACTGCTCCCCTCTCTCTGCCAGAGACTGCATCTCAGAGCAGTCATTAACCTTCCAGGGATCATCTCGAAATCTAACTTATTGTTTTAAACCTGTAGAATTTGCCCTAACAAACTCTCATCTGCCCAAGTCCTTCCGTGCCAACAACCTTACCCTACTCTCCTCTGGACAATTGCAAATAGCTTCCTAACTGCTCTGCCTTCTTTCAGGGTCACTCTGAACCAATCCAAATCCCTTCGACACAATGCAGATTACCTTCCCTGAAGCATAGTTCAGAGCATCACTATTAGCATAGCTTCATCATCATCATCATCGCGAGCACTGCTACGTGGCAGAAAGTATGCTGAGCCCTATACTTACATACACTCATTATTTCTCACAAACATCAGCTTTATTCCCATTATACAGATGATGAAACTGAGACTCAAATAGTTGGAGGTCACATAGCTTGTTAAAGACAAAATCAGCATCTGAATCCTGGTCTAACTCCAATGCCCAATTTAGCCACTTTTGTATTCTGCTTCCCATTTCCGAGTTCAAAAATTTAGTTTGTAAGGCAATGGGAAAGTCCTAAATGTGTTTGAACACACCACTTCTTTACATGGAAAGGTTTCCTCCTAGACATCTCTACCCATCGAAGTTCTCCCCAAATTCTATCTCCTCCGTGAAGACTTTTCTAACCACTAACTATACTTAATACCTTTGCACCCAACCCGATGGTGGTAACATTTCGCTTTAAGAAGAAAAGCAGAATAATACAAGGGAGAGTATATCTTTCTAATAGCTCCTTTTATTTTGAAACAATGTTAAACTTACAGAAAACTTGGAAGTATAGTACAAAGGGGTTTTTTCTGAACCATTTGAAAGTAAGTTGCCCCATTACATGGAACACATCAGAGAGCATTTCCTCCAAACAGGGGCATTCTCCTAATAACCACAATAGGACCCTCAAAATCAGAAATTAACATGCCTTAAATTAACGTGCTTTACTACGATTTAATCTTCAGATCCCACTGAACTTTTGCCAATTCTCCCAAAAATGTCCTTTACAGTAAAAGCATCTGGTACAGAATCACACGATTGGATTAAGTTGTCATATCTCTTTAGTTTCCCTCGGTCTGAAACAAGTCTTTCTGTGACTTTCGTGACCTTGGTACTTTTGAAGATTTCAAGCCAGTTATTTTCTAGAAAGTTTCTCAGTTTGGGTTTGTCTGCTGTTTCCTCGTGACTTGGATCTGATCTGGTTATGCTGCTTTGAGGGAAGATCAGAGAGCGCTGCCATGTCTCACTGCATCCTATTATCTGGCACAGGTTTCAATGTGTCCCGTGGCTGATGACGTTCACAGTGATTACTTGACTGAGGAGGCATCTGCCAGGCTTCTCAACACTGTTTTTTCTTTACATGCTTCGTCAGGGCACTTTGAAATTATATAATGTCCCACTCCTCATAAAACTTTGAATTCATCTAAGTATGTAGTTACTTATATTAATATGGACTTATAGCTTTCATTTTTGTTCAATAAATTTAATGTATTATCATGATCTATATTGATGTTAAGTTTGTTCTGCATTAGGCCAGTGGGAGCCCCTTTAAGTTGGCTCCTGTGTCTTTTTGACGTAGTCCCATCATTTGACTACTTTCTTTCTGGCACAAGAGGAAGTTTCTAACTCATCTTATACTTTCTTTGTCCCAGCCCTGGAATTAGCCATTTCTCCTCAGAGTCCTGGTTTCTCTTAGAAGCCAGGGTCTGGGTACCAGTTGTACTCATTGATGCTGGGTGGACAGAGCTGTAGAATATATGCATGCACGTGGTGTGTGTGTATATTTGTGTATATATATGTATATACATACATTCTGATATTTACATGAATATGCTTTTTGTGTCTACGTTTATATTGGAAACCATGGGTTTACATTAATGTCTATTTTAATTTTTGTTTTATTTTTATTTTGTTCTTTTCCATGCTTGTAATTCCCTTCTTTGGCACTGAGAAACCAGCCTCCCATTATTCGGAATACATTTTACTTATTTGACCAATCTCCCTGTATGTAACCCATTCCCATGATTCCCCTGCCTTTACACACACCCACACCCACACCCACACCCACCCCAAATACCCTTCTCACCATATCTGGGCTCGAAAACCCTGTGCCAGGCTACTGCTACCCCATGTGGAAACTTCTTAATCCACTCAAGCTCTGACCCCCAGGCTGAGTACCCATCCACATGGGCACTCTCCTCACCCTACCTGGGATCTAACACCCGTCACCTGGCCAAACCCTCCATGTGGATGCCCTCATGACCCTTCCCAGGCTCTGACGCCACACACACTCCCCTCGCTCCTCCAGTGTGACACCCTCCTCGAGCCCCTTCCTACGGAGACATCCTCGTCACCCTGCCCAGGTTCGGAGTTTCCATACCCCAATTCCAAACAGGGACACCTACCTTGCTCTGCCCTACCTTGTGGCTTTAGGAATGTTCAGGAAGGGAAAGAAAGATGAGGAGGAAGAAAAGGAAACAAACATAGACTTTGAGGTAAAATAAATTTGTCTTTCAGTCTTTACTGCCACTTAAAAGCTTGACAAACGGGCAAGCTACTGACCTTCTCTGAGCTCTTTTTCCCTAAGAAAGCACATGGCACAGTCCAAAGAAGAAAGACTTTGCAGTCAGAGAGACCTGGGTTTGAGACTTTTTTCTGCCACTGTATTAGTCTGTTTAGGCTGCTGTAACAAAATACCACAGACTGGGTGACTTATAAACAACGGAAATTTATTTCTCACAGTTGTGGAAACTGGAAATCCAAGATCAGCATGCCAGCATCGTCAGGTTCTGGTGAAGACTGCTGACTTCTCACTGTGTCCTCACTGACAGGAATGGGCCAGGGGAGCTTTCTTGGGCCTCTTTTGTAAGGGCACTAATCCCATTCATGAGGGCTCCACCCTCCTGACCTAATCATCTTCCAGAAGCCCCATCTCCAAATACCATCACATTGGGTGTTAGGATTTCAACATATGTATTTGGGAGGGGGACACAAACATTCAGAATGTAGCAGCCCCTGACTAGTTCTGTGACCTGAGGCCAATCACTGGCATTCATTTATAAAATGAGAGTTGCTGTGGGGATTCAGTGTGATCATGGATACAAAGTGCCTGGCACTGGCAGAAATTTGGCAACTGCTATTGTTTTCTGCAAATGGAAATACCAACGTCTATGTTATAAGGTTGTTGTGAGGATTGGTGATAAGGGATGTGAACAACCTGGCACGCAATAAATGCTTTGCATATAATTGCTGTTATTATTTATGCCTCCTCTGTGGCACATATATTCTGCCTTGTAGTTATCTTTGTACATATATTCTCTCGATTAGGTTGTAAATTCCTTGAAAGCAGGAATCTTATTATGCTCATTTTGTATCCTCAGCAATGCTTAGTGGAGTTCCCAGCACGTGTTTTTTCGCTAAATTAATGGAGGGCTTTAAATCACTAACATTAAAATTTGAGAGTTTTGTTCTATAGGCAATTTGCAGTAATTATAAATTTTGGGGGTATGGTAAAGACATCAAAAGTGTTGTTAAAGAATGTTTAATTGCATAGCCCCATATAAGATGAGTTAGAATAGGAATTGGAAGTGAAGATTTAGAAATTGTCTATTTATTCGGTCAACTATATAGAATCTTCCACATTTGCATGTTTATAATACAGTTTCAAATAATCAGGATTTGGTGTGGCAAGCTGCATTTACTCTCCAAACAATAATTATTTGTTTTAAACATGGGTAGGGAAATGTTTTTGCTGGTAATGTCTGGAAGAATGGAGGAGTAGAGAATGGAGCTGAGCAGGGGGCAGCATAGAGGCACTGAGTCACAAAAAAGCTGGGAAAGGGGATCTAAAAGAAAAATGGGAGATTCCTAGCAGTCCATTTCCATTTTGTCTAAGGCCCTGATGTCAGCTGGTATCTCACTTAGGATGCCAATACCCAGGTTAAAAAGTAGAGAACAGTTGAAAAGTCAGCAAACCTCAACCTCCTCCAATTCAACAGCTTTTCCCACATGTGAGCCTTACCTCTAGTGGAAGAAAAGAGTAAGTAAGAGAGAGAATGAGCAGAACAGGGCCCCTC
Source organism: Equus asinus (assembly GCF_041296235.1). Classification (NCBI taxonomy): domain Eukaryota; kingdom Metazoa; phylum Chordata; class Mammalia; order Perissodactyla; family Equidae; genus Equus; species Equus asinus. Next base: position 17,771,911 of record NC_091801.1, read on the forward strand.
AATCTTGAGCATCTTCCCCTCCCCAGTTAACAACATAGTTTATTGCATTATACAAAGGATTTCCCTGTCCACAGAGGCCATTTCTCCATACCCCTAGGAAGATCAAAGGTCTTGCAGAACACTGTTAACTCGTCTCCTGCTTTTGAAAGCTTTGTTTTTCTTTCTAGAACGTAACTGTACTAAAGATAGGAAGTCTAAAAAGTCCAAGTTTAAGGACGTGTAGCTCTGTCCGTCTGAGGGAGACTGTAGGTCAGGTTAGCAATACTAAATGTCATAAATGATAGAGTCTAGCAAGCCTTTTTAGAGAAGCATTGTTTCTTTTGTAATTACAGTGTTCTCTCCATTTCCTTGTGCCATATTTCAGAACCATAGCCCTACCAGAAGTCCATCTGGGAAACAGGATTTTTTTTTTGTCCAGATCATCAGCACTAGGAAGCCCTGGTGTGGAAGGCTGTGTTTATGAGCCTAAAGACAAATTTCCCATTTCACCGTCTTCTCTCAATGACAGAGTGTGATGCCTGTGGCTGTAGCTGTGATGTAGAAGGGATTTATGCTAAGGTTTGTCAAGGCCTTAAAAGGATGAGCAGAGTAGAATAAATAAGAAAGAGCACTTGCCTGTATCTCCACACTTGCAAAATTTTAATAGACTTGGGATATTGACAGTGGAGAAAGTCAGTTCTGCCATTCCTGTAATAAAATGAGAGAACATGAGTAGAAATCTGAGGAGTGTATGTTTATAAATCTAAATCCTCTACCTCAGAAGGGAGTAACTATAGGATATCAGGGCCATGGGGCCGTGCAGGGGTTTGTGGACAGCCTGTTATCATTGTCCTGAGGCTGAATTTGAAGATGAGATTTGGCTTGTTCGCTTCTTCCACCCAGTTTCCCCTATATGTGTGTTTGGGGGAGGAATAATAAATACTTTCAGAGGGAGAATATGAGTCCTGGATGATCTGTCAGTTCGGAAATCATTCCCTGAATAATCTAGATAAAATTTCATATTGATCTTATTAGGTCACGTGTATACAAACACTAAGTGGTTTAGAAACAAACATCATTGATGGCATAGTTATGGTGCAACAAGAGTGTTCCAATATATGGGGGCAAAGAGAGATGTCAGCTGACTCATAATGAAATACAGCTCTCCAAAAGTGCAATGTCTTACATTGGACCCCAACATCAGTGTCATGACACTGTAATAGTCAACCCTCTGATTCAAGTGGGCCTCAGACGCATTTTGAAAAGCAAGGTGAGTCAGTATTAGATAGGCTGGCAAGACTTCTTGGGCCAATATAATTTGACAGGACTTTATTAAAAGTAAATGTCATTGATTTCACTGACTCTTGAACTTTGCCTTAAATTTTTGGTTACTTGACAAGATTGCACCTTTTTCCTTTTGAACCAGTGTTCAGGGCATGTTTATAGGCAAACACCTTCAGGCTCGTGATGCAGTGTGACCAGACAGGATGAACACCCATAAGCCTGCAAGATTTAGTGATGTGCATTTGCTAGGATCAAACCCATTGGTGAACCATTTGCAACAGCTCTTCTCTGCTCTGACAGTGTCTTGCGTTGTCAGAATCTCGCATCAAAACTATGCTTAACCCCCTTGCTGCTGATCTCTCATCCCAAGATGACTTACTGTAGTGCATGAAGGGTCCATTTATGAAAATAATTGTCTGCTTGTTCTGAGTAGGCTTAGAAGAATAAAAATTTATATTTAAGTACTTTGAGTTTCTGGGTTCCTTTGAAGGATAAAAATAATCAATTTGCATTGATTTGCATATTTTAGTACCAAAAGCTAAATTCATTTTTTATTCAATAGATATTTAAAGAGATGGGATAATCAACAAGATAGACAAACTCGATGCCCTTAGGGGCTTATATAATAGTCATGGAGAAGAAAACAGGCAAATGAAGAAGTAAACAAAGTAGTTACAGATTGTGGTAGATGCTTTGAAAGAAATAAATGGATTAAATAGAGAGACTGGGTTCTCTGAAAGTTCAGAAAGTTTAAAAAGGTGATAATAAGGCTATAAACTGTCATACGAAGGTCTCGAGAGAACATTCCAGGCAAGATAATTGTAAGCGTAAAGGCGGGTTTGCCTAGCTGAGCTTAGTTGTTTGATGGACAGAAATAAAGCCAGTGCAGCTGGATTACAGAAACAGAAGGGAGAGGAGTGAGATGTGAGATCTGAGAGGGACAGCCCAGGGCAGGTTCATACGAGGCCTTGGAAGAAAGGATAAAAATTTAGGGGCTCTGTTCTGAGGATAGTGGGAAGCCATTAAAGGTTTTCAAGTAGGGGTTGGCCTGGTTGCATAGTGGTTAAATTTGGGCACTCCGCTTTGGCAGCCCAGGGTTCATGGGTTCAGATCCCAGGGACGGACCTACACACCGTTCATCAAGCCATGCTATGGCAGCATCCCACGTACAAAATAGAGGAAGATTGGCGCAGATGTTAGCTCAGTGACAATCTTGAGGAAGATTGGCAACAGATGTTCTCTCAGGGCCAATCTTCCTCACCGAAAACAAAAACAAAAACTTTCTAAGGAGAGATGTAATGTTATCTAAAGAAAAACACTCTTTCTTCCAGGAATGGACAAACTTAACCATAACACAAGACCAGTGTTGAGAGTGGTCTATCCCAAGGTTTAATAACTGTGATGAGAAGCCTAGTTTCTCCTGAAAACTTAGAGCAACCAGTGCTAGTGTCTATTCTATACTTGATGCTAGGCTCATGAACCAAGGGAATACATTAGGGTTACTAGACATCAGAAGGTTGCAGGAAGGCTCCCACAGAGCCAGGATTCAGACCTCAGAGGAAGGGCACTTCTTGGCTGACAGTGGTGCCCCAGGAGCTCTATGCAGACACCCTGCAGAGCTGAGATCAGGCCTCTGAGGATGGAAGGGTTTGCTGGCCAGATGGTGCTGATCTGAACCCGCACAAGGATGCTGATTCTGGAACCAGCTGATTAAATAACAGATACACAGCAGGCAGCAGGAAAGCAATTTCATTATTGAGTGAAATGGAAGCTGCATGCATCACTTCCACTCATATTCTATTGGTCCAACAAGCATAAACAGGTTTCAGAATAAATACAATTAATTCTTGGTAAGCATACCATCCAACTGGTTCACAGATGTTCTATAGAGACCCCAACCATTCAACAAGTCTTGGGCACTAGTCAGTTTCCTTTCCAGAGAACATGTAGAATGTCTGTTAATCTGGCAATGGGTTAACTGCAGTACAATTCAGCCTGTTCAGGACACTCTCTAACTTCTGGCAGTGTTCAAGCCTTACCCTTTGTCCCTACCTCCAAAAGCAAAGAATCCTATCATGAGCCAAAGATAAAATGTAGCCAACCAAGAGGTACAGTCTCAATGGAACAGGTAAAGAACCACAAATGGGACTGAACAGGAGTAAAAGTTCTTTTTAATTGTCCTCTCTCTCCCCCAACCCTTGCAAGATCTGGCAGGACCAAGGTCAGGAGACATGTAGAGAGGTAGCTGGGTAAAGTTCAGCTTCAGGCCTTAGGAGGAAAGGGCCTTGTTCTCTTTCTACAGTCCAAGTGCTAATCTCAAGGGGCAAGATCAGGCATGATCCTAGGACAAGAAGCCTAAGCAGCAGACCATCAGCCTCTCTTGTCTGGGTCCAGGGCTAAAGGAAAGGAAAGGAGTTTGACATTCACGACGGTCCTCTCAGTCACCAAAGTCTGGGTCCAGAGAGGGAATTGGGAGGAGAGCTCTAGCTTGCAGGAGAGCTCTAGCTTGCAGGAGAGCTCTAGCTTTTAGGAGAGCACACATTTTTCTTGGAGTGTGCTCACAGCAGTAGTGCTTTTGTATGCATTAGTTTAGCTAAGCTGGAACTGTGCTTCCCAGAATTCCCATCCAATTCTGAGTTGGGATTGGCCACAGAAGAAATGGCCAGAGATAAGCAAGGCCAAGGTAAAGCAGAAGCCAGCTTTCTCTGAGGTCCAAGTCAGGGGCCAAGCACCTGCAGCTCACCCACGTGGTCACTGACCTCCCAGTTCACTGTCACCAGGTCCGTGAGGCAGCAGTCCAGCCCGCAGCTTCTCAGGTCCCTCTAAATCTCCTCCTCCTCCTTAAGTTCTGTGCAGGCGCACATGCAGTTCTGTAGCACAGGGTGCCAGCTCTCTCTGCAGGCCCTCACATGGTAGAGGTCAGAGGCAACAGGGGACAGGTATATTCCACTTTGTCCTCCCTCTGCCCCAGCCCTGCTGACCTGCAGTGGCTCCAGGCCCACCAGGAGACCAGAGGCAACACCCTCTGATAGACTTGCTCCCAGCTCCCACAACTACATAAGGTCTAGTTCCCATGCTAAGTCTCTTATTCCGTATCACTTCCACTTGAATACAATAAGCTAGATTATGCTGTGGAGGCAAATTGAACCTAAACCTTAACAACAAAGTTTATTTCTTGCTCACAGTCCATCTGCAGCTCTGTCCTGCATCTTCACACTGGGACCCTGGCTGAAGGGGCAGCCTCTGTTTAGAGCATCGCTGGTCATCGTGGCAGATGGAGGAAAGACAGGGAACTACACGCTGCTCTTAAGGCTCTGCCTGGCAAGGACTCACACTACTTCGCCTCTTGCCTCACACTTCCTTGGCCAAAGCAGTTCCAACAAAAATGCCTGAATTCAACAGCAAAATGGGTGAATGTAATATAATGTTCGTGTGGTTTTTTCTGAAACCAAATACATGTTGTTTTTCCACATCAGTTCTGCAATTCTCCAACACCAACTGGGTGTCCAACAGTTTCATTACATTCTGATACTGACTACCAGAGTTGGCACAGACCCCATAGGTTAAAGGCTCAGTGCCACCAGACTGCTCCTCCTTCAACTGCTAGCTGCAAATGGGGTGCCCAGGCTGCCCACATTTCTGCCCAGCCAACTGCAAATTCAGGGGTTCCCATGACCCTCTCCTCAGGTTTAACAATTTGCTAGACTGACTCACAGAACTCAGGAAAATATTACATTTACAAATACCCGGTTTATTATAAAGGATACAACTCAGGAACAGCCAAATGTATAGGACAAGGTATGGAAGAGGTGGCACAGAGCTTCCATGTCCTCTCTGGGCACACCACCTGCCCAGCACTTCAATATGAACACCAACTTGGAAGCTCCCCAAACCTCATCATTGAGGAGTTTTTATGGAGGTTTCTTTATGTAGGTATTGAGTAGACCATTGGCCATTGGTGATTGAATTCAATCTCCAGCCCCTCTCCAACCCACCCCCCCCACCCCCGCCAAAGATCAGGGGATGGGGCAGAAAGTTCTAACTGCCAATCTTTTGGTTGGTTTTTCTGGCCCTACCCTCCATGAGTCATCTTACTGATGTACAAAAGCCAGTCTATTCCAAGGGTTTTAGGAGCTCTGTGCCAGGCACCAGGGACAAAGACCACATATTTATTTTTTATTTTACTATAATACGTCACGATAATAGATAAGTGGACACACACACACACACACACACATATCCTTCAGGAACCCAGCATAGTTTGTAGAAAGTCAGGGAAGCAGATTTGCAGATCACCATCGTCTCTCTTGCTGTCACAAACTGTGTTGTTCACTCGGCAGTACTTTGGGGACCTGAATTGGGCACAAGCGCTATATTTGGGGTTACTTTAAAACCAAGTCTTTATTTTATTTTTAGTAGCTCTCTTTGGGGACTAACATGCTACATTTTACTTCAGCTGCAAGATGATAAAATATTTATTTGAGAAATGAAGGAGTTGAATATCAAGTCATTTCTGAATCTTGAGACCCAAGAGGAAAATGCTTGTTTTTTCCCCTCTGATGTCTCAAAAAGAGACAAACTTTAAAGTGGCTGTGAGGGATCGGTATTGCAAGTGCTTGAGAAATAAATTAAAGGATTGTTACAGGTTATTCCCTGTGTGCTCATAAAACTACTTCTGGCTTTTAGCTATGATATAATCAATATCTCTTATAAAATGATGTTACCAGAAGGTTTCTTCTTGTGTTTCAAACAAACAGAAAATTAATTGAGACGTTAGAAGATCATTACTCTTTACCCATGAAATTATTTATCTATTTTTCTCCTAGAAGGCTACAAACTTATTGAGTATATGGACTGTATCTTGTTCATTTCTGTATACCCAGCAGTTACCTTAGTGCCTGGCATAGAAGAGATGCTCAACATGCTTGTTATATAACTATATTTTATCTATTTTAAGATGCATAGGTTTTTCACGTGCTAACATCTCTGAAATAGGATACATCTTACAATTGATAATGGTTTAAGTCACTGTCAGCCGGCTGTGAAAATCTTCAATTAATACCTCCTGGTAAAATCAAGAAAGCATCAGATTCATAGCAGGTTAAATTTGATGAAGTATGGGTAATTAATAAATTATTAAATATTACCTTCCTAGAGTTGTTTATTATAATATTGAGTCAAACATATTTCATAAAAAGATGTCATGAGTATGACGTTAAGTATCCTTTTACAATTTTACAGCCTCATAAATGATATAATTTAACTCAAAATCTATCATTGTCTTTTTTTTTTAACTTCTTACTTCAAATAAAATTATAACTCTACAAATGGAGCTTATCATTTTAACCAAGTTGATTGCTTTTATCCTGCCATATTGTTAGGTGAGAAATGGGCCCTTCTCTTCAGAGATTTTGTTGTCTTTTCATTCATTCTTTTATAATTTACTCAAAAGTATTAATACATGTTTTACATTAATTTGTGTTTTGTATTAATCGAATTATTAAACGTTGAATACATATAGTGGATAACATATTCTGCTAACAGCCCTGGAGAAGAGGAGTTTTTTCTATCCCTATGCCATCCGAGGCCCTTAAGCCACAGCAAACCTCCACTAAGCAAATAGCATCTATCTTAAGTGAAGTGACAGTCACTACATTGTGACCAACACTCTCCCAAGCTTTAGTAGGTAACCGGCTGCTGGACCTCTTCTATTTATGAATTTTAATTTACTTATATGTGTATGCTGCCTTGTTTGTCTAATTCTCCACTTGGAAGCTTATTTTAATAGCTCAGGGAAAAAAAGATTTCATTATAAACTGCATGAGCGTATTTGTTAAATTTGAAAGGATTTGGAAGAAAGGAAACTAAGAGGCATTTTTTTTAAAACAGTGTGTTTGTGTGTTGCAAATGAAGTAGATAGATGAAAGGAAGAAAAAGAAGTCTGATTTTTAAGGCAACAATCTGCTTATTATAGCAGAAGATCAGAAATGCCGACTGAATTCTTCAGTGGACCATTTCATCAGCTGCAGTCATGACAGGCTTTCACATAATCCCAGTGGTCTGTGGATTTACATAAAGGGAACTCCTTATATTATACATAAAAAGAAAATTCAAATGTACCCACTCTTTTCCAATTTTTAAATAAAAGATAGGTTTGTTACATGCTTAGTTGCATGCCAAATATGGAATATAGGTTATTCTCAGCTAAGGGCCAAAGAGGCCTTTTACGAGTAGTGGATATTGCACTCTTGGGCATTTATCCCAGAGAAATGAAAACTTATGTTTACAGCAAAGCCTGTACACAAATGTTCATAGCAGCTTTATTCATAATAGCCCAAAACTGGAAAGACCTCAGTGTCCTTCAGAAGGTGAATGATTAAACAAATTGTTATACATCCATGTCATGGAATGCTACACAGCAATAAAAAGGAACTATTGTTACATGTAACTATTTGGGTGTATTTCAAGGGCATTATACTGAGTGGAAAAAAGATGATCCTGGAAGGTTATATACTATATTATTCCATTTATGTAGCATTTTTGAAATAACAGAATTATGTAAGTGGGGAACAGATTAGTGGTTTCCAAGGGTTAGGCATTGAGGTGAGGGAGGTTGTTTGCGTGGTTACGAAGGAATAGAACAACACAGCCCTGTGTGGATGAATAGTTCTGTATCCTAGTTGTGATGGTAGTTACACAGATCCACACACGTAATAAAGTTGCATAGAGTTACCTACACAGACACACACCACACACACACACTGGCCACCTGAAAAACTGGTGAAATATGAATTATCCTGGTTGTGACATTGTACTATCATGTACATTTCAAAATGTAGATATCATATTATGTGTTTTTTACCAGATTAAAAAAAAATTATTCTACACCTTAACCTGTGATGAAGGTATATTGTTTCTCTGAGAACCCCTTAATAGCATTTTTGGTCACCTGTCCTTACATCACCTATAAAGTATTTCTCTTGACCTGACCTACCTTTCCCCAACCAATAACTGTGCAAATTGTGACAGATAAAACATGTTATGACCTTGCATCATCAAGCAACCAAAAGACTGTAGTAAAACAGCATTAAAGGAATCAGAGAGCTTGTGTAGGAGCATGGGAGGGAGGCCAAAATGGTAGCGGGTGAAGGAAACTTATGAAGAAAGGTGACAGATGAAAAAGGGGAGAGGAGAGAAAGTATTTCATCCAAATTGCGCGTACCTGACTCTCCCTGAAATTTCTGATCTTCCAGGGTTCCCTTTCCTTTGATATCCAAACACAATAACTCAGGCCCAGGGGTAGTCCCCTACAGAATATTCCTGAGAATTCCCAAGGAGGTCTTGCCCCCTCTCCATCTAAACTGACTTGTCCCTAACCATTTTTGGCCACTGTTACCACATTTCCATGATGCAAAATTGTATAAGCCCGTTCTCTGGGTCTGTTTTGAGACTGTCATAAAGGAATTAGGATTCAGAAAAGGAAACTTTAATTTGATCAAATCTGTGGAGCTTATCCCAAGTCTATTAGATTCACTCTGCCACGGGAATCCTTTACTATTCCTTGTAATCGGTCTCTCCCCTGCAATATGTCGTTGGACCCCAATCTACAACGGATCTGTTTCCAAAGAGTCTGTCCAAGAACAGAGAAGGGAACGGAAGCTTTGATTTTTTTTTTTTCATTGACTTCTGTGCTCTCATAAGACATCGCCAGAACCAACATAAATACTAATTAATCTTACCCATGAGGTATTCCCTGTTTTACAGACCTGATGTGACCAACCACTCTATTACATGTTCTTAACACTATGAAAATTCAAATTAAGATTTTTAATAATTTTCTTAACACTTTTTTCTGGATCGTGGGCCCCAAGAGTAAATTAGCGTCTATGAATCTGTCAAAAACTTACCTGTAAGCCCCCAATTCCAACAGCAACACCAAGGCCCCTCCTAAAGGGGGAACAAGAGTACTGGGCAAAGTGCCCACTCCCCATGTTCCAGGACCTACCGCGTCTCCCCACAGAGACACACAGCGCAGTAGGAATGTTGGGCAGTCCCTGTCCTTAATCCCTAATAATCTCAAGGCTTCAGGCAAATGAAGAGCATTTACTCCTGGTAGGAAGTTCGGTAATTCCATTTCAAAATGACGCTAGGAGTAAGATTGCCTGAGCTTCAGAATCTTTCAAAGTCTCTTTTTACTTCTTTGTCTCTCCTTTTTCCTTCTTTCTTCTTTTACTCAGAGAACTATCTAAATCTTTAGGTAAATAAAAGCAGTGTATTTCTGATTATTTTCTGTAGGCACAAGCATTGTTGCTCTGAATTTTTAAAAGCCTTTTCTTGTTGAAGTACTTTTATTTATAATTTTTTAACATAATGCTCCATTTTGCCTCTACTCTGTCATTTTGCTTTGCTTTTTCAAAATAACATTAGTCCCAGTATCACTGTGTACATCTTAAACACCAGGGAATTTAATATTAAAAATTTATTTTTGCTATCCATATAGAACATTTTTAATGGTACAAACTCATATCATTATGAGTATGAGTCTAATCAAGTGCCCTCTCATAGGTATTCTCCCTTTTTTGTTCTTTGGTTGTTATCTTTGTTATAACAAAAATAATATGTCCTGGTCTAGATCAAGAACCTAGCAACTTTGTTGTTAAACATTTCCCTGAGTACTGTATAGATTATATATAAGGAACAGTCTGAAACTTTATCATTCTATTTTCCTTCCTTCCTTTTAAAACATGATCTAAGAGTGGAGCAACCATGTATTACTAATTCACAAAGTAATATATAGTCACTCAATATTGTTAATTACATTAGTTATTAATGGAGAATTCCATTTTTAAAGACCTGTGTAATTCTATAATTTATTTGTTAGAAGTATAGAAAGTTAAGAATTTATAATATGCTTATCTTAATTCCTTTTCAGTTTTATATGTATATATACACACACACACATATATGTATTTAAGCACATACTATGAACTAGGAATGTTCTTAGAATGAATGGGGTGTAGTTCCTGTAGAACTTGGCCATCAGCATCATCTTGGAACTTGTTAAAAATGTAAATCCTCAGACTCCACCCCAGATCTACTGAATCAGGAGCTCTGAGAGTGGGGCCCAGCAATCAGTGGCTTAATAAGCTCTTCAAGCTGGTTCTGATGTGTGCTCGAGTTTGAGGACCATTGATCTACAAGAAACAAAAGCAGTTACCATGCAGTGTTGAATGTGTCTACACAGCATTCTGAAAAAGGGAAGAAACAGCAAAGAACTGCCTTAGAAAGTTAAGGAAGGCTCTACAGAAGAGGTGATGCTTGAGCCAACCTTAGGAGTGAGTAGGATTTTAGTCTTTAATTGAACAAATCTTTATTGAGCACATACTATCCTAGTTACTCTGCCAGACTGAGAAAGTTTAATAAAGCAATCAACAAAAGTCGTTGAGCAATAACTCCGAGGCAGATTTACAAGGAAGCTAACCAAGCTGAAGCTTCAGCCTTCCTCCCTTGCCTGGGACCCTTTTTTTGTCATTATACAAAATTATGAGAATACGTAATTGTGTGCTCTCTTTCTTACATCGAACCCCCCCAAATTGTGTAAGCCTCAGATCCCCCACAGAAACTGGAGCTACTTCACACTTGCTTTGTTTGGGGTAGAAGGGAGATAGTAAGGCAGCAAACAGGACCTTCCAGCAAAGGAAACCATATATGCCAGACGACGGAAGCAGAGAGTGATGAGTTTGTTGGTGTGACTGGAGTGTGGGTGAGTAGAGGGAAATGAGCTGAAAAGGTGCATTTCCAGAGGCCTTGGATGCACTGCCAAGGGATTGGACTTTATCCTCTACACAATAGATAACATTAGAGATTTTTCAGTCGGTGCCTGCATTTCACAAAGGTAACTATAGAAGGAAACAGATTGATGAAGGGAGAGGCTAGAGCCAGGAACATCAGTCAGCAGCATAATGAAATAGACCAGGAGGGAAATGTTGAAGGTGTAGGTTCAGGCAATAGGAATGAATCTGAGGGACATTTTAGAGAGAGAATCTACCTGGGGACCAATTGGAAGATAGACCAGGAAGAGGCATTAAAGGTGACTTTTAGATTTATAGTTTGGATGGTTTGGGTGCATTATAATGTAGATAATAAACCTCTCAAAGAAAAATATGAAAGGAGCAGCGGATTTCATGGAGAAAATAATGAGCTCCATTTTAAATAGTTGGGTTTTTCTACATTATGCTTCTATCATTCTGAAATATATATAATCCTAATAACTACTTTTGAAAAGAGCTGCACATTTGGAAGAAAAATCACTTATACATAGCCCCAGTGCCTTATAATTATACAATATCATTATTCTAAAAATTGTTATATTTTATAGTCATTAATTAAATCACTCTTTCTTTCTAAAGAACATGAAATGGGATTTAAGGATACAGGCAAAAGGCTGTCTTGCTGATAAAATATGAATCAAGCAGCATTTAAAATAATTTGGCACCATCTTTGCTGGCTAGAAAAATTGTTCTAAAATATCTGCAAATAGCTTCTATGATGAAATGGTCAGAAGACTCCCCACTTATGTCATTAAATAAAAGGTAGCAGAACAGGTAAGGTGGAGAGGTAACAGTAAGCTCAGCTTGGATCCAGGTGGAGGTTGGGGGTCAATGGAAGAAAGTGTAAAGTTGCATATCGAAGATATACGTGACAGAAGCAGTGAATTATATCTGCAATCCACATCAAAGAATCCTGATATCATTATATGGATTAGATATTTAGCAAAGCATGAAACAGCATGATGTCTCAAGAAAAAGGTCATCTAAAATATCCCTAATGGATCGTTCACTGAGATTATTCAGAGAGTGTCAACTCCTCAAGGATGAGGGACATCTGCTTTTGGTGCATGAGCTTTGCAGTGCCTGTTACACTTCACGACTTATTCATTACCGTTTAACAGGAAAGCCATTGGCAGGGCACCCCACTCTTAATTTAGTACTCTGTTTGCTGGGCCATGGCACTGCTAAACACAACAGAAAGAAGGAGTGGATGCTCCGGAGTTGCCATGAAAGTCCTTCGGCCAGCTTAACATCCATCAAAGAGTTCCTTGCTGTGAATTCTGAGTTGATACACCTGGGATTCTGACAGTATCCTGACCACATTTATACTCTTAGGATTAGAAATACTTCTCTCTTTTCCTGGATTTATCTCAAACCTGGTTAAAGTTAATTCCCCTAGTTCTCTAAATCTTTTATGACTCTGCAAGCTAAAGGTGATTTGAGGTATTCATACGGTTATCACTTGCTCAAGTGGCACATGGTTAAGAATTTTAAAACATAATAGTGGCGGGAGGAGGAAAGGGAGTTGTTGTTTAATGGGGATAGGTGAAGAGGTTCTAGAGATCTGCTTCACAACAATGTGAATATACCTAACATGACTGAACTGTACACTTCTAAAAATTAAGGTAGTTAAAAAAATAACAGTGGAGTAAAAATTCTCATTCTTATCATGTATTATGCCACAAGAAATCCCAGACTCTTAATGGCTACCTCAGATATTTAAGATTCCCCCAAAGAAATGTACCTCTTCCTTTCCATACTTGTTTTTGTAAAGAGTTCCTGGTTTGATTCTTGGGTCTTTAACTGTATATCTGTCAAAAGAAAATTGAACAACATATTCAACTGATAGGCATACAATTTGAATGTGGGTTAAAAGAAGAATTGTGTATCTGTTGCTGTAAGAAGTTGTGTAATTCATAAAACAAACCCCTTGATGTGGTGCAGAAAAGCAATTCTTAAAGATTCTAAACTCGAAGCAAAATCTGTCCATTCTTCAGTATTCCTCTTCATGGAGGAAAAAAAAAAAAAATGAACGATGTCAAACAGCACATGGATAGAAGATCATTTCTATTTTGTTCAAGAATGTAGGTGGTTTTGCTATAACGCAATATATGCATCCCAGAAAACGTTGCATTCTACTATGAATTGTGTGTTAAAAATAACAGGGCTTTTGAGAAAAATTGGATTAGCGACAGACCACTCAAACCTATGCAACTTTATATACAAAATACAACAATAATAACATACTAATAAAATGCTAGTATAGTTAAAAAGATATGTTAAATTCCTAGTGGGTAAATACTACGTTAATATAGGTATTTATTGAAGGAAATAACAGTGGCTTGATAGAAAGGAGCAACAGGAGGGTTGAGGCCACTGAGCTTCGTATCAACAAAGACAACATTCAGAAGGACTAGAGAAAACCAAACAAAGGGTTCTTCAAAGGCAGAGCAGTGGACCAGCTGAGCCAAGGGTAAGAATATGGGGTGAATGGCATCTTGAATATTCAACCCTGAATTCCCCTGTGCCTTTCTGTGCTCTTCTGCAGCAGTACACTTTATGTTCAGCTCCTGTTACTTGGATGTATAAAAGATTAACGCACTGGGAAAATCATGTATGGACCAATGCAAATTCAGTATTATTTTGACATTATCCTGCATTACTGCCATGGACTGAATTCCATAGATTGTATGTGTCCTCCAAAATTTGTATATTGAAACTTAATCCTCAGTGTGATGGTATTAGGAGGTGGGGCTTTGGGGAGGTGATTAGTGAGAAGGATGGAGCCCTCATGAATGAGATTAGTTACCTTATAAGAGAGGCCCCAGAGAGATCCCTTGTTCCTTCTACCATATGAGGACACAGGAAGAAGACGGTGTTATGAAGCAGGAAGCAAGCTCTCACCAGACACCTAATCTGCTGGAGCCTTGATCTTGGACTTCCCAACCTCCAGAATTGTGAGAAATAAATTTCTGTTGTTTATAAGCCACCCAGTCTATGGTATTCTGTTATACCAGCCCGAACAGACTATGGCAATTGCCAATCATGCTGAAGCTACTTTGAATTTTGGAAATGTACATTATACCAGAGTAGACTGTATCTGCATTTGAACATTTTCCTAAAATGCATATAATGTATAGATTTGTGTCAGGACAAATTGGGAATGGAGTTGGTTCCTACCCCTGCATCAACACCCGTGTGCAAATCCTTTTCTACAGCCAAATAAATGAATTTTCCTCTAAAACTGGTGCAAAAGTTCACTTTTCTCCAAGAGTCACTGAAAATGAGTAGCCGATTGAGTGCTACGAAAGGTTTCTTGATGTATAAATTAAGCAGGAAAAACTTTACTGTCTTCAAAACTATAGTTAAATATGGTGTTGTCATTAATGACTACTTGAAGGAGCAGTCCCTAAATGCACAGGACTTTCATAAAGCATAGTCCTCAGACCAACTGCTTTCAGAATTGCCTAGTGCGCTTGTTAAAAATGCAAATTCCTTTGGGCCAACCCAGGACCCTTGCAATCAGGATATCTGGCGGTAGGTTCCAAGAATCTTCATTTCATCAAGATATCCAGATGAGTCTGATGCTCTCTAAAGTTTGAGAAGCAATAATATTAGCATTTCTTACCAGACAATACAAATGGATATAGTATATAATAGTTGTCTCCCTATATTTTTCAAAGCATGTAGGACTTAGAATCTGAAACTTCCTCATGACAAGCACCTGAAGGGGGAAGCCATTACAAGAACAGACTTAGGCAAGTGCTACCTGACGCTGTTAAGGGATATTACACCTGAGACACTGGCCTTTGATGTGCATCTATACCCTGACAGGGCATTCAGGTCTTATGTTGAAGTCTTTAATCCATTTTGAGTTGATTTTCATGTATGGTGTGAGATAAGGATCCAGTTTCATTCTTTTGCGTGCAGCTGTCTAGTTTTCCCAACAACATTTATTGAAGAGACTATCCTTTCCCCATTGTATCTTCTTGGCTCCATTGTCATAAATTAATTGACCACATATTCATGGGTTTATTTCTGGGCTCTCTATTCCATTCCGTTGATCTATGTGTCTGTTTTTATGCCAGTACCATGCTATTGCAATTACTGTCACTTTAGGGTGAAATCAGAAAGTATGATGCCTCCAGCCTTGTTGTTCTTTGTCAAGATTGCTTTGGCTATTCAGGGTCTTTTGTGGTTGCATACAAATTTTAGGATTATTTGTTCTATTTCTGTGAAAAATGCCATTGAAATTTTGATAGGGATTGCATTGAAACTGTAAATTGCTTTGGGTAATATGGAAATTTTAACAATATTAATTTTTCCAGTCCATGAGCACAGAATATCTTTCCATTTCTTTGCATCTTCTTCAATTTCTTTCACTAATGTCTTATAGTTTTCAATGTATAGGTCTTTCACCTCCTTGGTTAAATTTATTCCTAGGTATTTTGTTCTTTTTGATGCAATTGTAAACGAGATTATTTTCTTAATTTCTCTTTCTGATAGTTTATTATTATTGTGTAGAAACATAACTGATTTTTGCATATTGATTTTGTGTCCTGCAACTTTATTGAATTTTTTAATAGCTTTTTTTGGTGGAGTCTTTAGGGTTTTCCATATATAAAAAAGAGACAGTTTTACTTCTTCCATTCTGATTCAGATGCCTTTTATTTCTTTTTCTTACCTAAGCATAACTTTTCAGTATTGCCCAGGGGTTAGATTAGAGTCATGCAAATGAAACTGTCACTTCAGGAATGACTGTTGTTGGTGGCTTAATCTTAATCAGTTGAACATTTGGAAATTTCTAATCCTTTAAAAATTAACAGTTATCTTGAATTTGAAGGAACCACAGTTGGCTGTCAGTGTGTCTAATCTTTCTAATTCTTCCCCTTCTTACAGCTATAGCCATTTTCTTGTCCTAGGCTGATGATCTGACTCCAAGATAAGAGGGGTGGAGTTGAGGTTGTAAGGGCAAGCAGTCACTCTTACCTCCAGTCCCATTCAGGATGTGCAAAATTATATGATTGAATGGTTTTTGTTTCAGTTGAGCTAGAAATAGGATTAACAAAAGCACCACTTCTATTACTACCTAAAGAAAATCTTACCTAAATGAAGCCCATTTCCTATTGAGCAGAGAATAAGTCACTGTTTAACTAGAAAGAGTACCCAGGAGAGCTAGCACTTATAACATCTAATTATTAAATCCAGTGTATTCAGTCTCAGAAACCTCCAAATGCCCTATGCCCTGGATGCCTGTCTTTCCTCACTCATGAAATTTAGAAAAAAGATCAATAAGAGATGAATTTCATGATACCCATCAGATATAGGAAGGAGGGCAATAAATTATGAATGTAATGATAACCCAGTAAAGTCCAGAACAGCTGATGGGAGCATACATTTATTTACAGGGATGAAAAGAGAACAGTCATGCACAGTCCCAAAGTCAGTGAGCTAAAAGGAGTATTTAATGCAAGATTCTTTGAATTGTTAGGTGATATCAACAGAGCCGGGTATCCTACTGTTGATTGTGGGCTAAGCCTCAGAGCACTGGATCCACTTCAACATTAGAAGTCTGGTGGGCTACACTGGTGTGTGTCCATCATCATTAGTCCTTCCTGGACCTTAGAGACAATCCAGAGTACAGGAAAGATGAAGTGAGATGTCAGCAACAGCAAGGTAAAAACAGAGCCAGGGCCATACCACTTTGGAAAGCCTCCCATGACCCATTGGAAATATGTATGGTTTACTCAAAAGCAAGAACCCTGGATTCAAAGCTCCAACAACAGAGAAGCAGCAGGAGCTTGGTCAGTTAACAAGAAAATCAACATAGAAGAGACATCTAATAGGTACCCAGCTACCTTCTGTGGGAAAACCAGATCATCAGGACTATACCATCTCTTCAAGCCTATGTCCTTCAAATTTAGAAGAATTTCAGGAATATAATAAAAAGTATGCCACAAGTAAGTCTGTCTTCAGATATTTCAGAGAGAATGTATGAGTTGTGCTTTTGAAATTTGTTTTCTAAGGATCCAAATTCACTACACGATCAGTGTACACACACACACACAGTGGAATGGATCTGTATGTATTGACTTGAAAATGTCCTTGATATATTGCCAAGTGAAAACATCTATAACAGTTCTGCTTATTAAGTAGTTAGGTCCAAAGAACTTAACAGTATTATTCTCAAGGTGTTTCCCTGGGAGATTGTAAACATCCCATGGTATCCCTGTGCATTTATTGTGGTGTTCCATGGCACCTACTGTTTGGGAACCACAGCCCTGGGTTATATACCTATGAGTGGAATTGATGAGTTGAGAAATATATGTTTATTCTTTTCTAGATATTGCCAACTTGCAAACTCCAAAGTGTTTCTACCAGTGTGCCCCAGCGGCAGTGTATGAAATTTCACATTGCTCCAAACTCTGGACTCCATTTGGTGTTGTCAGATGTCTGTCGATCTTATATCTGTGTAGTATTAATTCATTCTGACTTAATTTACATTTTCCTGGTTACTGGTAAGACTGATCATATCCTCTCATAATGTTACCAGTAACCTGTCCCTGATGAGCAGGCAGGTTTCTAACCAGAATGTATACAAGAGTTGAGAGGAAGAAGGAGGAGGTAAAAAACTTCGTAGATGGCAAAGTTAGGCAGCATTCTCTGCCATAAATCAAACATTCTCTTGAAGAATTCAAACAGTTTTGTTTGAATTATGGGTCTTTTTCTTTCCAATTGGTTTTGTATTTACTCCATTTGTTTATGCATATAAATATATATATACATATATATATATGTTTACTTTTGGAAAAATGGCGTCATACTATACCTACTGTATTTTTTCAGCTTTGTTGAGACATCATTGACATACAAGTTTGTATAAGCTTAAGGTATGCAACATGTTCTTTCAATACACTTATATTTCAAAATGATTACCACCACAGCGTTAGCTAACACCTCCATCACGTCACATAATTGCCATTTCTTTTTTGTGTTGAGAACATTTAAGATCTAGTCTCTCAGCAACTTTGACATATATAATACAGTATTGTTAACTAAAATCACAATGCCATGCGTTAGATACCCGGAACTCATTCATCTTATAACTGGAGGTTTGTACCCTTTGACCAACATCTCACCATTTCCCCTACCACTCAGCCTCTGGTACCCACCATTCTACTCTCTGTTTCTATGAGTTTGGCTTTTTTAGAGTCCACATATAAGTGATATCATGCAGTATTTGTCTTTCTCTGTCTGACTTATTTTGTTAAACATAATGCCCTCAAGGTTCATTCATGTTGTCACAAATGGAAGGACTCCCTTGTTTCTCATGGCTGAATAATATCCATTGTATATGTATATACCACACTTTCTTCATCCATTCATCTGTAGATGGACACTTAGGTTTCCATGTCTTGGCTATTGTGAATAATGCCGCAATGAACATAGGGGTGCAGATATCTCTTCAAGTTCCTGTTTTTATTTCCTTGGAAATATACTCAAATCTGGGATTACTGGATCATATGGTAGTTCTATTTTTAATTTTTTGAGGAACCTCCATACTGTTTTCCATAGTGGCTGTACCAATTTATGTTCCCACCAACAGTGTACATGGGTTCTCTTTTCTCCACATCCTCACCGATATTGTTATCTCATATTTTTTATAATAGTCATTCTGGCAGGTGTGAGATGAGATCTCATTTTGGTTTTGATTTGCATTTCTCTGATGATTAGTGATGTCAAGCACCTTTTCATGTACCTGTTGGCCATTTCTATGTTTTCTTTGGCAAAATGTCTATTCAATTCCTCTGCCCATTTTTTAATCAGATTGTTTGGGATTGGTTTGTTTTTTGCTATTGAGTTGTAGGAGTTCTTTATATATTTTGGATATCAATCCCTTTCAATTTGCAAATATTTTCTCCCATTCCATCAGTTGCCTTTTTATTTTGTTGATTGTTTCTTTTGCTGTGCAAATCTTTTTGGTTTGATGTAGTCCCAAGTATTAATTTTTGCTTTTGTTGCTTGTACTTTTGGTGTCATATCCAAAAATTGTTCCCATGACCAATGTAAAGGAGCTTTTTCCCTGTGTTTTTTCTAGGAGGAGTTTTTCAGTTTCCATTCTTATGTTTAAGGCTTTAACCCATTTTAAGTTAATTTTTGTGAGTGGTGTAAGATAGCGGTCCAATTTAATTCTTCTATATGTGGTTATGTAATTTTCCCAGAACCATTTATTAAAAAGACTATCTTTTCCCCATTGAGCGTTTTTGGCTCATTTGTCAAATATTAGTTGATCATACATGTGAGGGTTTATTTCTGAGCTCTTGACTATGTTCCATTCATCTGTCTTTTTTTTTTTTTTTTTTTTTAGGAAGATTAGCCCTGAGCTAACATCCACTGCCAATCCTCCTCTTTTCGCTGAGGAAGTTTGGCCCTGAGTTAATATCTGTGCCCATCTTCCTCTACTTTATATGTGGGATGCCTCCCACAGCATGGCTTGATAAGCAGTGCATAGGTCCGAGTCCAGGATCTGAACCTGGGAACCGCGGGCCACTGAAGTGGAGTGCGTGAACCTAACCACTACACCACCAGGCTGGCCCCCTCTGTGTCTTTTTTATGCTGATATCATACTTATTGCTATAGCTTTGTAATATAGCTTGAAGTCAGAAAGTGTGATGCCTCCAATTTTGTTCTTCTTTCTCAAGATTGCTTCAGCTATTTGGGGTGTTTTGTGGTTCCATAAAAATTTTAGGATTGTTTGCTCTATTTCTGTGAAATGACATTGGGCTTTTGATAGCGACTGCATTGTATCTATAGATGGCTTTGGGTAGTATGGACATTTTAACAATATTAATTCTTGAACACAGGATATCTTTCCATTTGTTTGTCTCTTCATCAAATTCTTTCAGTTTTTGGTGTACAGATCTTACACCTCCTTGGTTTAATTTATTCCTAGGTATTTTATTGTTTTTGTTGTATTTATACATGGGATTGTTTTCTTTTTTCTTTCTTTCTTTTTTTTCCTGAGGAGGATTAACCCTGAGCTAACATCTGTGCCAATCTTCCTCTATGTTGTATGTGGGTCACCGCCACAGCATGGCCGCCACCAGGTGATGTAGGTCCCTGCCCCATGCCCAGGAACCTAACCTGTCTGCCAAAGCAGAGCACACCAAACTTAACCACTAGGCCACAGGGTCAGCCCCTATGGGATTGTTTTCTTAATTTCTCTTCCTGATAGTTCGTTGTTAGTGTATAGAAATGCAACTGATTTTTGTATATTGATTTTCTATCCTGCAACTTTACTGAATTTGTTTATTAGTTCTAATAGAATTTTGGTGGAGTCTTCAGGATTTTCTATATAAGATCATATCATCTGCAAATAGAGACAGTTTTACTTCTTCCTTTCCAATTTGGATGCCTTTTGTTTCTTTTTCTTGACTGATTGCTCTGGCTAGGACTTTCAGTACAATTTTGAATAGGT
This sequence comes from Equus asinus, assembly GCF_041296235.1. Lineage (NCBI taxonomy): Eukaryota > Metazoa > Chordata > Mammalia > Perissodactyla > Equidae > Equus > Equus asinus. Next base: position 17,792,482 of record NC_091801.1, read on the forward strand.
TGATGAGAACTCATCTTGTTCCTGGTCTTAGAAGGTAAGATGTTGGCTGTGGGTTTGTCATATGTAGCCTTTATCGTGTTGAGGTACATTCTTTCTATACCCAATTTGTTGAGTGTGTTTATCACAAAAGGATGGTGTATTTTGTCAAGTGTTTTTTCTGCATCTATTGAGATGATCATATGATTTTTATCTTTCATTCTATTAACATGGTGTATCACACTAGTTTGCATATATTAAACCATCCTTGCATCCCAGGAATAAATCCCACTTGATCATGGTGTATGATCCTTTTAATGTGCTGTTGAATTTAGTTTGCTAATATTTTCTTGAGAATTTTGCATCTATACTTATCAGGGATATTCATCTGTAGTTCTCTTCTCTTGTAGTATCAGAGTAATGCTGGCCTCGTAAAATGAGTTTGAAAGTATTTCCTCCTCTTCAGTTTTTTGGAACACTTTGAGAAGGATAGGCACTAATTTGTCTTTAAAAGTTTGGTAGAATTCACCAGTGAAATCATCTTGTTCTGGGCTTTTCTGTGTTGGGAGGTTTTGAGTTACAGATTCAATCTCCTTCCTCATTGTTGGTCTGTTCAGACTTTTTATTTCTTCGTGATTCAGTCTTGGTAGTTTATATGTGTTCTAGGAATTTGTCCATTTCTTCTAGGTTGTCCAATTTTTTGGTGTATAATTGTTCGTAGTAGTCTCTTATAATCCTTTGTATTTCTGTTATATGATTCGTAATGTCTCCTCTTTCGTGTCTGATTTTACTTATATGAGTATGTAAATTCTTTTTTTTAGTCTAAAAAAGCTATTTAGACTTCTCCCTTTTTTTCTTAGTTATTCTATCTAAGGGTTTGTCAATTTTGTTTATCTTTTTAAAAAAACAGCTCCTAGTTTCATTAATTTTTGCTATTGTTTTTCTGGTCTCTATTTCACTTATCCACTCTGATCTTTGTTATTTCCTTCCTTCTGTTTACTTTGAGCTTAGTAAGTTCTCCTTCTTCTAGTTTCTTGAGTTATAAAGTTAGGTGGTTTTTTTGAGATATTTCTCCTTTTTTAATGCAGACATTTATCACTATAAATTTCTATTTTAGAAATGTTTTTGCAGCATCCCATAGGTTTTGATATATTGTGTTTCCATCTTTTTTTATTTCAAGATATTTTTTGATTTCCCTTTTGATTTCTTCTTTGACCCTTTGGTTGTTCAGGGGTGTGTTGTTTAATTTCCACATATGTGGGTTTTCCAGTTTTCCTCCTGTTATTGATTTCTGGTTTTATACCATTGTGTTCCAAAAAGATATTTGGTATGATTTCAATCTTCTTGAATTGGTTAAGACTTGTTTGGGGACCTATCACATGATCTATCTTGGAGAATGTTCCATGCACACTTGAGAAGAATGTGTATTGCACTGCTGTTGAATGGAATGTCTGTGTATGTCCATTTGCTCTAAAGTATGGTTCGAGTTCAATTTTTTCTTGTTGATTTTCTGTCTGGATGATCTATGCATTGTCAAAAGTGGAGTGTTGAAGACCTCTACTATTATTGCATTGTTAACTATTCTCCCTTCAGATCTGTTAGTATTTGCTTAATATATTTAGTTCTGATGTTAGGTGCATATATATTTATGATTGTAATAACTTCTGGATGAATTAACCCCCTTATCATTACATGATGACCTTCTTTGTCTCTTGTTACCATTTTTAGGTTAAAGTCTATCTTGTCTGATATAAGCATGGCTAACCCTGCTCTTTTTTGGTTTCCATTTACATAGAATATCTTTTTCCATCCCTCCCCTTTGAGTTATGTGTGTCCTTAAGCTAAAGTGAGTCTCTTGTAGGTAGCATATAATTGGTTCTTGGTTTTTTTCCATTAGCTACTCTCTGTCTTCAGATTGGCGATTTCAATTCATTTACATTTAAAGTAATTATTGATAAATAAGGACTTACTAATGCCATCTTATTAATTGTTTTCTGGCTGTTTTGTGGTTCCATTGTTCCTTTATTCCTCTCTTTCTTCATTCCTTTGTGAATTGATGATTTTCCATAGTTGTATGCTTTGATTCCCTTCTCTTTATCTTTTGTAAACCCATTATAGGTTTTTGTTTTGTGGTTACTGTGAAACATTTAAAATGCCAACTTATATCAGCCTATTTTACTCTGATAACAATTTAACTTTGATCATATACAAAAATTCTACCCTTTTGATGTCCAAATTTATATCTTTTTATATTGTGCATCCATTAACAAATTGTTGTAGCTGTAGCCTTCTTTAATACTTTTGTCCTTCAACCTTTATACTAGAGTTAAGTAGTTAACACACCACCACCATTACAGTATTCTGAATCTGACTCTGTTCTTACCTTTACCAGTGTATTGTGTATTTTCATATGTGTTCATGTTTTTCTTTCATTTCAGCTTGAAGAACTTCTTTCAGCATTTCTTGTAAAGCAGGTTTAGTGATGATGAATTCCCTCAGCTTTTGTTTATTATAGAAAGTCTTTATCAGGCCTTCATTTCTTAAGGACAACTTTGCTGGATAAAATTTTCTTAGCTGACAGTTTCTTTCTTTCAGCACTTTGAATTTATCCTCTCATTCTCTTCTGATCTGCAAGTTCTCTGCCAGAAATCTGCTGATAGCCTAATGGGGGGTTCCCTTTTATGAGAGAATTTTTTTTTCTTGCTGCTTTAAAATTCTTTGCTTGTCTTTGATTTTAGACAGTTTTGTAACAATGTATCTTGGAGAAGATCACATTAGATTGAAATTATGGAATGATCTATTAGCTCCATGAACTTGGATGTTCAAATTTCTCCCCAGGTCTGGGAAGTTTTCAACCAATTAGTCTTTAAATAAGCTTTCTGCCCCTTTCTCCTCTTCATCTGGGACTCTGATGATGTGTTCATTATTTCTTTTTATGGTATCCCATGAGTTTCATAGGCTGTCTTCATTCCTTTTCATCCTTTTTTCTTTTTGCTCCTCTAATTAGATAATTTCAGTTGACCTGTCTTCTGGGTCACTGATTTTTTCTTACATTTGGTCCAGTCTGATGTTGAAACTCTCTATTGAATTCTTTAGTTCAGTCATTGAATTCTTCAGCTCCAAAATTTCTGTTTGGTTCTTTTTTATGTTTCCTATCTCTTTTTTGAACTTCTTATTTTGTTCTTAATTTGTTTTTCTGATATCATGAAATTGTCTATTTGGGTTCTCTTGTAGTTCTCTGAGCATCTTTAGAATAATTATCTTGACTTCTTTGTGAGGCAGTTCCTGATCTCCATTTCTTTGGGGCCAACTACTGGAGGTTTCTTGTGTTCCTTTGGTGAAGTCATGTCTCCCTAATTCTATGTGATCCCTGTAGCCTTGCTTAGGTGTCTGCGCATTTGAAGAAGCAGTCATTTCTTCCAGAATTTATGGACTGACTTCAGCAAGGGAAGACTTTCACTTGTAGGTGGGGTCATGCTAGAACATGCTGTGACCCTGGATCTAGTGGTGCAGGGTGCCAAGTGTGGTGGCATGTAGTGGCACCAGGTCCAGGGGGGCTTGATGGCTCTTTAGCTCAACTTTAGCTCAACTCTTTAGTTCTTTAGACAATGGTGTGCTCTTTGGCCAGCACTGCAGAGGGTCCACACTGGCTGCAAGGGCTATTGGGGTCCTCAGCAACACTTCCAGGTCCAATGGCTAGAGATCAGGGCAGGTGGTGCTGGTGGCATGGCACACTCAGCTACAGAGGCCAGCTGCAGGTGCCTCTGTAGTAGCAGGGGCTGGCTGAAGATACACTTGTAGTGGTGGGGGCCAGGACAGGCAGTAAGGCCTGAGGCCAACTACAGTCTCTGCACTGGCAGCTGCAGGGACCATAACTGCTCCATGGCTGATCCATGGCTGTCAGCATGCTCTCCCTTGGCTGCACAATCTCTCCCTGGGCATGTGCAGTGGAGGCTGGTGACAGGGGTTGGGCTGGGGCATGCATGTGTGCAGCTGGAGAGGCTAGCCATGGTGATGCAGACTGGTGACAAAAGAAGTAGTTACAGGGGCCTAGGCTGTCAGCATGCTCTCCTGTGGCTGCACAATCTCCCTCAAAGTGTACACATTGCAGTGGAAGCTGGTGATGGGTGTCATTTAGGTGTCATACAAGTGCCCAGCTTGAGGGGCAGCCCTGAGTGCACACCCAGCAGTGAGGGTCAGTCAGCCACAGTGGGTCTAGGCCAGCATCTTGCACTCACATAGCCACAGGCTGCTGGTGCAGTTCCCAGGCTGGGGGTGGGGGGTGGGGGAGGGGCAGTGAAGGAGCAGGGAGGGATTCAGGTGACAAATATCAGCAAATGCAAACGTGTGGGGCAAAAGCTGGTGAAATCTACAGGACATCTGTGGCAGCTTTACTAGCAGTTGATTCCTTCTTCAGTGGCAGAAGCTGCTGAGTTTATCTGTAGAACAGGTCACTGTGAACCACAATTGCTCCCATTATGTGGCTGCTATTGGTAGCCCCTGCTTTTCTTACTTATTCCTAGCCATCTCTATATGTCTCGCTTTGCCAGTCTGGGTGGAATGGAAGCTGAAGCAGGAAAAGACTGGAGAAGCTGGCCACTCATCCTGCTTTTGCTTTCCTGGCGAGGGGAAATCTTTCCAGCTGGAAAGTTCCCTCTTGGCACTGAGCAATGCCTTAGGAGATGGAATGACGCAGGCAAAATGCAATTGTCTTCCTTCTCTTCTTGTGCAGTTACTCTCAGGATTTTTGTTCCACAGTGTGGCTAAAATTTCTTAAGTGGCGTCCAGAGCTCTCCCCAAGCTGTTTTTGTTCATAGATATATGTCTAATTGTTGATCTTTGTTGGAAGACGGAGGCTTGGGTCTCTTACGTCATCACCATTTTGGTGGTGTTGCCTATACCTGCTATTCTGTAATCTGCTTTTTCACTTAATGTTATTTTTGTGAAGATATTTCAAGGCCAATAAATACACATTTACAGTGATGTGTGTATATATATTTACATTGATGTTAAATCCATAAATGCTGCTGACCTTTGAATTCTCATGGTTTACCTGTATTGGTTCTCTGGGCTTCTCTGCAGACAGCGGTTGGTGAATGACAGTTTTGTTTCTTCCCTTCTAATTCTTAGCCTTTTTAAAAATTTATTCTTTTGCTTTAGCAATGACCATCAGTATGAGTCTATGGAATTGGTGTTACAGTACATTTGTTTTGTGTCTGATTTTTAAGTGAACACTTCTAATACTAACATTACATATAAATGTTTGCTGAAGATTTTTGATAGGTACCCTTTAATAGGTTAAGGAAATATATATTTGTTACACATTTCTATAGATATTTTATAATTAATAGATGTAGAAATTTGAAAAGTTGTTTTTGAGCGTATTGATATGATCATACGGTTTCTTTTCTTTAATACATCCCTATTAATATGGTTAAATAGCTTAATAGGTTTTACTAATGTTAAACTACAACTGCATTCAGTCACGATTTAAGTACCTTTCTATATTTAGTTTGCTAATATTCATTTTTAAGATTGGTACCTATGTTCATAAGTAAGATTGGCTTATAATTATTTTCCTCATGCTACCCTTGCCTGATTTTTCATATCAAAGATTATACAAGGCTAATGAAATCATTTTAGGAGCGTTTCTTCTTTCTCTAAACTCTGGAAGAGTTAAAATAAGGTTGGGATAACATTATGTATTGCGTAAGTGTTAGAGCTCCCCGAGCCTGCCATTTCTTTTTGTCTTGTAGTGTATAGTTTGGGGCATACAGGAGTCGAGAAGGATACAAATTTTTAACCACTAATTCAATTTTTTAATCAATAGTAAGTTTATTCAGGTTTTTTATCTCTTTTCAGCTAATTTTTTAAGTTACATTGTGGTAAATTACATTTTCCTAGGAAACTTAAGTTTTCAAATGTATTGGCTTAAGGTCATTTATAGTATTATCCATTTTTTGTTAATTTGATGAATCTTAGTTTACATCACTTTCTCATTGCTAATATTTGTCATTTGAATGCCTTTGTTCTTAAGCAGATTTGCTGATAATTTTTCTAGGTAAAATATGTTTCAAAGACTGATCTTTGGTTTTGTTGACGTTTGCCGTTACTTTTGCTTTCCATTTCATCGACTTCCCCTCTCGTCTTTAGTACGCCCTGTATTCTACTTTCTTGTAGTTGATACTGTTCTTTTACTAACTTCTTGATTTAGACATATGACTCATCAATTTCTCACCTTTATTCTTCTGCAACATGAGAGTTTAAATCATAAATTTCTCTCTTAGAAATGTTGTATCGACTTTTGATTGGGTTCTGATTCCACTAAAGTGCTTTCTTTAACCCACAAGTTGTTTAAAGTCTGTTTTTAAATTTCTAAATGTAGATAGATTTGTTAGTGAGTTCTAAATTTAATTACACTGTAATCAGAGAACATTTGTTTGACATCAATTCTCTGACATCTGTTAAAACTTGTTTTTTAGCCTGGTATTGAGTCAATTTTCAAAAAAATTCTATGTGTGCTTGGGAAGGAGGTCTGATCTTTCATATAATGGAGGATTTGTAATTTACAATCCTTAGGATATTGTCCATTTTTACCATATATATTTTGATGCTGCTGTATTGGATGCATTTAGATTAATAGTATTTACATCTTCCTGGTAAATTGAACATTTTAGATGAACACAAAGATGTACATATGTATATCTCTGTATTGACATACATAGACATATTAGACATATACACTATATATAGTGTTATATAAATATTGACATATTATCCCTAAAAATTGTTTTGCCCTAAATGCTTTGCTATTAATATAGCTATACTAGCTTTTTTTCTTTAGTATTTGTACAGTATGTCTTTTTCCGTTGTTTTATTTTCAACCTTTCCATTTTATGTCTCTTGTAAGCAGCTCTTAGGAGGATATTTTTATTATCCAATATACATGCTCTTTTAACTGGAGAAGGTAATCCTTTTTTATTTACTTTTATTTCCTCATTGCTTTTTTGATGTTCTCTCCTTTTCTGCCTTGTAGATACCTTACCTGCCTTGAAGCCCCTTTACCCTTCCCCATTGATAATGTAGTTGTCTTACATATTTTATCTACATACACTGATACCCACATCGAAGTATCCTATCTCAGGTATTCTGAGGTTCCTTCCTTTCTTTTCTGTTCCAGGAACTTCCTCTAGCCATTCTTTTTGATACTGTAAAGACCTTGAGGGCATAATCCTGCTATGTGTTGGATATAGTGGCTTTTACTTACAGCAGATCGTCTGCTCGTATGCTTTGTAATATTTTTATCATGAACACTTCTTCAGCAAGACTTCAGATGTAAGAATTCTGAGTGGCCTGGCTGGAGGGCACATCTTTCTCTGTCTGAAGAGGTTTTGCATTTATTACTACAAAGTGCTTCCTGATCAAATTTTACTGGCATGTAGGCTTTTTTTAAATCTCATTCTTTAACTGAGGCTCTTGCCCTTTGAAGCTTTAGTTTTGTGCTAGAATCTCAGTTCCAACTGCCCACTTTGGGCTCCAGATCTCTGTGAGTGACAGACACCCACAACTCTGAACGTGGACTACCATCACCGCCCACATGTGTACAGCTCTAGTTGGCATTATCTTATTTTAGGCTCCTGAGAATTTCCCTTATGTTTCGGGGAGCTCCACTCTACTTTTAAAGGATGTTGGTTATATTTTATTCAGCATTTTCTAGCTATCTTCTAGCAGGTGAGTGCTGAAGTTATCTAGCTCTCTGTTTGACCAGAAATGTAAGCCCCTTGTCTAGTTTGTCGTTAACATAAACTGTCTAGAAAATTTTGGAATCTTTTTTTCATTCCTGGTATTCTGAAATGTTATGATGATGTAATTTGGTGTGGGTCTATTTTCATTTCTTGTGCACTCAATACCCCTTTTAATCTGGAAATTTATGTTTTCAGTTCTGAAAATTCTTGTATTAATGGTCTGATAATATTCTCCTTTCTACTTTTTCTATTCTTGGTGGCTTTCTTATTCATCAGATGTTAGACTACATGATTTAATTTATTTTCTTATATTTTCTCTATTTTCCATCTTCTTACCATTTTGTTGTACTTTCTGGGGAATTTCCTCAACTTCATTTTCCAATTATTCTATCGGATTTTAAATTTATGCCCTTTTTTATTCTCGAATTATTCCTTTTTCAGAGCATTCTGCTCTTGTTTCTTGAATATAAAATCTCCTCTTAGCTCAGAAACATTCATTGCACTTATTAATTTCTGTTTCTTTGAAATTCTGCTCTCCTTCCTGCATTATCTGCATTTCCTCTGAACTCCTCTTTCCTGTTTTCAAGTATCTCTGTTTCTTGTCAGATGATTTTAGCAAATATCTGGTAAGCCTTGACTACACATTTATAGTAAGAGCTAGGCACTGAAAAGCTGACAGGAAAAGCAAATCAAGACCACAATGCACTGTTGGTGGGAATGTAAATTGTTATAGCCACTATGGAAAGCAGTATGAAGGTTCCTCAAAAAATTAAAAATAGAACTACCATATGATCCAGCAATTCTACTTCTGGGTCTATATCTAAAGGAAATGAAAACAGGATCTCAAAAAGATATTTGCACTTCCATGTTCATTGCAGCATTGTTTGCAATAACTGAGATATAGAAACAACCTAAGTGTCTGTCAACAGATGAATGGATAAAAAACATATGATATATATTTATATATTTTTTATATTTGTATAAAATGCAATATTATTCAGCCATGAGAATGTAGGAAATCTTGCCATTTACCACAACGTGCCTGGACCCCGAGGGCACTATGCTAAGTGAAACAAGTCAGACGGAAAAAGACAAACACTATATGATCTCACTTATATGTGGAAATTTAAAAAGCCAAACTCATAGAAACAGAGGGTAGAATAGTAGTATCAGGGGCTGGGGGAAATGGTGAGATGTTGGTCAAAGGGTACAAACTTGAAGTTATAAGATGAATAAGTTCTGGGGATCTAATGCATAGCATAGGCATACCAAAGGCAAAGTTAGTGTTTCTCATTCCACTTCTCTTTGTTATTTTGAAGGCGACTGTGTAGGGGCAGTGGAATGGCAACATCTTTATCCCACATGTTGAAACAGGAAATCCTGTCAATAGAGAAGCACATTGGTTAAGTCAGGATCAATTACATGGAAGTTGGTTAAAAGAACCCCTTCTGTACTTTAAATTATCCAAATAAACCTCAAGCATGCTTTTGTATAGTATCACCAAATAAAAAACAAATCCAGAGTTAGGTAAGGATATTGCAAATGCAGGAAAAAAAGACTATTGTAACAGAGTGAACGTGCCAGGCTTAAGATGTACAAGTCTCAAAAGTCAGACAGAAAAGGGCTTTTCCTTTATGGAGAAGAGTGAACAAGGCTAGAAAGAACCAGGTATGAGGAAGTGGGATGAACAGCTGGAAGGGGCCTGATCAGAGAATAGATCAGAGTATGTTGCACCATGAGGTTAGTTGATGCTCAGGACGGGCTGTTACAGAGGGGCTGTATGCCGTCTCAGGCTGAGGGTGGGTAAAAGTTCAGGGCCCTGGTGGGAAGAGAAAGGCTTACCTAATGTTTGGTCGAGTCAAGGAGCAGATATTTGGCCCAGATTGATCAGTGGGGATGAACAGTTCAGCTAATTATTTATGAGGCAAAGAATGGGAATCTGAGGGTCTATGTCTGAGCTTGTCGTAAGTAAACAAGGGGGAAATCCGTGAGTCTTTTCTAAGTCATATGAGGAGGATGGTTCCTTGCAGTAAGCCATTTCCAGAACACAAAGGGGCAGTGGGATGACTGTAACTGTCATTGTTTTCCAGGATCATAGGGCTTAGGTAAACTTCAACATTGTCATTCTCTCTTTTCCCTTCTGTTCCTGACCCAACCCACCTTGCATGGAAGCCTCTCAATGATGCTTCTTACTCTACTTTCCTTCGCCTTTGCCCGGCTAACTCCTGCTCATCATTCAGTGTTACATAGGCATCACCTCTCCTGGGAAGGTGTCCCAAACTGCCTCCCAAAATGTAGTTAAACAGTCCTCATGTGTCTTCTCTCTGTAGATTAAGCATGTAACTTCTGCTTAGTCTTTGAGGGCCGAGCTGTATCTTACTCATTATCATATCCTTAGCACATAGCTGAGAGCCTGTAGGTGCTCAGTAAACAGTGAACGGATGTGGGGTGGTTACCATAGCTGTGACTTTTGAAAATCAGCCTGTTCTCACAGACAACTGAGAGACAGAACGATCTCCAGATCCTCTAGATTGTTCAAAGGATGATGATCCAGTTGCTTGATCATCCAACCCTCCATTTGGATGATTCCTCACTGGTCTTTACCATCAGCTGGCAATTAATGTGGAAGAAAATAATGTGCTGATTTCCATTTCATCTTCTTAGCTGCTTTAGAAAAATGCTTTCTTTACTGAGAATAACTTTAAAAATTGAGTAGTTATTTTGCTTTATATATTATTTTCAATACTGACCTATAGGTCAGTATAACTGATGACTAAAAGGTGACACTAGTGCTAAATTGTCCTGGCCATTTTTTGTTTTTGCCTTTTTAAAAAATTTTATTGAGGTCGTATTGGCTTTTAACATTGTGTAAATTTCAGGTGCACACTTTTATATTTCAGTTTCATATAGATTGCTTCGTGTTCACCACCAATAGTCTAGTTTTTATCTGTCACCATACACGTGCCTCTTTTCCCCTTTCTCCCTCATTCACCCCCTTTTCCTCTAGTAACTACTAATCTATTCTCCTTATCTATGTGTTTATCTTCCACGTATGAGTGAAACCATATAGTATTTGTCTTTCTCTGACTTATTTCACTTAAGCTAATACCCTCAAGGTCGATCCATGTTGTCGCAAATGGCATGATTTTGTCTTTTTTTATGGCTGGGTAGTGTTCCATTGTATATATATATATACCACATCTTCTTTATCCATTCATGCATTAATGGGAGCTTCGGTTGCTTCCACAACTTGGCTATTGTGAATAATGCTGCAATGAACATAGGTTGCATAAATCTTTTTGAATTCTTGATTTCATATTCTTTGGATAAATACCCAGTAGTGGAATAGCTGCATCATACAGTTTTTCTATTTTTAGTTTTTTGAGAAATCTCCATAATGTTTTCGATAGTTCAGTGCCATAATTTTCTTAATTAAAAAGCAATTGAACTACTTGATTTCCAAGTGCCCCTTAAACTATAATTCTTCCAGATTCAGCATGTCTTTCTGAGTCTAGAAGTTTACATATCCCTGGGAAAATCTTTCTCAAGTTCACCCATATTTTTCTTCTAACTCTGAGAGTCTTTCTGATAGCATTCAATCCCAAGAAAGATCCCAGTTCCTTAAACCTTCCATAAAATCACCTAACACAGGCCCGAATCCCATAAATTCTTTCCAACACCCTCCTTCAGAGATCACCCTTTCCTGCAACAAGCCAATAACCCAAACTTTTTTTTGACTACTGGTATGTTCTGAGAGTCTTTGACGGGCTTCAACAGTCCTTTCAAATTGGTGAATGTACCAATTAATAGTTAGGGAAACGTCAAGAATCTTTCTATTTTCAACATGTGTGCTTTGTTTTGATTTATGAGACTCACTATCCAATTATAACAATCAGCATTCAGCCTTGAAGAGAACCACAGGGAAAACCTAGGCACCAAAGCAAAGCTTTACCAGGCCTTCCCACCTTGACCTAATGTCGTGGGAATAATGCTTTTCTGATGACTAGCACTCAGGCTAGTAGTATGAATTTCTATTATATTAAAATTTATAAGCAATGCTTTCATTTGGACTGAACTAATTTTATTGCACTATTGGGCCTCCACTAATATTTATGACTATTTTAATTCCTAATTAGTTGTTAGTTAATATATTTTCATCTTTAATGGTGAAACAAGAGACTTAGATGCCTAAATTTCTGGAGTCTTTTGTTGGATTTATTGGCGCTGTGCTTTAGGGAAGTGATAACTTGAAATGTGCTTCTGGGCTTGGAGAGAGCGGATAAGGACTGGGTAAAATTAGCCCCAGAATTTTAACAACTTACCAAATGCCTTTGGTTTACAGGAAAGCGTATCCTCTGGCCAAGTTTGCCTTCTAGCAGCTGACCAATATTTGAAATGTTGACAAGTCATAAGAAGCACAAATAATATCAGGAGAAATAAGCATTTCTTTAAGTGTGTAGCTGAAGTGGCCACTACAGTCATCAGAAGAGGATGCAATACTGTGACGTAAGAAGCAGCATATGCTAAGATTACACTTAAACGTAATAAAATTTCAAAATTAAGGACTTGTGAGTTGAAAAATGGGATGAGTGGACAAAATTTAAGAGGACCCCCTCACCAATTTCTTGGTGAAAGGAACTAGAATTAGAAATCTAGAAATGCTCTGGAGCAATCTTGGAGAAAGTACATATCTGAGGAAAGAGGAAAATGGGTGATTCATTTATTCCATCTACAAAATATTTCTTCAGTGCCTGTTATGTGTCATGCACGGTTCTAAGCACTGGGATATAGGAAGAGGGGGGAAAAAAGGAGTTCCACAGTTTCAACTCTCATGGAAATAATGGAGAAAACAGATATTAATGTGACAATTATAGTGGGTTGAATGGTGGCCCTCCAAAAGATATGTCCATACCCTCACTCTTGGAACCTGTGAATGTGACCTAATTTGAAAAGTCTTTTCAGATGTACTTAAGTTAAGGATCTCAAGATGAGAGCATCCTGGATTACCCAGATTGGCCCTAAATCCAATGACAAGTATCCTTAGGAGACACAGAAGAGGAGAAGACCACACAAAGACAGAGGCAGAGATGGGAGTGATGTGGCCACTAGCCGAGGAATGCCCACAGCCACCAGAGGCTGGAAGAGACAAGGAAGTCTCCTCCCCTAGAGCCTTCAGAGGGAGCATGGCCCTGCCAACACCTGGATTTTGGACTTTTGGCCTCCTGTGAGAAGTAGAGAAAATAAATCTCTGTTGTTTTAACCCATGTGATTTGTTGCAATTTGTTATATTTGCCTTAGGGAACTAATAATTATGGAAATGAGATATAATTAAAAGTTCCATAAAAGCAGATAACAAAAGTACTTGACCTAAACTTGGTGGTCAGAGAAGCCTCCCAAGAGGTCATAGACAAAGATGCTAAAAGAATATTCTAGAAGATAAAATGGGTCCAGACCAAAAAGACAATTTTAGGGGTAAATAAGAGAGGACACTTTTCAGTGCCTTAAGATTTAATGTGTGCTAATATGGAGTTAATATGATTATGCAAATTAAATCAAACACTAGTTGACTACAAACTTGGTATCAAGATTTCTTATTCGAAACCCGTTATGTGACACATAAGTGCACTGCCTAACACTTTTCCAAACCAACGAAACTTCGGAGTCACTTAGAGCAGGACTGTCCTCTCCCGTGCTTCTCTGCTACCTCGGGCAGCTGGGAGGCAGGCCATCCGTTGCCGAGTTCAGAAGCACCTCAGGTGTCTTCCCACAGCCACACATAGGACTCACCCTGAAGCTACTGGAGGACACTAATCACCCCTCCAGGGACACCTGAACCAGGTGTGTAATCAGCCCTGGGCCTAAAAGACAGGTGGGGCTTCACAGAGGCCAGACTAGGCCACGAAGTAAGCACTGCACAGGAACCAAGAGAGCCATGACATTAGTGCCAGACTGAAATAGGAGTTTTTTTTAAATTGCAAAGAAATTATTTTTGAATTTTGAATCATTTATTATTTAATGAATTCCTGCTAGTCACCAGGCATAGGTTTAAAGTACTTTATAGATATTAATTTAAGCCTAAGAAATCTGTGAAAAATATACTATTCCCCACTTTACAAATGAGGAAACTGAAGTGCAGAGAGCTAAAGTAAATTGCCAGAAGTCACTCAGCTAATAAGTGGCAGAACTGGGATCAAACTCAGCCTGACTGGTTCTAGAATTCATGCTTTTAATCACTGCATTTTCTATAATCTCTGTAATCCCATAACAACAACAACCGCCACTAACGTTATCAAATACTGATTAACAAGGAAGTGTAATTATCATCTTCATTTTACAGATGGAGAACATGAGGCTCAGAGAGGTTAAGGAATTTGCCGTATATCACACAGATGCTACATGGGGGAGCCTGAATTTAATCCTAGGGAGTCAGACTGCAGAGACCAGGGAATTCACCACCGCACTAGAGTGGCTTCAAATCCGGCTATTGCCTTTGTGCTCGGAAACATTCCAGCTTTGTTCATATTCTTGGTTTATTTATTGCTCCACTCCCCTCCAAAGCCATCTATAGGTTTTAATCTCTTGGAACAAGGGAACAATCTCACCATATTCTTCATTTTAACTAGATACCTGTGAAGTAGAACATTATCTTCCCTGCCCCCATCTTTTCTTTTCATATGCTTTTCAAATAACAATAATAATAACAAATAGCTAATTTTTCTGAGCTTTTGCTATGCGCCAGACTGTCTTCTATATGCTTTACTTCTATTATTCCAATTAAGCCTACCAAAACAAAGCCTTGTTCATAGGTTATCTTCACAGTATGGATAAGGAAACAGGCTCAGAAATGTTAAAACTTCCCCCAAAGTCACACAGCCAATGCTCCCAGAGCCAGCATTCCAGCCAGGGTCATCAGATTCCTCAAGTCCATACTCTTGACCTTTACACTCAACTGCCTCCAGCTCTTAAACAGGTCTGACTATATGTGACTGGTAATCGTATGAGGAAAGAAATACCGCTGGGTTCCAAGGCCAGAGCGCTCTGCAAAGGAGCATCCTTTCCTAGAATATCAGAGAGCTGTTGGCAGCAAAGACCTGGGCTGGTTGGCAAACAGCCTTAGGCCATCCTGACAAGGAAGGTAATACTTGGTTTGTCATCATAATCCAGGGTCACCCAGCTTTGCAGTTCAAGACTGTTTATCACTTCATCCACATGCAATCATGCCCTAAGGAAACAACTGAAGGTGACCTTCCCACAGTGGGTTGATTGGAACTGTGAAATACCTGCATATTGATTTATAAGGCAAATAACCCCTAACAGGAAAGACCAGAGTATGAGACCCACTGGCCAGATCCCCTCAAACACTACATCAGGAAGCTCGAAGTTGCTTATTCTTCTGAGGTAACCTCAGAAGAGCCTGAAGACACTTACCCCATCAGTAAATTATGGGCACCAGAGTTAGGCATATTCTGTTCCACTACTTTGCTGTGCATCCTTGGGAAAATGGTCTTGCCTCTGTGATCCTGAGTCTTCTCGTTCACAAATGTATCTACAGTTACCTCCTTTCTCAAGGTGTTATTGAAAAGATTAGAAATATCTATAAGACAGATGGCACTTAAAAAATCTCACATGAGTAGCGTCGTCCCCTATGTCTTGATATAGGCAAGGGCCTGCCACTCAGACAGTTACTTATCCATGTAATATCCAAGCATATCCATGTTACTTATCCATGTAATATCCAAGTAATATCCATGTTACATATCCAAGCATCCTTTTCCCAAAATATTACTGGAGAAAAGCTGATAACTCATTTTAATTTACTTTCCTAATATCACAACAAAATACAATTCCTGATTTTGCAAATTCTTTTTTGTTGGTTTCCTTTAGACCAACTGCTTTTGATGACATTAGTTTCCGAGGAAGCCTTCTCCAGGTCATGCTGGAGGCTGTGTTACTTCCATGCAACTTTCCTATGGGGAAGCTACTCTTTTCTGTGGGATGAGGATTCTTATTTTAGCATGTGCCCCAGAAAATAGCACTTATGGACTCATCTCCAGAGCGTTTACTCATATTTTTTTAGGTTCATGTGGCTCTCTACCCTCTGAATACAGCACTATTTCCTCATCTCCACTGGCATTCAGCGATAAACCTTAATATCAAAATCTGTCTCTATACTGGGTTTAGAGACAAGTTGCAAAGATGACTGAAGGATTAGAACATCTAATGTATAAAGAAAAGTGAAAGATACCCATGTGCTTTATCTCGCAAAGGCAAGAAACCAGCCATTGCTCACTGAAGAATGGAACAAGAAAAAATGAAATTGTGCTGCAGTGTAAGGGACTAAGAAAAATGTCTGACAGTCTTGTTAAACGTGCATATGAGTTAAATTAGGATGTTGTCGACTCTCCTCTTTTGGAGACTTAAAAGATGTGGTTTAGATGCAGCTATTGGGGACAGTTTAGTTCAGTCCTAGCTGTACCTTGCCCAAGGGCTGACAGATGGATCAGATGACCTCTCAGCATCCCTTCCAGCCCCACACTTCTGTTCTTCTATGCTTGTTGGACTAGATGTTAGCTGAGTCAGATTTGCCCTTGCAAGGTAGTGGAGGAGTCAGCTACTTGAAAGAAAGCAGGTAGACTTTTTGTCCCCAAAATAAATGCCTCTCTACCCTGTTCCAGATTAAATTATGCCACTAGAGGTGTATTTCCTTGAGTCACAAAGTATTTTTAGTGCTCACAGAATGCAGACACAGACACCCAAGTGAAGAGAAGTAATTAACCCTTATCAGGTAAGGGCTTAGCAGGGATCAAGGCCCTGCAACAGACAAAGACTGGAAATGCAGGAAGAGGGAGTCCCAAAGCAGAGAGAAGACAGAGACATCACTGTACAGACAAACCGCCAAATTGGTAGTATAATTCTAGACTTGTATAGAAAACAGGGCTCTCCTCCCTCCCAGCTAGATTCGGTCATTCTTCCACTGAATGTAGAGCTCCTATCAGGTGCAGAGCACTAGACAAGGCACTGGGGACACTCCAGTGAGCCAAACAGATGTAGCTCCCGCTTTTCTGAAAAACACTGAACACGTGGTGAACATGTAGTAAATTACTATATGGGTTCTACGTGTATGCAACAAATAATGATTGAGTTGCTGATACGCACAAGGCACCATTCTAGGCACTTGGAGTGGGGTGGTAACCAAATGGACAAATCCTTTGCCCTCATGGAGCTTACATTCTGGTCAGAGGAGGTAATGTAATGAAAGAAGCACAAGGTGCTCTAAGAACAAGGACAAAGAGACCTACCCTAGCTGCCGAGTCCTCCCTGAGAAGGGGATGTTTCTACTGACACGTGAAGGCTGAGTAGGAACTGGTGAAAGGCAGGTACTGGGGAAAGAGGAGGCACCTGCAGAATGTCCCATTTAAAGTAACCAAATGTTGTCAATCTACCGCAGTTTTGCTTGTGTAGTAGGAGGAAGGATAATTTATATCTTTCTTTCTCTTAGTATTATTCAAATATTTGTGTAATAATGAATTTTAAATATTGTTAAAGTCATGCTTAAAACTATTTTATCTCATTTTTACCTTGTGGTTTGAATGTGTTGGTCTTTAAACTATGACTTGTAAATTATGGTCAAATTCTATACGGATATAATTCAGACACCAAATTCAAAATCAAATAGGCATTTTACCCTGATGAGGCAAGGATTGAGTCTAATTCCAGAATGTGTTTGGTGTTACTGTCTGCAAACAAGATAACATGTTTGACATTGTGACGTGGATCTTTCCCCACCTACATTGAATATGAATTATAGGTTGGTTCCTGCACTACAGGTGGACCTGTGGCAGCCCAGCAGTATCTCCTATGTCTCAGAGGGAGCAGTTACTGATGTGCATATTCCCCAAAACGGTTCCCAAGCCTTGTTAGCCTTCTTACAGGAAGCCAACATCCAGCACAAGTAAGCATTCTTTATCACTTGCTTAATTCATTTGTACTAAACTGAACTGAATGGTAGCTGTGCTCAGGTTATTTATTGAGTGCCTAGCACAGTGTTTCAGTTATATTTATCTTTGATGAGCTGATTACTATAATGGGGGAGGGGAGGGAGACCACACTGACATATCACTACACCATTAAGTGATCAGTGTAAACATAGAAAGTTTTTTCTATGTGAGAAAAGGAGAGCAGCGTAGCAATGCCTAGAAAGTGGATGGGAAGGCATGAGCAGAAACAGCTTTCTGCAGGAGATGCATTGGTTAGCAAAGGATGAGACTTGGGACATGCAGGTGGAGGGGAGAGTGAGAGCAAGGGGAAGAAGCAGCATAGAATGTGTGCGGGGAACTGATGTAGTTCTGTGTTATTAGTGTACAAAGTACAAGTCAGAAAGTAGAAAGAAAAGATACTGAAGAGGCTGGGGGAGGCCAGGTTGTGGGAAGTTTGATGTATAGTGTTAGGAGCTCAGACCTTATCCTGTGGTTGGTGTTGCACAATTGGAGGATGTAAGCAAGGGAACCACATGTCACTGGGGTGCAGGGACAATAGTAGACTATAATAATAATCCAGGTAACAGCGAGGCCCTGAGTCAGGACCTGAGTAATGGGATCAGGAGAGCACTCAAATAGTTCAGAGGCAAAACCACCTGGACTCGCACTTGGTTGGATGGAGGTAGAAGAGGAAGAAGTCAAGGGTGACTCCAAGTCTTCTAGCTTGGGTGATTGAGTAGACAGTCAAACAGATTTGAATATTTTGAGATTTTTGTTTTGTTTTTAGAAATAGTTATGTAGTAATAATGAAGCAAGTGGAAGAAAGTCACAGGAGGCAAAGGAGAAACGAAAAACTTTCAAGAGAGGGAACAATAATGGTGCCAAAGGCTGCAATGATATCCAGCAAGAAAAGGACTGACCAGTTTCCTTTGGGTTTGGCAATGGAAACTGTGTTGATAACTGTAATGGTGGGATTAGTTTGTTAGGAGTAGAAGACAGAGAAGTGAACAGGAGGTAAGAACAGACAAGTGTTTTCTCACTATAGAAGCAGGGCAGATTACTGCTCTTAGAAGTTATGATAAGGAGAGCAGGAGAGAATGAGGAGCGACTACAGGGAGATGCAGCATCCACGGCTGTCTGAGATTTGGGATTTGTCTGTGTAGGAGGCAATTTTGGCATGGAGGCTGAGGGGAAGGACCAGGAGGGAAGGAGATAGGAATGAATGTACAGATGGAGGAGTGGGTCTGAACAGTAGGAAGGATAGCTTATCCCACAAGACGGAAGAGGTGAATATGGGCCTATTTAAAATTATAGAGAGGAGAAACAACAAGTTGAAAGAGATCATAACTGACAGCTAAATTTTCTGGATGAAGTAAGAAGCAAAATTATCTACCGAAAGTGAAGAAACAGGGGTTGAAGAGAGTTGCAGAGAAGAGAGAGTGTAACCCTGATACAGAGTTAAGAACGATAGGACAAAATGGAAGAATCAAGGAAGGTATGAAGATCTTTATATCGAAAACAGATGTAGTAAGACTGAGGGCAACAAATTGGAAAGAAGGGAGTTTGACAAAGCACAGGCTATTAGATATTAAGAGTTACGGTGTAGAACATTTAAGGCTGGTGACAAGATTCAACGAATAGCTGTGGAGGAGAAGGCTGAAGTCAAGTGGAGATCATTGAGGCTGATGTGGTCAAGAATGAGTGGGCTTAACCACCAAAGAATCATCACAGTAGTCTTGGTTCTCCTTGGCTGATGGCTAGATTAGAGGTGGAGGGAAGGAGTATGCTCCTGGGACCGGAATATCAGGAAGTAGCCAGGAGTTAAAGGTAAGCTACTAGGAATGGCATGATGCTGAAAGGAGGATGTGCTTTTCCTGGAAGTTGCAAGAGTGATCTGAAAGCACAAAAGGGAGTTCAGGAGAAGGCTGACCCCCCTCCCTTCTGACTCCATGGTAGCTGGAGTGGAAGAAGAGGAAGCCGCAAAAGAATCTGTGTCCTTGAGTCCAATTTCTGTTTGGGCAAGAATATGAGATGAGAGAGTTCTCTGAAGAGACTGGAGAATTTAGGAAGTTTATTTACAGTGGAAGAGAGATTCCAACAGGCACAAGAGAAAAGAAAGTGGTGGAGAGATGGAGAGTCAATGCAGGATTTGGGGGGAGAAGGGCAGTATAGTGAATTAATGAGAAGCATGATTGTAAATGACTAGCCTCAACTATTCCAACTTTTTAGCAAGTGGTTGTGCTGCCAAAACTGACACAAAGATCCCTGATGATGTTAGGCAAGGCCTGGGGTGGGTTCATGGTTCTGTGAGCCAATGATGTGAGAGCTCTAGTCTCTGTGGAAGCTTGGGCCAAGTGGCGCAAAGTGGCAGTGGACCACACAAATACTTCCCTGCCAGAAAGATAACTACAGCCTTATTAAAGTACTGATATGCTCTTTGCAGAAAGGTATTTTATCTGTGCTTCTAGAACAGGGTAGATTCACAGCTGTGCATAAAACTATTGTTCACATTGAACATATTTTAGTCATTCTATAGCTTTGAAGGCGTGCTTTGATTCTCTGAATGCCTGGCAGGAGAGAGCTTGGTAATTACATCTATAGGTGCTCAGTAACAATTCACATGGTTTATTAATTATTATTCCATAGGAAAGAGTATACCAGTTATTTTAACAAGTCTCTATTTCCTGCCATTAAATATGGGTCATGTGGAACTGATATAGAATAAAATATCACACTTTATGTCACAAAGAATAAAGTCTAAAAAATGAGAGTTTTAAATCAGTTGTCTCCTCATGGAGAGTAATCATTTAGAATTATTCATTTTGTTGGTCCCAAGATAATAGCACATAAGAGTCAATTAAATTCCACAGGACCAGTAGGTACAGATCATTTTAATTGACTTTTATTATTGTATCCTGGGGTATTTTCAAAAGATTATCATTTACTCTGTACAGCTATACATAATGTATAGCTATAGTCATTTTTAAAGCAGAGCTAATGTGACCCCAGGTGTCTGGCCCCCAGATAATCAACCTGCTCTCAATGACATGACAGATGAGATGACTCATTCTGCCATAAAAATTTTTAATCATTTTGTAAATTAAAAACCTGTAAAAATTGGTAATGGAATTTTAAATATTTTGAGCCTCCCCACCCCACCCTGGAAGCTTTGAGGAGGTGGCTTTGCACTGAGTGATGATGTCACTTGGAAAGTTCTTAATAGTGTTAGTCGCTATTGCAGGAGCATCTATAGTTGGGGTAGGAATAATAATCAGCTGTAAGGAACTAAGAAAATACAACACAGAAATCTTTTTTGAGCTCAATTTCATGGACTTCTCATCAATCTGCTGGTTTTCACTCAACTACATGACAAGGAAAGTGGGGCTAACCCCGCCACATCACAATTATTTATTTTAATTTTCAGGTTGGTCTCCTTGGGCCTGTATTAAGACACAGTCTAAGTTATTGAATGGAGACCCTGTATCAGTCTGCTGGGGCTTCTGTAACAAAGGACCACAGACTGGCTGTTTTAAAAAACAAAAATGTATTGTCTCGTGATTCTGGAGGCTAGAAGGCTGAAATGGAGATGTTGGCAGGGTTGGTTCCTTCTGAGGGCTGTGAGGGAAGGATCTGTTCCAGGCCTCTCTCCTTGCTTTGCACATGGCTGTCTTCTCCTTTTGTCTCCTCATATTGTCTTCCCTTTCTGTGTGTCTATCTTTGTGTCCTAATTTTCTCCTTCTTTTTTTTTTTAATTGTGGTAAAATATACATAACACAAAGTTTACCATTTTAACCATTTAAACATACGATTCAGTGGCATTGAGTACATTCACATTGTTGTGCAACCACCAGCATCATCCATTTCCAGAACTTTTTCATCTTCCCAGAGTGAACTGATTTCCCCCTTTTTGTAAGGACACCAGTCATATTGGATTAGGGCCCATCCTAGTGACCTCATCTTCACTAATTACACCTGCAATAACCCTATTTCCAAATAAGGTCACATTCTGAGGTACTAAGGGTTAGGACTTCAATGTACGAATTTTGAGGGGGACACAATTCAACCCATGACAGAGCCTAAAACACAATGGCTTAACTGAAATAGTTTACTTCTCCATCATGTGACAGTCCAGAGGTCAGCAAGCTGTTGCTGTGCTACTACTGCCACCACTGTCATTACCATCACCATCTCTCATGCCATGAAGCTGGTGACAGGACACTGGAGTGCTGAGTTCAGCCACCCAACCACCTCTGAAAAGTCACATCTCTGTGATCTCAACATGGTCATAGCAACAGCAGCAGGAGATGGCTTCTGCCTTGCCCTTAACTTCCTATCTTGTCAGAGTTCACAAATTTGTACCTAGAACCCTAGCTGCAAGGGAGTCAAGGCAAAGTAGCTTTCAGCTTCCCAGCCCTTGCAGTACAGGAAATTCCATAAAGTGAGGAGGGATAAATGCTGAGAGGCAGTCGACCATATCCAGCACAGACACTCAAGAGAGGAAAGAGGAAGCAAGGATCAGCCATATTCTAATACTCTCTTCCTTTTTTATTTAACATGGGATCTGAGATGACTGATAGCCGTGAGTTTCCTGATTTAATTAGCCTAAATTACTGGTTTCTGGATTGTTAGCCTAAATTTGATCCTGAAGATATACTAAAATCATCTGTTGAGCTTTTAAAATGGACTGATATCTATCCACAGAGATTCTTTTTAAAGCTCATAGGTGAATTTACAGCAACCCAGCTTGAGAATCACTGGCCTAAATGACTGGATAAATACCAGGGATCCAAAGGCTAGCTCTATTTAGACTTTAAAATATGGAGACTTTAAAATAAGACTGAGAAGCTTAAGAGTTTATTCATCAAAGGAGCTAAGACCCAGGAGGAAGATCCAAGATGGCGCCGTGAGTAGTCCTCTTTGTCTCTCCCCCTTCGAGTCTACAATTATTTGGACACTTATCGCTTGACAAAGGATATCCAGACAGCATCTCAGGACGTCTGAGATACCCACGCGAATATACATCAGAAGGCGGACGGACTTTCCTCCGGGAGGATGTGGAAATAGGTGAAAACTCTCTGACCCCGACGAGCAGCCTAGTACCCACAAGCGGCTTTCTTCCAACGGACGCCCCCAGAGGATCTACACACATCTAGGGCAGGAGCGAGCACACAACAGAGGAGCGACGGTGGAAACAGGTGACCAGAACCCTACCTAAACCCCCGCAATTACTCCTAAACACAGAGGGAAACTTTGGAGTTGCACACCTGAGCCCGCGGGGAGAGTCTCTCCCCGCCATTGGCGGGGAGACCCCGCCTGGTGTTCGCGGCACCCGGAGCGTCCCAGAGAGAGTCGCTGAGGGTACGGAGGTCTCCCAGCTGCCGGTACCCGCCCTGTGGTACTAGGGATTGCCGGAGATCTCGGAGAGGACCAGGGCTGGGGGAACTTTCAAAGGCCGGCTCTGCGACCCGGACGGGAAGCGCGGGAGTTCCGCCCGGGCAGCAGACAAAACTCTCTGTCTGCCATTAGCAGAGGGGCCACGCCGAGCATTCACAGCTCCGGGAGAGGCCCAGAGAGAATCCCAGAGGGCGGAGCAACCCCCAGCTGCCGTTGCCCGCCCCGTGGGACTAGGGATTGCCGGAGATCTCGGAGAGGACCAGGGCTGGGGGAACTTTCAAAGACCGGCTCTGCGACCCGGACGGGAAGCACCGGAGTTCCGCCCGGGCAGCAGACAAAACTCTCTGTCTGCCATTAGCAGAGGGGCCACGCCAAACATTCACGGCTCTGGGAGAGGCCCGGAGAGAATCCCAGAGGGCGGGGCGACCCCCAGCTGCCATTGCCCGCCCCGTGGGACTAGGGATAGCTGGAGATCTCGGAGAGGACTGGGGCTGGGGGGATTTCCAGAGACCCAGCTTCGTAGCCTAGGAGGAAACCCTACAGGCTCACAGCAGCCTTAGGGAAAGCCTCTGCACAGCACCAGTAGAAGGCACCCAGCCGCCAGCCACAAGGCTGGAAGACCCCAGGGCAAAAGCAGCATAGCTAGGTGAACTAACCACAGACTGTAGAAGATGCCAATAGCTCTCCTGCGACCCATAGAGGACAAGTGAGATTTTGTGGGTGCCAACAGCAACGGAGCAACAAATATAAGTGATCCCACCCCTGGCCGCTGGAAAAGCCCATAACACCGTTGCAGACCCCAAGGAGAGAGCACATCTAGGTGGGCTGCAACAGTAGGCACCAGCAGCCTGAAGCCCCCCTGTGACGGCCCCCACAGCAGAGGAGGGAATCCAAAGGGCCACTGTGGCTACAAAGAGGGGCCCAGGCCCAGGTAGCAACTACGGACAGGGTTCCTGGTTGGTGAAATATAAACAGCTGCTCCTCCCACCGCAGCAGCTGAAACAAGTGAAAGGAGCAACTAAACTCTATCTCCATGCGGAGGCACAAATCAACAACATCAAGCAATATGAAAAAATACATTAAATCTCCAGAACAGAAAGAAAGCAACAAATACACAGAAAACAATCCCAAAGAAAATGAGATATATAACCTAAATGACGATGACTTCAAAACAGCCATCATTAAGATTCTCAATGAGTTAAGAGAGAATTCTGACCGACAACTCAACGAGTTCAGGAGCTATGTCACAAAAGAGTTTGATACGATAAAGAAGAACCAAACAGAAATATTGGAAATGAAGAACACAATAGAGGAGATTAAGAAAAATCTAGATGCTCTGAAAGTAGGGCCGATAATATGGAGGAAAGAATTAGCAATTTGGAAGATGGCAATATAGAATTGCTGCAGGCAGAGGAGGAGAGAGAAGCAAGACTTAAAAGAAATGAAGAAACTCTCTGAGAATTATCAGACACAATTAGGAGATGCAACGTAAGGATTATAGGTATACCAGAGGGAGAAGAGAAGGAGAAAGGGGCAGAAAACCTATTCAAAGAAATAATGGCTGAGAACTTCCCAAATCTGGTGAGGGAGATGGATCTTCAGGTGACAGAAGCCAATAGATCTCCAAACTTTATCAACGCAAGAAGACCAACTCCACGGCATATAGTAGTGAAGCTAGCAAAAGTCAATGACAAGGAGAAAATATTAAGGACAGCCAGGCAAAAGAAACTAACCTACAAAGGAACCCCCATCAGGCTATCAGCAGATTTCTCAGCAGAAACTTTACAGGCTAGAAGAGAGTGGAATGATATATTCAAAAATTTGAAGGACAAAAATCTACAGCCAAGAATTCTCTACCCAGCGAAAATATCCTTCAAATACGATGGAGAAATAAAAACCTTCCCAGATAAACAAAAATTAAGGGAGTTCATTGCCACAAAACCTCCTCTTCAGGAAATCCTCAGGAAAACCCTCATTCCTGAAAAATCCAAAAAAGGAAAGGGGCTACAAAACCAAGAGCAGAGGAGATAAGTAGAAGGACAACAACAGAGAGTAGCAGCTCTACATCAGAACAGATTAAACCATGGGACGAGAAACAAAGGAAATTGAAGAAAACCGGAAAACAAGACACAAAATGGGAGTGGTAGGCCCCCACGTCTCAATAATCACTCTAAATGTAAATGGATTGAACTCCCCAATCAAAAGACACAGAGTGGCAGGATGGATCAAAGAACAAGATCCAACAATATGCTGCCTCCAGGAAACACACCTCAGCCCCAAAGACAAACACAGACTCAGAGTCAAGGGATGGAGAACAATACTCCAAGCTAATAATGAACAAAAGAAAGCAGGTGTCGCTATACTAATATCAGACAAGGTAGATTTCAAAGCAAAACAGATAAAGAAAGATAAAGAGGGACAGTATATAATGATAAAAGGGACTCTCCACCAAGAAGACATAACACTTATAAATATATACGCACCCAACACAGGAGCACCAAAATTTGTAAAGCAACTCTTAATAGAACTAAAAGAAGACATCAACAACAATACAATAATAGTAGGGGACCTCAACACACCATTAACACCAATGGACAGAACATCCAGACAGAAAATCAACAAGGAAATAATAGAATTAAATGAAAAATTAGACCAGATGGACTTAATAGATATATATAGAACACTTCATCCAAAAACAGCAGGTTACACATTCTTCTCAAGTGCACATGGAACATTCTCAAGGATTGACCATATTTTGGGAACCAAAGCAAACATCAATAAATACAAGAGAGTTGAAATAACATCAAGCATCTTTTCTGATCATAATGCTATTAAACTAGAAATCAACTACAAGAAAAAAGCAGAGAAAGGTGCAAAAATGTGGAGACTAAACAACACGCTTCTCAACAAACAATGGATCATTGAAGAAATTAAAGAAGAAATCAAATTTTATCTGGAGACTAATGAAAATGGGAACACGACATACCAAATCATTTGGGATGCAGCAAAAGCAGTCCTAAGAGGGAAATTCATTGCAATACAGGCTCACCTCACTAAACAAGAAAAAGCTCACATAAGCAACCTCAAAAGACACCTAACAGAACTAGAAAAAGAAGAACAAACAAAGCCCAGAGTCAGTAGAAGGAGGGAAATAATAAAAATAAGAGCAGAAATAAATGATATTGAAACAAAAAAGACAATAGAAAGGATCAATGAAACAAAGAGTTGGTTCTTCGAAAGAATTAACAAAATTGACAAACCCCTAGCCAGACTCACCAAGAAAAGAAGAGAGAAATCGCAAATTAATAAAATTAGGAATGACAGAGGAGATATCACAACAGATACCAATGAAATACAAGAGATCATAAGAGAATACTATGAAAAACTATATGCCAACAAATTGAACAACCTGGAAGAAATGGACAAATTCCTAGACTCCTACAATCTCCCCAAACTGAATCAGGAAGAAATGGAGAATCTGAATAGGCCAATCACAAGTAAGGAAATAGAAACGGTAATCAAAAACCTCCCCAAAAACAAGAGTCCAGGACCAGACGGCTTCTCTGGAGAATTCTACCAAACATTCAAAGAAGACTTAATACCTATTCTCCTCAAACTGTTCCAGAAAATTGAGAAAGATGGAGAACTCCCTAACACATTCTATGAAGCCAACATCACCCTGATCCCCAAACCTGACAAGGACAACACAAAGAAGGAGAACTACAGGCCGATATCACTGATGAACATAGATGCAAAAATCCTCAACAAAATTTTGGCAAACCGATTACAGCAATACATCAAAAAGATTATACACCATGATCAAGTGGGATTTATACCAGGGACACAGGGATGGTTCAACATCCGCAAGTCAATCAACGTGATACACTACATCAACAAAATGAAAAACAAAAACCACATGATCATCTCAATAGATGCAGAGAAAGCATTCGACAAGATCCAACACCCATTTATGATAAAAACCCTCAGTAAAATGGGTATAGAAGGAAAGTACCTCAACATAATAAAGGCCATATATGATAGACCCACAGCCAACATCATACTCAATGGACAAAAACTGAAAGCCATCCCTCTGAAGACAGGAACAAGACAAGGGTGCCCACTTTCACCACTCCTATTCAACATAGTACTGGAGGTGCTGGCCAGAGCAATTCGGCAGGAAAAAGAAATAAAAGGAATCCAAATAGGTAACGAAGAAGTAAAACTCTCGTTGTTTGCAGACGACATGATCTTATATATAGAAAACCCCAAAGAATCCACAGAAAAACTATTAGAAATAATCAACAACTACAGCAAAGTAGCAGGGTATAAAATTAACGTGCATAAATCAGTAGCATTTCTATACACTAACAATGAACTAACAGAAAAAGAACTCAAGAACTCAATCCCATTCACAATCACAATGAAAAGAATAAAATACCTTGGGATAAACTTAACCAAGGAAGTGAAGGATCTATACAATGAAAACTACAAGACTTTCTTGAAAGAAATTGACGATGACATAAAGAGATGGAAAGACATTCCTTGCACATGGATTGGAAGAATAAACATAGTTAAAATGTCCATACTACCTAAAGCAATATACAGATTCAATGCTATCCCAATCAGAATCCCAAGAACATTCTTCACAGATATCGAACAAACAATCCTAAAATTCATATGGGGCAACAAAAGACCGCGAATTGCTAAAGCAATCCTGAGCAAGAAAATCAAAGCCGGCGGAATCACAATCCCTGATTTCAAAACATACTACAAAGCTACAGTGATCAAAACAGCATGGTACTGGTACAAAAACAGGTCCACAGATCAATGGAACAGAATTGAAAGCCCAGAGATAAAACCACACATCTATGGACAGCTAATCTTCGACAAAGGAGCAGAGGGCCTACAATGGAGAAAAGAAAGTCTCTTCAACAAATGGTGCTGGGAAAACTGGACAGCCACGTGCAAAAGATTGAAAATTGACCAGTCTTTTTCACCACATACCAAAATAAACTCAAAATGGATCAAAGACCTAAAGATTAGGCCTGAGACAATAAGTCTTTTGGAAGAGAATATAGGCAGTACACTCTTTGACATCAGTTTCAAAAGAATCTTTTCGGACACTGTAACTCCTCAGTTGAGGGAAACAATAGAAAGAATAAACAAATGGGACTTCATCAGACTAAAGAGCTTCTTCAAGGCAAGGGAAAACAGGATTGAAACAAAAAAACAGCTCACTAATTGGGAAAAAATATTCACAAGCCACTTATCCGACAAAGGGTTAATCTCCATAATATACAAAGAACTCACACTGCTTAACAACAAAAAAACAAACAACCCGATCAAAAAATGGGCAGAGGACATGAACAGACATTTCTCAAAAGAAGATATGAATATGGCCAATAGACACATGAAAAGATGTTCATCATCGCTAATCATCAGGGAAATGCAAATCAAAACTACACTAAGATATCACCTTACCCCCGTTAGATTGGCAAAAACATCCAAAACCAAGAGTGACAAATGTTGGAGAGGTTGTGGAGAAAAAGGAACCCTCATACACTGTTGGTGGGAATACAAACTGGTACAGCCACTATGGAAAACAGTATGGAGATTTCTCAAAAAGTTAAAAATAGAAATACCCTATGACCCAGCCATCCCATTACTGGGTATCTATCCTAAGAACCTGATATCAGAAATCTCAAGAGTCCGTTGCACCCCTATGTTCATCGCAGCATTATTTACAATAGCCAAGACGTGGAACCAGCCTACATGCCCAGAAACTGATGATTGGATAAAGAAGATGTGGTATATATACACAATGGAATACTACTCAGCCATAAAAAAGACAAAATTGGCCCATTCACAACAACGTGGATGGACCTCGAGGGTATTATGTGAAGCGAAATAAGCCAGTCAGAGAAAGACGAACTCTATATGACTCCACTCATAGGTGGAAATTAGTATATAGATAAGGAGATCTGATTGGTGGTTACCAGGGAAAAGGGGGGGGGTGGGGAGAGGGCACAGAGGGGGAAGTGGTGTACCCACAACATGACTAACAAAAATGTACAACTGAAATCTCACAAGGTTGTAATTATCATAAAAAAAAAAAAAAGGAGCTAAGACCCAACCAGAGTGATTCCATACAACCTCAAACCAAAATCTTTATAATTTTCTTACTTTGGTGAAAACACTAGCAAACTTGACTAGAAAATGTAAAATCTTTTGTAAGAGCAATTATCCATTAGAATTATTTTGACAATTCTCTGGGTATTTCATTATGTGATTAGTAATATGTTATGTCACTTATCAATTGATAGTGATAAATGATAAAGAATCTAATCAATTAAGAAGCATAGTTTTTTGCACTGAACCTCCTGGGAAAGTATTACTTTTCTAAAGGGAACAATGGTTGTTCTACCAAGAGCTGCCAAACAAACAGATGGATCAGCATCAGAACTTCAGAACTTTCCAATGATGAATGCGAGGAATTGCTCTTACCTTGAGTAGAAATGAGTTATCTGCACTTGTTTCTATTTGGAAGGACTGTCCCCTTTGGAAATACTGCAAAAGCAATACACTACAGCACAATTTTGTAAACGTTGTAAAAAAATTTTTAAGCCCTTGAAAACTTTCTATCTTCGTGTTTATGTTTTTTATCTTTTTAAACTGAGAATTCGGAAAGAGATTCTTATGTAGATTGCTGGCTTTGGCGATCTATTTACATTTGTTTCCCTTAGTTTCCTGGGATAGAGAAAAGTAGCTAGGAGAAATGGATAGATGGTACCAGTGAGGGAAACATATCTGAAGATCTCCTGCGGTAACTGGAATATGTTGACAGCTTGTAACCACCTCCACCATAATCGCACTTCCATCTTTCTTAACCATCCTAGATCTCTCAACACAGGAAGTTTGGACATTAATATACAGGTTTATTTGGTTCTTAAGACCCATGTTGACAATATTGTAAACTCCTTTAGTCCATAAAAACCTACTTTCATCTGTAACTTCTTTCCTTGAGGGGAGAAAGAAAGCACTAATACAGATGGTGTTCAGACTGACGATATTTAACACTCCCTGTACATTTTGAGCCACTGCAAGCAACTATCAAGCAAGTTTACCAAGTTTCTGCCATTCCACCTTGTCTTAATATTTAAAGTCAAAAATTGAAACAAAAAGAACAGTAAGCCAATGACCAATTCCTGATTAATTATTTTGTCCATGATGGATACTCAGTAATAATGAATGAGTAAATCAAAAGGAATGTCCTATGCCCAGCATGACCCTAAGCAAATCTACTTCCTTCATGAACCAAAAAGTGTTTGTTCAGGTAATTCAAGAGAAGTTTTTTAATTAAATGGCTTACAAGGATCAGCCTTGAAAGTCATTTAAAGATGCCATTACATGTTCTTTTAATAGCACTTAAACCACTAAGCAACAGGTTCTTTTGGAAGGTAAAATATGAAAGCAAAGCTTTTTGGCTAACTTCCAGCCCAGAAAAATCACTGAGCTGCTCTTGTGCGCTTTAAGTATTCCAAATGAGTGAGCGAGCGCCTGTTACTCTAGTCTACTTAGAAGGGACAGGGGAGTATTGAGGAGACGAGCCTGTATCTAGCTCAGACGTCTCATCCAGAACATGAACGGCTCCAGCAGGAGCTGGTTCTACACATTGCAGTGGCCCTGGAGTCCCTCACCCTGGCCTCAGCCCGCACTTTCCAAATGCATTCACTTTTATTAGCTTGTCTTCTCTTGGCATTCTTGACACCAGCAGGCAGTGAAATAGCTTTTTCTGACTCTGGGTATTTCTTCAGTTTCCTCTTGAGGACTGTAGCTCTTTCCTCCTTTCCCTTTTCTCTCTGAGTTTTGGGTCAGGTGTGCTGGGTGAAGACAGAGAAGTCTCTCAGTGATGAAAGGGATGGGAACAGATAGAAGCAGCAGGAAGGGAGGATGTGGCAAGGGAACAGAGGAGCTTGCCTGGTTTCAGTTTTCATAATGTCACATTGGACTTGGAGTCTAGTTATTAACTAGTCTTAGTTATTAACTAAGATTGTGTATGTAAAATACCTAGCAGAGTGCCTAGCAGCTGGTAGGTCCTTAATAAATATAAATGCTCGTACCCATTATTGGTTCTTGTAGCTGCTCAATCAATGGTAGTCGTTATAACTATTATTATTATTTGCGAACATCTGCCTATAATTTTACATTTTGTATTCATTACACCATTTATTTAACAGTTTTTCTTTCCTGAAAAAGAATATTTTCCCAACATTCAGTAATTTAGAAATGTCAATCTTTGCTGTCCTTATTTTCATAGATGCATAATTTTCTTTTGATATTGCCTGATTTTTATATTATCACCATTTAATTTTCATTGTGTCTATCATTTCAAATCCAGGATCCTCATAGAAGATCTTCAGAAAGTACTGGAAAAGGGGAGCAGTTGGCAAACCCAGAGAAATCGAAGATCCCTCTCTGAATATAATTATGAAGTTTATCACTCCTTAGAAGAAGTATGTAATCAAAAGAGCTTTCAGTGCTTTTTTACAAATGCATCTTTATCATTTAGGTCTAAGGATTGGGAGAGAAGCATAAAGACAGAGGCAGAGGCTACACGAAGAAAAGGTCTAGCTCTTACATTGCCTAGTCACCTCAGTTCAGTTCTCTCTTCCATTAAGCTTTTTACTGCTATGATAAGAAGTAGCAAAATAATTTGAATTTCATATGCTTTACCCAACCCACCTCTACAAAGGACATGAGAAGTACTGGGGAAGAGCGAGGTAATGTTGCTGTAATTGTAGTTGTAAAGACACTAACTAAGAAGCCACGGAAGGCAGAGTTAGCCAGAGTCTGAGGACAACGATTTTGTGAGGGGTAGTGAACATTCCTGCTTGCCCCACACCCTCTGCAGCTGAGACCTCCAAAGGTCAAGCCTCATTTGTACAACCTGAGGGCCTTTGAACATGCGGTTGTTTATTCTACCTAGAAAATACAGCAACCCCATCCTCACTGCCACATCCTTTACTATTCACCTGGACAACAACTACCTATTCTTCAAATCTCAGCTTAAGCAAGAAGAGAACTGTTTCTACTCTCCCAGACTGGCTCAGAACTCCCCATCCCCAACCACAGCATCTTACATGCATCCATAGCACATGGATGTGACACCTATCATAGTTTTTAATTATGTAATTATATGACTATTTGATTAATGCCTTTCTCTCCTAATAAGCTGCAAGTTCCATGAGGGCAGGCCATTTCTTTCTTGGTCACCACTATAACCCCAGTGGCAAGCAAATAGAGACCCCCAAGTAGATAGCTGTTGACAGACTGAATAAATGAATGAGTACATACATTTTCCACGCTTCCCCTGAACTGAGCAAAGAAATGTCAGACATAGGATTAACGAGATCCTGTTATATTCTTAAGAGAATATATGGTTCTCTTAGTAATAACTTTCTTTTCAAAATTATTTCCACATTTCATGTTTCAACATACTTTTTAGGAGCTTGAAATTAGAAGCAATGAAAGGTTTTAGATAACTTGGCACATGGGAGTGCTATTAACATGCACTAGAAAAAAGCCAATTTTTAAAAATATATCTATATAGATATGTACATACATATATATACACATAGACACACATATCTATAGATAGATAGATAGATATCTTGCTCATTAGACTAAAAAAGAGTAGGAAAAAAAGAAAATATGGATTCTATCCAGAATTTATTTTTTTATCACAGACTCTTTCTTGCACATCATGGAACAGTGGGACACTTTTGTGTGACTCCCTTACTCCTTGCAAGCCTTTTTTAAGTCAGAAATGTCATCCATCTTTCTAAGTGCCTTATTCATCCATCTCAAATATACCTTCTCCTGATGACAGATAAGTGTGTATGACTAGATCAATGCAAATGTATCGCTGTTACTGGGGAAATTATTCAGTGTGCCCTCCGATGTGTGGCTCGATAGACTAACCTTTAAATGCAAAAGATAAAGCCTTTTTCTTAGCATCTTCTGTTGAGCGGCAAATTGCAGTATGTGGAACTTTGATAAATACTTTCAAGTAGCTTAGATGGTTTTTCTGAAGCTGATTCATTTCTTTCCTGTTAAAGACTTGGGGGAAAATGGAAATAAATTTTGATTTTCAGAAAGAACTCAGAACACATTGATTAATTTTCTATAAAACTCTGCCATCAAGATATTAATGATAAATTGTAGTAGAAGGTGTGCTTTAAAAAGGGAACAATATAAAGACATGAAGCTAGTATTTGAAAAGGCAGAAAATGTAATTTTAAGTATCCCGAAGAAAATTAAAAATATTAAATTGATTTTTGTTCAATTTTATACTCTATGTATGCTCTTTGAATTCTGAGATTTATTCTTGTCTTTGTGTTCTCTAAAAGCTCTGTAATTGTGAGAGTCTGACATGCTTTCCATTTATTTACTTTTAGATTCAAAATTGGATGCATCATCTGAATATAACTCATTCAGGCCTCATTCACATGTTCTCTATCGGAAAATCGTATGAGGGAAGACCTCTTTTTGTTTTAAAGGTAAAAATAAGAAGTTATTAAGTTAATAAGTATTTACTAAACATTCATCCTTTTCAACTTTGACTGATGGGGAAAAGAAATGAAATGGCCTTTCATAGTGTCGCATATTTAACATCTTCTGATAATTTAAGAAAAAATTTTCCCTTAGCTTTTTGAACCATATTTAATTTTTGCTGTTGAGTATTCCAGAGAATACTATTTTAACATATTTAGAGTTATTGGTGCACTTAAAAAATTAATGGCCTTCAAAATTACTTGTGAGTTGGTGCTACTTAAGATGAACCAACGCAAAACTGCACAAATGTGTCAGAAGGTATGTGTCATTCCCAGCACTTGACCCTGCATTCTCTTCTAGCTGCTCACCTACGGGCCCTCCATTCCTTCTCAGTCAAACATCTAAAAAGATTTACCTATGACTTCCTCCCCTGCCATTCAGACTCACTGAACTTTGCCCCCACGATTCCTCTAAAGCTTCTCTTGCCAAGATCAACAGCGACTCCTAGTCTGTTCTCTCTAGTCTCTAGTCTCTCTGACCATTCCCTCCAGTCTCACTCACTGGCTCCTCTCCCTGGGTCCTTTCCCTAGGTTCTGGTAATCCTAGGATTCTATTGTCAGATGTGGTCTCACTCTACCAACTCTCTACATGGGCACACCCACCCCACACTTTCAACAGTCATTCCAGACTTTTCTATTCAGTGGAGTTCACTCTCTCGAGCTGTAAATTTATTTCATGCCTTCTTGACATTCTCATCTTAATATTCACGAGAACATCTTAAGACTCAGAATGGCACCAGTAGGCTCCCAGTCAAGAAACATGAGCATCATCCTAAATTCCTCTCCTTTATTTTAACCACTTATTTTAAATCTATCACAAGAACTGACAATTCTTTCTTCTAAACATCTTTTGCATCTGCTCCAACCTCTTCTCTGGTCCTTACTGCTGTTTCCCTAACTTACCTCTGGATCCATTCTCTCTGGACCATTGCAGTAACGGGCTCAGTACTGAACTTCCTGTCCAGTCCTCATCCTCTACCCTTTCATCCTCTAATCTATCTCTACACTGATGTCAACGTGAGCACACGCTCTCACTCACACATGCGTACATACACACATGTCCCATGAAATACAGGATGAAGCCTTATCTCTATTCGATGGTATCCAGGAATTTCATGTGTCCTTTGCCTCTGTGCCTCTGCCATTTTTCTTCAAATCCCAGAAGCAGTTCCTCAAATATGGTGGGATCAGATTCTCTTCCAAGCTTGAGATGCTTTCTTCCAACTTGTCTGCCAGGCAAGCTTCAAGTCTTGCTCAGCTATCCAAGTGCTCCTCTTCTGAGAAATATTCTTTTCTTCCCCAGGAAAATTAGACATAGCATTCCCATGTTCCCAAAGTAACTTACGCATATTAACATCATAACGATTGATTGCTCATGTCTGCCCTCCCCACGAGCATATAAATTCCTTATCTTTTCATCTTTGAATCTCCAGTGCTGAGCACAATGTCTGACATTGAAAAGGATTTTCCTGAAGTATTAGTTGAGTGAATTAATGAATGAATGAAAAGTAGACACACTATAAATATAATGTCAAGAGCTACCTATTGATTACTGGGTTAGAAACCACATTTAAGTAATATTGATATAATATGATTGTAAAGGAAAAATCTGTCACTTGATTCTGCAAATCAAGTGGTTTTGTTTTTCCATTTTGTGTTATAATGAAATTTGACTTTGTCATCTATAGAACAAAGCTATTTGTTTAGGAAATATTCCTTGGGAATATTTATGATTCCTTGGGATTCTGATTCTGATTCTCTTGGTGGCAGGGAGCGGCAAGGGAGGGAAGAGGAGAGGAAAAAGGAGGGATGGAGGGGAATTTAGCATTTTACTTAACAGTCACATATTATATTAAAACAGAGAAGCAAACCTATTTAAGGGATTGCCCTTTTCCTTGTGTATTTTCTAGTTCTTTGTTTTGTAATTAGGGTAATAAATTTATTGTTTCTGCATAAACAAGCCTGGACTTCTGAAATAGATAGGAACACTCTTTGTCTTTTTTATGGGTTACCTAATGAACCAAATTATAGTGAAGAATGATGCTGAAATTTGTATTAAATTATGCTGGTCAGTGAAATCTAAAAATAAAAGCCTGAGTTGGTTACTATGAATCGTCTTGTTTTTAGCTGGGCAGAAGATCACGAGCATACAAAAGAGCCGTCTGGATGGACTGTGGTATTCATGCAAGAGAATGGATCGGTCCTGCCTTTTGTCAGTGGTTTGTAAAAGAAGTAAGTGAAACCCTTTACACAGTGCCCATTTCGGCTAATCAGTGCTTCCCATGTGTTTTTATTCTGCTCAAGGAACAAAATTGGGAATTTGAAGCCAGCAATACCTGACTGAATGATAATAACACTTTGATTTTGTGGGTTGCTTTCATGTTTATGAAGACCTCTTCTAAGCCTGGCTCAGTTTATCCTCGCCTCTGCCCTTGGAGGTAGGCGTTACAAAACCTCATTGAAAAGAAAGAACCCGACAAATTAGGAATGAAACATAGTAGCTGATATATGGGGGAAAGCTAAAAATCTAATTTATGGTGTTCCAGAGCAGTTTCTCATAGGATATTCAGCTGGAAAATTCTATATCACTTGTCTTTTCCATTAAAGTGACCTCACATATGCTGTAACAATAAAGAGATGAGCAAGTGCTCGCATTTTGCCCTCCTGCTATGGAACTATAATTTAGATACCAAAGACCTTTAGCATCTGTGGATTTAACATTCTCAGTTTCCATATTTTTCAGTGATTCTAATGGCCAATGACTCATAATGGTTTCCATTTTCTGAAGGCTTCATTTAAATCATAAATCCGAGGCTTAGTGTATCGAGTGGGTTCTATACCAAGAGTGGGCCAACTTCATGGACCAACATCATATCATGTTCTGATAGTTTTCTATTCATTGTCAAGAGTGCAATGACTTTCATAGGTTTTTTTAACCTTGACTTTTTAGTTTTTTATTTTTAAATAAGACTCTTAAAAGAAAACTAACCCTAGTACTGGTAATGAAAGTAAAGAAGTCTGGGGAAATGAAGGTTCTAAGCCAGAAAATAACGCTAAAAATTTCTTATAGAGAACCATTAGGGATACAAAAGATATTTCGGTTGTATTTCACTGTGTTTTATGGAGAAATTATGTGCCCTCCTGAGGTTTGTGATTTTGAGGACTCTCCTAGTTTTGGAAAATGTCTCTCACAAATGTCAAGAAAGTACTAAATTTGCAAAATCTGCCTGTCACTCCCAAACCCACAAAAGGATCCTTAATTTTCCAAATATTATGTAATAAAATTTTCAAACTGTTCCCACTCAGTGTGTTGAGCAATTTATAGTCTCTTAAAATACCATTTATTCTGGTAGGACAAATACAAAAGATAATAAGAAATTAATTCTCTTACCTCGTATTAAATATCCATTATATACATACAAAATATCTGCTGTCTCAACTTCCAAAAAGAAAAGGGAAAGAAATGGTTAAGTACGGAAGATCTATTGTTTATAGACTACGGTCCTGTGTATTATTGAAGGACATAAGCATATATCTCCCAAACACTTTACCTCATCCCTACATGTGCAACTTCTTCTTTATAACACCTAAACTTACTTTATTTGTTCATGTGGTTATTGTCTGTCTTTTCCTGTACCCATGCCAAGGGCAGAGACGCTAATTATCTTGTTCACTGCCAAATCTCCAGCATCTAATTTTCAAATATTTGTAAATGAATGAGAATGAGAATTCAGTGGTAATGATATGGAAAGATTTCTGGGAGATGACTTGTCAAACCATGTCATAGGATATGAATGGTACCAGCTGGATTTTTGCAGTGCACAATCTATACAGCCATATTGGGCAGTCCCTATAACCCAAGCTAAATTTCCAAGAAAGAGGAGACAAAGTGTAACTACAAAAAAAAGAAGAGGCAAGCATAGTGACTGTCAATTGAGGGAAGTTGATTTAGGAGCAATATTATGTTCCATCTCACCAAAGAGATAAAAGGAAGGGCTTTCCCTCCTCCCTCCCACAGCAGGCTGTCTTCAAGCAGACAGATGAGTCCAGACATTCTGTGCCTCTGCTGCCCTTTCCACACCTCTCTCACTCTTGCTCTTATGGCTGTCACTTGCCCCTCTACCTTATCACTTACATTTCCCATCTGAGTCAGGGAAGCAACCAGAAATTGAAAAAAGGAGGCCTATGGGTCACTTGTCCCAGTGTCCTTGTGGAAGCAATGGCGCTGCCAAATGTGACAGCCACATGGTAGCAGTGACTGGAGTGAGTCAACATTTACACATTACAGGCTTGTAAGAAATGTTCTCATCTTGCTTGAAAGACCTGACTACTTGGTGGGGCAGGGGAGGCTGGTGGCAGGGGCGGGGCACAGAAGGAGTAGGGACTTCAAAGATTTAAATAACCTTAAACCCGCCAAGCATTGGAACATAACCTTTTACACACTCAGTCCCTCGTTAAATCTTCAGTCTCCGAAAAAAGGCAGGGGTGGCCGCTCCAAGAGGGGCTCTAGGCAGCGTCCCTTCCACAGGTCATCTCCCCTCTGCCACAGATGTCCCATGACCAGCTCCCAAGCTGTTACCTTATCTAATTTCCATGCCACCTCTGGGAGCCTCTGGGCTCTTTCTCTGCCTCTCAGGAGACTGTCGGATGCTGTGTCTGGCCCTCTCTTAGCTGATACATGCCACACTGCCGATTGTCCCTCTGCATTTGCCCCTTTTTGGCATGTGACGATCATGTGAGGCAATGTCATCTCAGACATGCTGGACAGGACAGAGGTCCTCTTTTCTTACATTTTCTACCCCAATCTGTCAGTGGTTTCTGCCATCTCTTGTTTTCCTGGAGTTTTGACCCCAAGAGAAGGGGTGGTGTCAGAAGCCAAAAGTTTGACTTCCTACCTTTGCTTTCTCTCTTTCTTTGGTACTTTTCCCCAAACGCAACCCCTTAAAACAACAAACATTTATTACCAGATAGTTTCTGTGGGTCAGCAATTCAGGCACATCTTAGCCAGGGGCCTCTGCTCAGGCTACAGTAAAGGTCTCAGCTAGAGCTTCAGTCATCTTGAAGATTGTGTGGGAGGATCTGCTTCTGAGCTCACTTACGTGACTGTTGGCAGCCTCGGGTCCTCCCTGCCTGTGAGCCAGAGACATCAGTTCCTTGCCATGTGGGTCCATCTCCATCGGGCAGCTCACAACACAGCATCTGGCTTCCGTCAGAGCAGAAGAGGGAGAGAATGAGAGAGAGCAGACCCAAGATGGGAACCACAGTCTCTTTGTAATCTAATCTCAGAAGTGACCTCCCATCACTTTTACCATGTTCTGTCCATTAGAAGTGATCGCTAGGTCCAGACCGTATTAAAGGAGAGGACATCACACAAGAGCATGGGTACCAACAGGTGGGAATCATTGGGGACCACCTTAGAGGCTGTCCCCACAGCTACCACTATAATGTTTGCATCATTACTCAAATGTGAACTAAAAGAAAATACATCAAGCCCTTCTGGGATCCTGATAGAATAGTAGATTGCATAGAGATTATGTGCACACATTTAGTAGTCAGACGACAACCCTGGGT
Source organism: Equus asinus (assembly GCF_041296235.1). Lineage (NCBI taxonomy): Eukaryota > Metazoa > Chordata > Mammalia > Perissodactyla > Equidae > Equus > Equus asinus. Next base: position 17,831,758 of record NC_091801.1, read on the forward strand.
TCGAATACCAGCTGTGTGATCTTGGTAGGCATGTTGTTTAACCTCTCTGAACCTCAGTAATAATAATATGTGACACATTGGGTTATAGGGAGGATTAAACGATATAATGTGCGTAAAAGACTTAATAGCGTGCTTGGCATATAATAAGCACTTAATAAAATCAACTCTTATTAGTAGTATCAGCAATTTGATAATTTTAAATAACCCATGTACAGAGAATAGTTAAAAAGAAAATCAGCAAGGATATGAAAGAACACAACACCATCAACCAATAGGATCCAACAATGTTTATAGATCCTTCCACCAACAACAGTAGAATACACATTTTTTTTCGAGTGCCCATGTAACATATACCAAGATATACCATATTCAGGGCCAAAAAAGAGACCTCACAAATTTAACAGAACTGAAATCATACAGATTGTGTTCTCTGACCACAATAAAATCAAACTAGATATCAATAGCAGAAAGATAAAGGAAAACCTCCAAATGCTTGGAAATTAACATGCTTCTTTGTTTTTGTGTGTTTGTTTGTTTGTTGCTGCAGTAACGTTGGTTTATAACATTATATAAATTTCAGGTGCACATCATTATATTTCGATTCCTGTGTAGATAACATCGTGTTCACCACCCAAAGTCTAGTTACAATCCATCACCACACACGTGTGTCTAATCAGCCCTTTCACCCTCCTCGATCCCCCCTTCCCCCTCCCCCCTTCCCCTCTGGTAACCACCAATCCAATCTCTGTCTCTATGTGTTTGTTGTTTTTATCTCCTATTTATGAGTGAGATCATATGGTATTTGACTTTCTCCCTCTGACTTATTTCGCTTAACATAATACCCTCAAGGTCCATCCATGTTGTCACAAATGGCAAGATTTCATCCTTTTTTATGCCTGAATAGTATTCCGTTGTGTATATATATCACATCTTCTTTATCTATTCATCCCTTGAAGGGTGCCTAGTTTGCTTCCAAGTCTTGACTATTGAGAATACTGTTGCGATGAACATAGGGGTGCATGTATCTTTACACATTCATATTTTCATGTTCCTTGGATAAATACCCAGCAGTGGCATAGCTGGATCATACGGTAGTTCTATTCTTAATTTTTTGAGGAATCTCCATATTGTTTTCCACAGTGACTGTACCAGTTTGCATTCCCACCAGCAGTGTATGAGAGTTCCCTTTTCTCCACATCCTCTCCAACACTTGTTATTTCCTGTCTTGTTAATTATAGCCATTCTAAAGGGAATGAGTGATATCTCCTTGTAGTTTTGATTTGTATTTCCCTGATAATTAGTGATGTTAAACATCTTTTCGTGTGCCTGTTGGCCATCTGTATATCTTCTTTGGAAAAATGTGTGCTCAGAACTTTTGCCCATTTTTAAATTGGGTTGTTAGGTTTTTTGTTGTTGAGATGTATAAGTTCTTATTTTGGATATTAACCCCTTTTCAGATATATGGTTTGCAAATATGTTCTCCTAATTGTTAGGTTGTCTTTTCATTTTATTGATAGTTTATTTTGCTGTGCAGAAGATTTTTAGCTTGATGTAGTCCCATTTGTTTATTTTTTCTACTGTTCCTCTTGCCTAGTCAGACACAGGACTTGAAAATATGCTGCTAAAACCAATGTCGAAGAGCATACTGCCTATGTTTTCTTCTAGAAGTTTCATGGTTTCAGGTCTTACATTCAAGTCTTTAGTCCATTTTGATTAATTTTTGTGTACGGTGTAAGATAGTGGTATACTTTCATTCTTTTGCATGTGGCTGTCCAGTTTTCCCAACACCATTTATTGAAGAGACTTTCCTTTGTCCGTTTTGAAAATTAGTTGTCCATAGATGTGTGGGTTTATTTCTGGGCTCCTGATTCTGTTCCATTGATCTGTGTGTCTTTTTGTGCCAATACCATGCTGTTTTGATTACTATAGCTTTGTAGTATATTTTGAAATCAGGGAGCATGATACCTCCAGCTTTGTTCTTTTTTCTCAGGCTTCCTTTGGCTATTTGGGGTCTTTTGTTGTTCCATATAAATTTTAGGATTCTTTGTTCTATTTCTGTGAAAAATGTCCTTGGAACTTTGATAGGGATAGCATTGAATCTGTAGATTGCTTTAGGAAGTAATACATTTTAACTATGTTAATTCTTTCAATTCAAGAACACAGAATATTTTTTCATTTCTTTGTGTCTTCTTCAACTTCATTCAGCATTGTTTTATAGTTTTCAGTGTACAGGCCTTTCACCTCTGTGGTTTAATTTATTCCTGGGTATTTTATTCTTTTTGTTGCAACTGTAAATGGGATTGTAGTCTTAATTTCTCCTCCTGCTACTTCGTTAGTGTTTAGAAATGAAACTGATTTTTTTTTTAATGATTTTATTTTTCCTTTTTCTCCCCAAAGCCCCCCGGTACATAGTTGTGTATTCTCAGTTGTGGGTGCCTCTGGTTGTGCTATGTGGGATGCCACCTCAGCGTGGCCTGACGAGCGATGCCATGTCCGCGCCCAGGATCCAAACCTGTGAAACCCTGGGCTGCCAAAGCGGAGTGCATGAACTTAACCACTTGGCCACAGGGCTGGCCCCCAACAACTGATTTTTTTTAAGATAGGTATCTGAGCTAACATCTGTTGCCAATCTTTTTTCTTCTTCTTCTCCCCAAAGTTCCCCTAGTACACAGTTGTATATTCTAGTTTCAGGTCCTTCTAGTTGTGCTATGTGGGCCACCACCTTAGCATGGCCTGATGAGCAGTGCTAGATCTGCGCCCAGGATCAAAACTGGCAAAACTCCAGGCCACCAAGGCGGAGTGTGTGAACTGCAGCACTCAGCCCCCGGGTTGGCCCTGCAACTGATTTTTGTATGCTGATTTTGTATCCTGCAACTTTACTGTAGGTTTATTTCTAAAAGTTTTTTAGTGGATTCTTTAGAGTTTTCTATATATAAAATCATATCATCTGCAAATAGTGACCGTTTCATTTCTTCCTTTCCTATTTGGATCCCTTTTATTTCTTTTTCTTGCCTGATTGCTCTGGCTAGGACTTCCAATACTGTGTTAAATAAGCGTGGTGAAAGTGGGCATCCTTGTCTGGTTCCTGTTCTTAGAGGGGAATGATATTAGCTGTGGGTTTGTCATATATGGCCTTTATTATGTTGAGATACTTTCCATCTATCCCCATTTTATTCAGAGTTTTTATCATAAATGGATGCTGTATCTCATCAAATGCTTTCTCTGCATCTATTGAGATGATCATGTGATTTTTATTCTTCATTTTGTTAATGTGGTGTATCATGTTGATTGATTTTCAGATGTTGAAACATCCCTGCATGCCTGGAATAAATCCCACTTGATCATGTTGTATGATCATTTTAATGTATTGTTGTATTCGATTTGCTTGCATTTTGTTGAGGATTTTTGCATCAATGTTCATCAGTGATATTGGCCTGTAATTTTCTTTTTTTGTGTTGTTCTTATCTGGTTTTGGCATCAGGATAATGTTGGCTTCATAGAATGAGTTAGGAAGCTTCCCCTACTCTCTAACTTTTTCGAAGAGTTTGGGAAGGACAGGTATTAAATCTTCTTTGAATGTTTGGTAGAATTCACCAGGGAAGCCGTCTGGTCCTGGACTTTTATTTTTGGAGAGATTTTTGGTAAGTGTTTCAATTTCGTTACTGGTGATTGATCTATTCAAATTCTCTATTTCTTCTTGATTCAGTTTTGGAAGATTGAATGATTCTAAGAATTTATCCATTTCTTCTAGATTATCCAATTTGTTGGCATATAGCTTTTCATAGTATTCTCTCATAATGTTTTGTATTTCTGAGTTACCTGTTGTACTGTCTCCTCTTTCATTTCTGATTTTATTTATTTGAGACTTCTCTCTTTTTTTCTTGGTGAGTCTAGCTCAGGTTTGTCAATTTTGTTTATCTTTTCAAAGAACCAGCTCTTAGTTTCATTGATTTTTTTTCTATTTTTTTTAAGACTTTGTCATTTATTTCTGCTCTAATTGTTATTATTTCCTTCCTTCTACTGATTTTGGGCTTTGTTTGTTCTTCTTTTTCCAGTTCCTTTAGGTGCACTATTAGATTGTTTTTCTTGAGGTTTTGAAGGTTTTCTTGTTTGTTGAGGTAGGCCTATTTTGCTATAAACTTCCCTCTTGGCACCACTTTTGCTGTATATAGTGTTTTCATTTTCATTTGTCTCCAGGTACTTTTCGATTTCGCCTTTGATTTCTTCATTGACCCAATCATTGTTTAGTAGCATTTTGTTTAATCTCTGCATATTTATGACTTTTCCGATTTTCTTCCTGTAGTTGATTTCTAGTTACATGTGACTGTGGTCAGAAAAGATGATTGGTATTATTTTGATCTTCTTAAATTTGTTGAGACTTGTTTTGTGGTCTAATATGTGATCTATCCTGGAGAATATTCCATGTGCATTTGAAAAGAATGTGTATTCTGCAGTTTTTAGATGGAATGTTCTGTATATATCTAAGTCCATCTGGTATAATGTGTCCTTTAAAGCCAATATTTCCTTATTGATGTTCTGTTTGGATGATCTATCCATTGGTGTAAGTGGAGTATCTAACCTCTTTTGTGTGTATGTGTATCCATTACCCTCTTATCATGGAAAGAGATAATTTTAGTACTTTCGTCTTTTGACCTTCATATTAGCTTCATGGGTGGTTGATCTGCTACCTTCATTGTATATTTGCCTTTACCAGTGATTTAATGGGTTGTTTTTTTTTGATAACTTTCTTATTCCTATTTGCAGTCTTCTCTTTTCCATTTAAATAAGTCCCTTTAGCATCTCTTGTAAGGCTGGTTTCTTGGTGATAAACTCCTTTAGTTTTTGCTTGTCTTGGAGTCTCTGTATCTCTCCTTCCATTCTGAATGATAACCTTGCCAGGTAGAGTATTCTTGGCTGTAGGTTTTTTCCTTTCAGCACTTTAAATATATTGTGTCACTCCCTTCTAGCCTATAAGGTTTCTGCTAAAAAGTTGGCTGATAGCCTTATGGGGTTTCTTTTGTATGTAACTTGTTGCCTTTCTCTGACAGCTTTTGGCATTCTCTCTTTATCTTTAATCCTTGACATTTTAATTATAATGTGTCTTGGTGTGGGCCTTTTTGGGTTCATCTTGCTTGGTGCTCTCTGTGCTGCTTATACCTGGATGTGTGTTTCCTTCCTTAGTTTAGGAAAGTTGTCAGCTATTATTGCTTTGAATAAATTCTCTGCCCCTTTGTCTCTCTCTTCTCCTTCTAGAACACATATGATACATATGTTAATGCACTTGATGTTGTCCCAGAGGTTCCTTAGACTGTCCTCATTCTTTTTAATTCTTTTTTCTTTTATCTGTTCAGCTTGAGTGATTTCCTCTAATCTGTCATCCAGCTCACTGATCCGTTCTTCTGTATCATCTACTCTGCTATAGAGTCCCTCTAGTGATTTTTCATTTCCAGTATTGTATTCTTCATTTCTGATTGGTTCATACTTATATTTGCCAATTCTTTGTTGAAGTTCTCACCGAGTTCTCCATTATTCTCCCAAGATCAGTGAGAATCCTTATGACTATTAGTTTGTACTCTTTGTCATGTAGATTGTTTATCTCCATTTCATTGGGTTCTTTTTCTGAGGTTTTGTCCTGTTCCTTTACTTGGAATGTATTCCTTTGCTTCCTCATTTTGCCTCTTTCTCTGTGCTTATATCTATGTATTAGGTAGGTCAGCTACATCTCCCAACCTTGGAGAAGTAGTCTTACATAAGAGATGCCTTATGATGCCCAGCAGTGTGCTTCCCTCTCATCACCAGTTCCAAATGTTCCAGGAGTGTCCCCAGTGTGGGCCACATGTGTCCTTCTGTTGTGGTAGGGTTGCTCTTCCTGCAGGTGCCTGGGGAGGCTAGGCTGTCCCCCTGGCTGGCTGGTTGTAATGCTCACCTGCTTGTGGCTGCTGTGGTCCCTTCAGTCACTTTGTCAGGTATGGGAAGCCCTAGCACAGTTGGCTGCAAGATCTAATAACACATTCCTGTTGTGGTTTTTCTATTAAGTTCGTAGGCCCCCAGTGTGGCTGGTTGCTAGGCTCAGGGGCTTACAATTGCTGTAGGCCTCTGGCATGCAAGGCTGTTGTCAGCTCTCTCAGGATTGCAGCTGAGTGGGGCCAGCCCCAGGCATGAGAGCACCCAATTGTTTCAGGCTTTGGAAGGTGGGGCCTATCCCCTATGTGGCTATTTGAGAAGCACAAGTCTGCTGCAGCTGATATGCCCCACCACCCACTGAGCCACACACCGTCAACACTCTCCTGCCCATGCACATGCCCTGACCTGCTGAAGCAGACCCAGTCACCCACTGCAGAGGCCCCACACACTCCACCAATGCAAGGCCCCTCCCCTTGTGCACATCCTACCCTGCAGAGGCAGACCCACTCATCTGGCTGCAGAGGTTCCAGGCACCCCACCTATGCAGGCCCACAAGTTTCCTGAGGGCTTGCTATTTGATGGGGCCTCTTCCTAGGGCAGGCTGCCTGCCCTGGCTGGGCTGGATTAAATCAGTGCTCTAGTGGGTGGGAAAGACCCCTGTACTAACAGGCCAGGGGAAGAACTGCAATGGCGTCTGCCCAGCATCTGTGTCAGCACACCTGTACTGGGTCACAATAATGTCTGCCACTAATGTCTCAGTCCCTGGAGAGGTGGTCCAAGCCTCGGGAGGTCTCACCTCTCACTGAGATGTGCCCAGAGCCTCTCAAGTGAGTCTCTTTTCACCAAAGGACTGTCCACCTTTCTTTTTGGTGATTTTAGGTTGCTTTCTGAAATGGGTGAATTTGTGTGCAGGGTCTTTAAGAGCAGGCTTTTTTATCCCCTTATGTCTGGTAGCTTTCCTGGGGGTGTTCCCCATTGTTGTTAATAGCCAGAAAAAGCAGATATTATGACACTTGTCTCACTTGTGCTGAGTCCAAAAGCTGCTTATTGTGGTAACGCTCCCCCACTCAGATCCGCTACTCCTCCAGGGAAGGCTTCATACCTTAGGATTGCTCCCTACTGGCCATGAAGCACTGCGGCTTGCAAAGGTGGATTTTTTTTCTCTCCAGAAAGGAATTTCTGCCTTTTCCACCTCAGTCAGCACTGTCCCTTGTTCTAGAGGTTCTCTTTATCCAGTTTTCAGTTCTCTCCTGGGGGTAATTGTTCCAAGAGTAGTTGTAAATTTGTTGTGTCCTTGCGGAGAGGTGAGTTTAGAGTCTACCTGTGCCGCCATCTTGACACCATCCCCTAACATGCTTCTAAATTATCCATGGGTCAAAGTTTTTTTAAAAAAGTGAACTGAATGAAAATGAAAATACAACATATCGAAATTTGTGGGACATCACTAAAACAATGCTGAGAGGGAAATTTGTAGCACTAAGTCCATACATTAGAAAAGAGAGAAAGTCTCAAAACAGTAATCTAAGCTCTCACCTCAAGAACCTAGAAAAAGAATAGAAAAGAAAACTAAAACAAGCAGAAGAAAGGAAGTAGTATAGATAAGGGCAGAAATCAATGAAATTGAAAACAGAAAATCATTAGGGAAATTAATGAAACAAAGAGCTGATTCTAGAAAAGTTCAATGAAATAAACAAAGCTCTAGCAAGAAAGACAAAAAAGACAAAATGCAAATTAACAGTATCAGAAATAAAACAGGAACTGGATCAATGAATTGAAAAACACAAACTACCACAACTAATCCATTATAAAACAGATAATTTGGATAACACTATTAAGGACACCAAATGCAGGATTTTACAATTAAAAAAAAGAAAGAAAGAAATCTCCAGACCCAGAGGCTGTCACTGAAGAATTCTACCAAATGTTTAAAGAAAAATTAACACTAATTCTACAGGATCTCTTTCAGAACATAGAAGAGAGAACACTTCCAATTCATTTTAAAAAGCTAGTACTACCCTGATACCAAAATCAGATAAAACAGTAAGAATAAAGAAAGCTAGACCAATATCCCTCATGAAAATAGATTCAGAAATCCTTAGCAAAATATTAGCAAACAGAAGTTAGCAATCTATAAAAATAATTATACACTATGACCAGCTGGAGTGTATTCAAGGACGCAAGCCTGGTTCAGTATTTGAAAGTTAATCAATGTAATCTACTCTAAAGAACAGGCTAAAGAAGAAAAAAATCACATAATCTTATCAATTGATGCAGAAAAAGGATTTGACAAAATTCAGCAACACATTCATGACAAAAACTCTCAGAAAAATAGGAATGGAAGGGAACTTTCTCAACTTTATATACAGCATCTATAAAAACCCTACAGCAAACATTGTGCTTAATGGTAAATAGACTAAATGCTTCCCCCTAAGATCAGGAACAAGGTGAGGATATCCACTTGCACCACTCTTAATAAACATAGTGCTGAAAGTTCTATTCAGTACAAAGCAAGAGAAGGAAATAAAAGGCATGAAGATTGGAAAGGAATAAATAAAATTGTCCTATTTGTAGATGACATGATTGTCTACATAGAAAATCCCAAGGGATCCACAGAAAAACTCATAGAATAAGTGAGTTCAGTGAGATCACAGGATACAAAAAATCATACAAAAATCTATTGTATTTATATATACTAGCAAGGAGCACAGGGATGCTGAAATTAAAAATATAACACCATTCATAATTACTCAAAAAAATGAAATAGGACTAAATCTAACAAAACATGGACAGAAAGGATTTATATTGCTGAAAACTACAAAACAGTGGTGAAAGAAATCAAAGTCTAAATAAATGGAGAGACATAGTGTATTCATGGGTTGGAGGACTCAAAATAGCAAAGACGTCAATTCTCCCCAAATTGATTTATAGGTTTAATGTAATTCCTATAAAAATTCCAGCAAGACTGTTTGTAGATATAGGTAAGATTATTTTAAAACATATGAAAAGGCAAAGGAACTAGAAGAGCTAAAACTATTTTGAAAGAGAATAATTCTACCCAATTTCAAGAGATACTGTATAACTACAGTAATCAAAAGTGTGTGGTGTTGGTGAAGGGATAGATAGAGACAAATGGAACAGAACAGAGGGCCCACAATTAGACCTATACAAATATGCCCAACTGATTTTCAACAAAGGTGCAAAAGTATTCAATGGAGAAAAGATAGCCTTTTCAACAAATGGTGCTGGAGAAAGTAGACGTCCATATACAAAAAAATGAACCTTGACCTAAGTATCACACCTTATACAAAAATTAATTCAAAACAGATCACAGACTTAAATGTAAAATTAGAAAACTTTTAGAAAAAAAATCAGAAAAAATCTTCAGGATCTAAAGCTGGGAAAGAGTCATCAGATTTGACATCAAACGACTTTCCATAGAAGGAATAGTTGATAAACTGGACATCATCAAATTTAAAATTAAAATTTTTTGCTGTGTGAAAGACCCTGTTAAGAGGATGAAAAAGACAAGCTACAAACTGGGAGAAAATATATGGAAACCACGTATCTAATAAAGGACTCTTATTTGGAGTATATAAACTCAAAATTGACAATAAAAAAGCAAACAAGCCAATCAGAAAATGGGCAAAAGACATAAAAAGAGACATTTCACTTAAGAGTATACAGATGGCCAAAAAACACCCAAATAGATGCCTTTAGGTCAATCCAAATTAAAACCGCAATGAGCCGTCACTATATGCCCATCCAAACGGCTAAAATTAATCATACATATATAAATGGGAGGGGGAGAGGGTGGAGGAGAGAGAGAGACCACCACTGAACGCTGGAGGGGGTGTGGAAAAACTGGATCACTCATACTTTGCTGGTGGGAGTGTAAAATGACAGAGCTACTCTTGAAATCAATTAACAGTTTCTTTTAAAACTAGACATGCAACTACCATGTGACCCAGTAACTGCACTCATGGCATCTATCTCAGAGAAATTAAAACTTAGGTTTGCTCAAAAACCTGTACATGAATATTTATAGCAGCTTTATTTATAATAGCCAAAAACTGGAAACAGTCCAGATATCCTTCAATGAGCAAAAGGTTAAGCAAACGAGTACATGCATGCTGTGGAAGACTACTCAGCAATAAAAAGGAACAAACTGTGGAAACACAACAACCTGAATGAAACTCCAGAGAATTATGCCAAATGAAAAACCAATCCCAAATAGTTACATACTGTATGATTTCATCTGTACAATGTTCTTGAAGTGATAAAATTATGGAAATAGAGAACAGATTAGTGGTTACTGAGGATTAAGAAGAGGTGGCTGTGGCTATAAAAGGGTATCATGGGGTCCTTGTGGCGATGGGAAGTTTCTGTATCTTGACTGTATCAATGTCAGTACCCTGATTGTGGTGTTACGCTATACTTTTGCAAGATGTTACCATTGGGGGAAAGTGGGTAAGGGGTACACAGGATTTCTCTGTATTAATTCCTATAATTACATGTGAATCTACATTTATCTCAAAATAAAAAAATTGTTATAAAAAACAATAGCCAGGTCTCCATACTCCTGGGTTCTGTTTTCTTTGGAACCAGGTGCTAGGTTCTTGCCAAGAGAATCAGAAAATTTCATCTCTGCTCTCTCATCTCTGCTGTATAATCCTCATCATCAACTGCCCCTGACTCTCTACACCATGGAAACCAGAAGTAGCAAGACGTGGCTCTGACTCCATATGGCCCTCACTTCTTTGTCCAGCTTGACTATCCCACGCCATGCCCTGAGAGCCACTTCCACTTCTGCTCCCCATTCCAATTGAGCAGATGCATCCATGAATGTCTTTGACAAACAAAGCTCAAAAAACAATGATACAGAAGCACACCACCTGGCTTAAATGACTGGTGAGATTGGCTTGATTATTTTGAAAATCACTCAAATGAATTCATAATCTCAACATTTAGCTGCTAATTGTATTCATTATCTCAACACCTAACTGCTGGTTGGCAGATGTTTTTTAAATGTAAAATATTGGATAAGATTGTGGGCTTTTATCTTTTAAATTGAACATGATTTAATTATGTTGAAAAATATAGAGCCATCACTTGATTTCAGTACTTGCCACCTCTCTCTTTTTTCTAGTATTCATATCTCAAATTTTTATATCTTATAAGCAAAATAAATGAAACAAATGAAGGTATGCTTGGATTGCAAAGTCTTTCTCTTGTTAAATGTTTGTTTATACCAGGTTAGCAGAACCATTACTAATGTTATTTTATAGTACTGTGGGGTTTTTTTGGGGGGAGAGGAAAAAAGGGAGTAGACGTGGTAGACTGACTATTGAAATGTGTACCACAGCCCCTTCACCATGAAACCGAAAAGGTGCTTTAACAAACAATACTTTGGGTGATAAAGTTTTCTTAAATTTGTCATGGGCCAAGAGGAATGATACAGACACTAAATTCATCAAAGAAAGAAAACTACAATAGATACATAAGGAAAAGAAAACAGATAAATACCTAGAACTTAGAGGTTATTTTTATGCAAAAGTAAACAGGTATTATTTGCAGGAGAGTAAGAGACTTAAATCTGGGGGCAAATAGAGGTCAGGAAACAAAGAAAATAGGCAGCAAGTAGAGTCTTAGGAAAAAGGATACTCACCAAGCTGAAAAATAATGGACTGCAAAATTAAATTACAAAGCAAACTACCAAGTTACAAATAGGGTTAAAGTAACTATGTGACCCAAAAATTCCACTCCTGTGTATATAACCAAGAGAAATGAAAACATATATCCACACTGAAACTTGTACATAGAATTTCACAGAATTATTATTCATAATAGCCAAAAAGTGGAAGCAACTCAGATGTCCATCACCCAGTGAATAGAGAAACATAATGTAATATATCCATACAATGGAATATTACTCAGCCATAAAAGGAATGGAGTACAATACAAGCTACAACATGGATGAAACTTGCAAACGTGCTAAGTTAAATAAGCCAGACTCAAAAGGCCTCATATTGTATCAGTCTACTTATATGAAATGTCCAGAATAGGCAAAGCCATAAAAACAGGAAGTAGATTAGTGGTGGCCAGGCAATAAGGGAAGGGGAGTTGGGAGTGACTACGAACAGGTATGATGTTTCTTTTTGGGGTGATAGAAAAGTTCTAGAATCAGGTAGTGATGATGATTGCACAACATTATGAATATACTAAAAACCACTGAACCTGTACACTTTAAAGTGGTGAATTTTATGTTATACAAATTACATCTCAATAAAAAAGGAATAAAGTGCTGATACATGCTACAACATTGATGAACCCTGAAAACATTATGCTAAGTGAAAGAAGCCAGTCACAAAAGACCACATATTACACAATTCTGCATATTTATATGCAATGTCCAAAATGGGCCAATTTATGGAAACAGAAAGTAGATTAGTGGTTGCCTATGGCTGGGGGGAGAGGAATGGCTTGGGGAGTTGATACCTAAAGAATATGAGGTTCCTTTTTTGGATGATGAAAATATTCTAAAGCTATATAACAAGGTTGGTTGTACAACTCTGTGAATATACTAAAAGCCACTGAATTGTATACTTTAAAAGGATGAATTATAAGATGTGTGAATTATATCCCAATAAAGCTGTTATTTTTTAAATTGAAGTTAAATAGAATTCCCCTAGAAGATATTTATATTAATCAGGCCAACAACTTCCTGTTGATCACTACATTTTCATCACTCTGCTGGTATGATGGGGGTCAGCAGAAATATGTGTCAGGGTCCCTGCACTCAAGGAGTCTATGTCTGCTGGACGAGCAACATTTATGTGCAGGAAACAATAGTAAACAACATAAAACAGCATATCTTTGGGGATTAAATTATACTGACTATAGTAGCTGAAGGAATTTAGGAATCAGAAATCCATGAGACTTTGGAAGAAGACAATGTGTGGGAAAGATTTGAGGAGGCATGCCTCGTTAAGCCTTGACTGAGGAGTAGGAGTTTGATCAGGGAAGATAAGAGTGTTCCAAGAAAGAAAAAAGACTAATGTTGAGAATATGGTGTGTGAGTGACGGTAGATTCATGAGTCTGTGTGAGTAGATTCTAATGCAATATGAGACCAACTGAAAAATTATAGTAAGCCTTGGAAGCCAAACAGAGTTTGGTCCAATAAAGTAAAATAAGAAAACACTGATAATGTAGTGAAAAGTATATGTCATTGTCAGAGAGTTTAAAGGTGAAAGGCAATGATATATGAATGAAAAAAAGAAGGACAAGTCCAGAGTTAGGGTGACCAAGTAGAAGATTTTAGGGCAGGAATCTACACACAGACAGGAAGAGTGGATGGAAGGATGCAAAGTAAAGAAAGCACATATATAGTTAAAAGGAAAAAATTCATTCACTCTACCAAATGCTTACTGGGAGCTTCTTTTTATGTAAAGGCAGCTTGCTAAGTCCCGTAATGGCACAAGTACTCTACTGGAATGTACGAGACATTAACCCTTCCCTCAATTCATTTACCATTCTACTGAGGAGATGAGACACAAACACAGAAGGCAGCACCAATAAAGGAAGTCTTTAGGAATTAATAATTGGCTTGATAAGGGGATGAAAGTGCAGGATAGGTCAAAGATGGCAAGATGCCCAAGAGAGTGATGGTGTCATTGAAGTTGAGGGAGCATCAGTTGAAGTGTTAGCAGTATCAATAGTTTGAAGCAAAGAACTCAACACAACACTACATTAAACAGGTCAAATAATTGATTTGTTCAACAAGTAATTACTGAGTGCCTACCATGCACCAGGCCAGGCACCGTGAACGCACTGTGGAGGGAGGGAGAGGAAGGACCATTGAGGACTCTGCTCTCATGCAACTTGATTCTCATGGACCATAAGAATGAAATACTCTCTGGTGAGAGGTTAAAGAGATTCAGTAAGCAGACAAAATGAGTGAATACCTAATTCACAGGCTTAATTTGGGCAGCAGACATCCAGGAATAAATTCCAAGGATTTTGCCCACAATAACAAAGTTGTCTCTAAGTACTTTTCTTGTCTGTACTACTTAAACTGATAAGAAGAGACAGGAAAAGGATGGAAGGTTGTAGCAGTTCAATGAAGTTCTGGCATAAGTTCAGCAGGAGTAATATTGATATATAGGGGCAGCCAGGAATTTTTAGTAGCAGCCCATTTTTACATCTTTTTATTTTTTAGTTGTGGAAAGGCCACTTAATTCTTTGTTGCCAATACAGATGGAATAGCATTTGCTTCATTTCTCAGAATCATCTCCAATTGAATGAGGCAATTTGGGCTTTGTTCGCTCTTAAAGTTTGAAGTTGTCAATCTCCTGGAGTGAGTGTCTCAAGCCATGGCTGGTGCAAGTTGGCCCAGAGTTATGAATAGCACTTAATTTTTGCCTCAAATAAGTCTACATTGCTGGGGCAAATTTGACCAGAGTTTTTATTCATAGAATACAGTAGTCCCTCCTTATCCGTAGAGGGTAGGTTCCAAGACCCCCAGTGAATACCTGAAACCGCAGATGGTACTGAACCCTATACACTCTATGTTTTTTCCTGTACTAAGCATTTGTCACATACTGTGGCCATAACTTTTGGAGTTTGAGATGCGACAGCAAAATTAGAACAAACTTATTTTCCCTTCATCACAATGGATAAAAGATTCATCCCTGCTGTAGATCTTAGCAACCTCAGCATACGATTTTTTCCCTAAGTCAAGAACTTGCACCTTTCCACCTAAAGGAAGCACTTCAGAAGGCATAAGCCTTCTCTTTGGCATATCTGAATTACCAGCATCACTACTCTTGCACTTTGGGGTCATCATTAAGTAAAATAAGGGTTATTTGAATACAAGCACTGCAATACCGTGACTGATGATCTGATAACTGAGATGGCTACTAAGTGACTAATGTGCAGATAGCATTTACAGTGTGAATACGCTGGACAAAGAGATGATTCACCTCCTGGGCAGGACAGCACAAGATTTCATCACACTACTCAGAACTGCACACAATTTAAAATTGATTGTTTATTTCTGGCATTTTCCATTTAATATCTTCTGACCACGGTTGACCACAGGTAACTGAAACTGTGTAAAGCAAAACCAGGAACAAGACAGGACTGCTGTAGTTAGAAAGTAACTCAGAGAAATATTTGACTTCCAAGTGAGGAAGATGTTTCCAAGCATAAAAGCAAAGAAGGAAGGCGTAAAGGAAATGATTAATAGCCCTGACTTCGTGAAGCATTTTAGAGCCAGATTTAATGATGTGGGAAACTATCCATGACATGCTGCTATATTAAAAAAATAAAAACCAGCATGGACAACATAATTTCAATGTTGTAAATTATATATCCGAGAAACATATACATGAGAAATACACTAAATGCTAAAAGAATTATGGGTGGTTTTTATTTTCTTCTTTATGTTTTTCTGAAATTTCCAAATTTTCTATATTAAATAGAACCAAAAATGGTATTTTTAAAACAAACTTAACCCAGCCAAAACTGAATACATTACACTCCCCGACTAAACTCTTTTATGCTTGAGTCGTATATTCCTACACGTATTTTAGAATCAGTGGTTGAATTCTATTTAACTCGGTGGAAGATGAAAGATAAAGCAGGGGTTCATCTTTCTGAGAAGATGATCCACAGGCAAATTGGTGAACGAAAATGGTCTGAAATGGAGAATTCTTCCAGACTTTGAAGAAGTATAATATACAGGTGGATCTAATTTGATCTTGTTACAGAAAGGCAGCAGATCACCAAACAAAAAAAGAAAAAGAGAAAAGAAAAACTTTCTTAGTTTCCTGGGTGATCCACGGTATTCCTCTGCTGCTACATAATGTGAAACCTCACCCTTGCAGGCCCGGCCTGCGTACACTGGAAAACCACCTCCGTTACGCGTTCCCACCCATCTATGCCTGGCACTAATGACGGCTATTCTTGGTGCCAAAATCTGGCCTGTGATTCAGATGTACTATGGAGATCATCAAATAGCCAAAAATAGGACGAGCTGATGATTCCGAGCAGGGTGAGCAGTAGTGTTTGGAGACTATGGGGGGTTGTGTATAGGACAGAGCTCTAAGGAAGACGTGGAACAGGGGCTGTGAGAGAAGTCCTCCAATTGGGAAGACTTTCCAGAACGGAAAGGCCTTTCTGCCAGGATCCAAGAGCTTTTCCTAAGAAAACTCCTTTGGATAATCATCTCTTTCAGTCTCATTATGTCTTGCTGGTTATTAAAGGTAAAATTATAATATAAACCCTCAAATGTAGGTGTGAAACTCAATCAAAGTTTTGGTTAAGAAATGCATCACTAAAGGTGAAAAACCTTTTAAAGAAGAGAACTTAAACTGTATGTATAAAATGTGCCAAAAGCCAGGGATAAATAAGGAATTGAGAAGCCCAGATCAAATTTCTAATGAGTTCAGTTGAGTAAGCAATTAAGTCTTTGCTCTTAATTGCCTAATAAAAAATAGTTCATCATATAAAAATGACCTGCAATTTTTAAATTGTCTCACTTTGTTCACTACCGTTCCAGGTAATTATAATATTTTTATTCGTTTTCTGCCAACCTTTTAGGTCCTTTAACTCTCCATATTCTCCCATCCTTCTCACCCTCCCCATCTTCTCTTTAAGCCTTTGCATCCTCCAACCTTGCTCTTTCTCCCCTTCTATTCAACTTATAATGCCTTATACACATCAGGATCTATATTAATGTTTGTTCAATCTAATTTAACTGAAATCCGTCGCATGCATTGTGCTCCACTATCCAATATCTGAGAATGTTCTGCGCATTGTTTATACAGGCAGTCCTTGTGTTCCTGTACGGTTGTGCAGGACTGTAAAGTGACTATGCAAACTGAAGCCATAAAAGTCTATCTTAATAAACAACAGGGAGAATTATGTTTGTTCTATGACCTTGACATATTTTTGTCAAAAGACTAAAAACTGTCTCACTCTCTTATGAATATGTAGGGAAATAACCAAAAAATAACAAAACTAATACTTACGTATTACACTATAATTATTAGAAATACTGATAATTAAAATGTCATTTCTTCATTGAAAAAACCTTATCATGTATAGTTTGGATAGTGCTTGCCTTCTCCTTATACAACTTACAACATGAAGTGAGCATCTTTTCTATGCCTTGGCAGATAGTTGCAGTCCTTTCTTTATTCGGATCAGCTTCCAATGTTTTTTTCCTTTGTGCTTTCAACGTTGTAAAATATCTACAAGAGTTTCTTTAACGTGAACTGTTGACAACATCATTTCTTGTGGAACATCTCCTTTTCATCACAACCACTCTTATTCGCATCAGTCCATTTGTCCTCTCTAAGTTCCTCTGGCTGTATATCTAGAGTTGAATGGTGGCAGTGTTGACATTCGTGTGGTCAGCTATTTCCTCTATAGCTCTGTTTACATTTGATTCAAATGTCACCTCCACATTATCACTTTTCATTTCTTTGCTGCACTTTAATCTTTGTTGGCCAAGTCCCTCTTACCATCATCCATTTTTGTAAAATGCCACATAGGTTTGTTACTGGGAGACAAGGGGACAACACAGCTACACACCTTGCTGTCTACGTGTGAAGCGAATAACAGATGCGCAGTGAGCAATCACTCACTGACAGACCTTCAAAGAAGTGGCATAATTGGTTGCAGATCTCGATGGACATCTGTTATTTACATAGTAATTTGTAGACTAAAGATCTAGCAGTGGTAACTGAAATATGGACTGTACTTGTTGAAGGACTCGGGTTATTTAACTAAACCACAGTAACTGAAATGTGTGTATACTGGAGCCGTGCAAAAGAGAGGACGCCTGTACTTTCTTTTTGGTAGTTAAAAGATTTTTACACGGTAGATTTTAATAATGCCACAAAGTTGATCCTGACCTCCACTCTGTTGTTCCTAAGTAAATATAGTCAACCATTGTTATTAGGCTATCTTGGTGTAAAAGTTCTAGAAATGTGAAGTGGTTTTAGGAAAAAGTAGGGTGGGCATGCATCTAATATATTTTTCCTAGTGACGCAAAACATTTCAAATAATTATATCTCTTATTAGAAGATATAGATTCATATACAACATTTTCAATCACCATCTGCCCTGTTAGTCAATCTCCAGACAGTTCTAAGTATAAACTAAGTATAAAAAATAAATAGAATTTACAAGATTAGCATATAATTTCCCAATTCTCCATCCTTCATTCACAGAGCCTTTTGCTCACGTTGCTTTCAAACTATTATTTAGTGACCATTTTGTATTTAACAAGCTTCTCACAGTATGATGTCAAATATCTTCATAGATTAAGCTCCGTTTTTTTAATTTCCCTGGAAATTCTCTCCTACTCTAATTAATTCTCCTAGTATTGAATTTTAAATACCTTCTGTGTGTCGAGATGCACTACTTTGTTGCTACAACTTTTTTCCGTCCTGAATAATTTGACTCCGCTCCAGTCCAGGTGAGGATATTCTTCAGCTTGACTGGCGAGCGTGCCCTTCCTTCGTCTCCGCTGCAACATGCCCAGTTCTCCCAGCGTTCCCTTCATTGAACGTGTGGTTATTACTTTTAGGTCCTCTATAGTGATTCTAGAAGAAAATTTAAAATATTGGAAAATATAAAGCTACCTTTTTAAAAGCCAGTAGCACCGATCCTCAAAAAAATGCCCCAACATTCCAGGTTGTCATGGGGCTCTAAGCAACCAACATCCAACCAAGTAAATCCAAAAACAGTGAAAAGGAGCAAAACTCCTGGGCCTAACTTTGTCACACCACACAAAGACTTTAGTAATTGCAAAAATTTTCTTCAAATTTAACCAAAGTTTATTCGGTGAATTCTGGTTTATGACATGTATGTATTTATGGGGAAGCCAAAATAGCCTTGGTAGGTGGTGAATACCAAATAGATTCATTCTTCGTCTTTCTTAATCCACTTCAGAAATTCCCTAACCTAATACTAAACATATCGTTTTACTAGCAGAAGATAATGCTCAAAACTTTCTCTGATATCTTTTAATTGAAAATAAAAATCCATTTCGTTGACACACTGATGAAGGTGAGTGTAGTACCCAAAGACTGCCACACTGAGGCGTGTGGTGCATTGTTTTGTGACTGGCTTTCAGGTCACGACTACTTGTCTTCCTCATAAGCAACAATAGTCAAGAAATGAAACTGGTAAAGCCCAGATGGAACTTGATTAGCCGGCATCTCCTTTTCTGTGTGTAGGGGTGGTGTGAATTGATTGCTAAAAAGAGTCCTACACATTAGAAGGAAAGCATCTCCTACGTTCTTTATGGTTATCATGTGTTAGAATAATAGGAAATAGTCACATGGTCACGATTTTTTGAGAAACTCCACCTAAACCATAAAAGAGAAATATCTATGTCCTATTACTTAAAGCATTCAAGCAAGGAGGTCTCTCAGTCGTCCCATTCAGTAGAGAACACTCATCACACTGTGATCATTGTCGCTTTGTCTGACCAGATGGAGAATGGCTGCAATTCTCAGAGAGTTATAAAAATCACAAATATAGCATATGCAATACAATGACACCTTGTTTATCAGAGAAAGAACTGAAGAGAAAGAATCTGGCAAGTCATGGAAATTAAATCCACTCCAGCATAGAATACTAGAGAACAGCTTCCTTATTTAATATATTATTTGGAAATGAAGAACTTTAAAATAAGGCCATGTTAATGGCCTCAACATATATAAAACAAAATTTGACAGAATTATAAGAAAAAATAAATCTAAAATAATGAGAGTTTTTTAACACGACTCTCAGGGATTAAGACAGACAGGCAAAATTTTTAGGAAGAATATAGATGATATAACAATGCAATTAATAATTAATGAACACATATAGAATCCATACGCAATAATTAGAGAATGCATATTATTTTCAAGTACGTTTGGAACATTTGCAAAAATTGACTTTGGGCTAGGCCACAAAGCAAGGTTCAAGAAATACCAAAGAATCTATATCATGTGGACCATATTCTCTGACTGTAATGCAGTTATTAGAAATTATTTCTAAAAATATGACGTAAGAAAACTCACATATTTTAAAATATAAAAATATTTGTAAATATGGCTTAAAGAAATCAAGGAAAATTTTCAAAAATTACAACTGAGTGGATACAAAACTATTATATATCAAAACATATAGAATGCAGCTAATGTAATACTGAAGGGGAAGTTATAGCTTTAAATAAACATATTAGAAAAGAATAAGGTCTCCAAATTAGTGAGCTGAGGTTTTCAACTCAAGAAATTAGAAAAACAAAAAGAGAGTCAACAAAAGAAAGAAACAATAAAGAGCAGAAATCAAAGAAACAGAAAGCAAAGATATATCTTCCCTATGGTATCTTTCTTTTATATGTAATTAATTTGTGCTTTAGGCCTAGAAGGTTTATTCCCCAAATAATAATAAAGTAATATAATCCTGATACCAAAACCAAACAAGGACAAAATAAGAAAGGAAATTATAGGCCTATCTCACTCAAGAATATAGATGTAAATATTAACAACCTGAATCCAGCCAATATAATAAGAATACATATCATAACCAAATGGGCTTATCTCAGGAATACAAGGATGATTTAACAATGGAAAATTATTTATTGAAATTGATCATAACAACTATATGATTATGTTAATGAACGAAGAAAGACTATTTGCTAAAATTCAACATCCATTAATCAAAAACTAAACAACAACCTAGTATGGAACAGAACATTTTTAATATGTCTGACCTTGATTTTAAAATTAATGTGAAGGGAGAAGTGTTAAAAATAGCCAAGACAATATTGAAGCAGAACAGCATGCAGAGACACATCCGACCAGACTCAACAGATTCTATATAAACCATGGTTTGGTTTTGGCGAATGGATACAAACCAAAGTGCATGACAGCAATTCCACCACCAGTGAAAACTTGACAGTGGACAGAGGCGGCATGCTGACTCACTGAGGAAAAGAGGAACCATCCAAATGAGTACAGTGGAGCAACTGGTCCTCCATAATGGAAAAACAGTTAATAAATCCCAACCTCTCATCATGTAAAACATCATTTCTGGGAGGTTTAAGGCTGACATTTGAAAAATAAAGCTTGAAACAACTTTGTGAAGAAAATACAGTATCTTTATGATCTTAAGGCAGACATGGGTTCTTAAATTTACATATAAATTTGATAAAATTAAAAATTTGTGTCCAACAAAGACATAATGAAAATAGGAAGCAATAAGCTGCAGAAAGGAAGATGTTTATGATGCCTATAATCAAGCAAAGGATTAATATCCAGAATATAAGAAGAATAAAACGAGTTTAATAGAAAAAAAGGTCAAAAATATGAGTGAGCAATTTACAGAATGGCCTATTATTATACAAAAGCTGTTCAATATAATTTGTAATCAGGGAAATGTGAAGTAAAGCAATAAGACACAAGTTTATACCCATTAAATTTTTTTTAATTAAAAGCTTAACAATACCAAGGGTTGGAAAAATTGTAGAGTAATGGGAACTCTCATTCACTGCAGATGAGAGATTTACTGTTTAGAGAGAAAATGGCAACATTTAGTAAAGTGGAAGGCAAGTAAATCAACAACCCATCAAGTCCATTCCTGGATATATATCATAAGGAAACACTCACACATGTCTAGGAGAAATGTGCAAAAATGTTCACTGCAATATTGTAACAATGAAATATCAGAAACAACCTAACTGTTCATCAACAAAACAAAGGATCGATATCTATGCATTTACCAGTAATGGAATACCATATAGCAGTTAAAATGAATAAATCATCAACTTAATAAGTGTCAAAAATATTAATATTGGGAAGAAATGCAGACTGAAAATTGACACATTGTGATTTCATTTGCATGAAATTTCAAAGCATACACATTATATGTTGTTCATGAATCCATATAAATGTAACAAAACATAAAATCACACATGGGAATGATAATGTCAAATTTAGCATAGTGATTACCTTGGTGGAGGGGAGGAAAATGGGATCAGGGATGATAAAAAGGGAGCTTTAGTTTTATCTACAGTGTCTCTTTTTTTTTTTTTTTTGCTATTTGATAAATGTGGCAAGATGTAGTTGGTGGGCACATAGATGTAATATTCTTCTCTGTACTTTTTCTATTTGCTTAAAATATATTGTAATTTTTTAAAAGGAAGTTAGCAATATTCTTTTAAATACAAAAGTATGGCAGTCACTTGCATTGAAAGAGGAAACGGCAGGATAAGATGAGAACATTCCCATGCAGGTCTCTAGCATAGTCTGGTGCTTAGGTGTTAACATGATCTGTGCTTGGAAAAGGTGAGACTTCCCCAGTTTGCACTGAGACAAATGAGCTACAGTCCCCAACGCTAGGAGGGGAGGGAGAGAAATTACTATGACTTTTTCCTACCCTTTCTTTCCTGCCTTGTTGCCTCAGCTCACTTTCCTTCCATCTCGTCTCTTCCTCTCTAGACTGGCGTGGAAAGCCACAGCTGCCTAACTTTAAGGGAGGAATGCAGCTAGCCATACAGCTCTGTCCCTGCCACCCCGAGCAGGAGCCTTCCTCCAAGTCTTGGGGAACCTCCATTTATTAGAGTAAAACAAAATTCCAGAATATGTACAATTGATCACGTACCAGGGATTTTACTCTAGTTGGAGGCATTAAATAGTTAATTAGAAATTCAAGCACATATGAAAGTTCTACTGAAGCTATTTGGCCAACAAATTATTACTGAGCCTTAAATACAGGAGAACAAGAGAGAACTGTATTGATACTTATCAATTTGTGTTAATTCCATAAATATTTAAATTATATTCAACAAAATTATATTTAACTCTTCTCATGTTTTTGGATATATCCCTATATTTTCTCCATTGTTTCTAATACATTTTATTATTGGATTGCTCTCTATGAACAGAATTTTTATCATGTAAATACAGAATGCTGCTTATGACAGGTTCAAAAATCCTACTTAACTAGAGGTAAAAGAAGGTTGAAATTTTAAATATTAAATTTTCCAAGGTAGTATATATATAATTTAAGAACTCTTTTATTTTGAATTATGTTTTTAATAAGGTAAAAATTCAAACAATCCAAATAGGTATAAAATGAAAAGTAATTCTCCTTTTCATACATTGTCCCTCAGTCTCCCTCCACAGAAGCAGCCATTGCTACAAATTTCCTATGTATTTCTCTGAGGTACTTTACACATAAACAAATATGCATCAAAAAGAACATTTTTAAAAGTCAGTTCCATAGGTGTGGTATTTCAAAATGTCTATATTCTTATCACATTCAATGATTTTCTATGTGAGGCCAAATCTACAGTGCAGAATCTTTAGATTTGCGGTCAGACACAATATAAGTAAAACCCAATCACAAGAGCAAGATTTCAAAGGAGCCACAGTAAAGATGACAAAGATGTAATATTGTCCGTTAAACTTTTTATAGAAAAGTCAGGAGAGAACAGTGTCCATGCAGTAAGTTCCAAGTCTTGAGTCTGGTACCAATTAGATATAAACAGTTAAGTGACATATCTGACTAGCCTGTATTATGATGTATCATGTAAGGATATCAAAATTTAGGTAATTATTTTGTCCACAGTTGAACTTAAAAGGAACTAATTATACAAAAGTATATCTAAATTATTGCTTTCTTAATCAGCCTAACATTTAGCCAGATCTGCAATTCTGCAAGAGGCTACCCAATTAATTTGTTTTGCTACCTTTGCTAAAAGATTATCACTAATAATGAGTTTGAGACAAAAGTCTCAATAAAGAATATATGATGTCAAAGATTATAGTTCATATTAGCTTCTAACTTTTAACGCAATATATTTGGTATTTCCCATGGATAGAAAGAATCTTTCATGTTTCTTTTCTAAACCTGAATTTGGGATCAATTTGTAAGAAAAATGTCCCCTTTGTCTTTTAGGCTCTTCTAACATATAGGAGTGACCCAACCATGAGAAAAATGTTGAATCATCTGTATTTCTATGTCATGCCTGTGTTTAACGTTGATGGATACCATTTTAGCTGGACCAATGTAAGTCACTTTGCCTATCCAATTGGGAAGAGAGGTTGAAAAAAACAGAAAACAGAACAGGAAGGAAGCTTAGCGATTAGCCCCTAGTGATTCCAGAGCTACAAAAGGGAACGCCCCTCCCCCCGCCATCGTAGCAGCAACCTTTTGATGTTGTTTATATGTTTGGCTTTGCATAAAATTTCACGTAAATAAAGACTTCTCCTTCCAAATAAATTGAGAAAAATCATTAGTTTAGTACAGCTTATTCAATTTTGCCTGTGGAAAAATGAGGCCAATAGAAGGTAAGAGATGGCAAGTTTTTGGCAGAAATTGGAGCATGAACCTGAGTGTCCACTGCTAATCCAGTCCTCTTTCCATTCCCCGGACTTGTCTCTCCCCGGAGGAACTCTCCCCTCAGTGTTGTGGTTCATTCACTGATTGAGCTACTAAAATGCATATGAATAACCTTTTAAGTATTTTTTTCTGCACTTATTTTCTTAATTACATCTAGGATCGATTTTGGAGAAAAACAAGGTCAAGGAACTCAAGGTTTCGCTGCCGTGGAGTTGATGCCAATCGTAACTGGAAAGTGAAATGGTGCAGTAAGTTGGGGATTAATTGGGATTCATATCCAAAGGTTTCCACAGCTTTCACTCTCAAAAAGGTTGAGCCCATTAGGACTCCAACGTAAGACTGATGGTTTTCTGTATGTGGAACCTAATAGAGAAAAACACAGATATGTATATTGTAGCTATAATTTGCAAAAGAAAATGAAAGGGTTTTTTAAAAATATCAAGGATTTAAGTCTGTCAAGCCAATCCAGAAAATTGAAAATTTAAACACAGGTGTAAAAGTGGAAAACTGAGGAATATTTGTCATTCAGAAACTAAAGCAGGAACTGTGGTTTGTAGTATAAATCTGGTTAAACGTTCTTATCCTTTCACTGAGAGTAACACCGATCCTGCCTTCATCTGTCCATGATGATCGAAGCTGCCAGATCCTTGCCTAGAATCTACCAGTCTGCCACTCATACATTCAAGGGTCACATTCCAGGTTTCATTGACACTTACCTTTCAAGAAAGGATAGGATGTCATTTTAAGGAATGAAACTCTTTTACAAAGTAAAGAAGCAGGTAGGTGCCCAAAAAGAGACAAAGAGAGAGAAAACTGTCCATAGCTGGTGAAGAAGAGGCAAAAACTTTACCTCTACCCATCTTGGGTTTTCAGCAGAGGCCCTTAAACAAAGAGATTAACAAGAGAAAACCAGTTTGTTAACATGAGCAGACATATCACATGGGAGAAAACTTGTGAAAAGTAACTCCTAGTGGCAACTTAGAACTCTGGCTTATGTAGCATCTTCAACAAAGAGCAATAAATTTGTAGAGAAATGACAGGACAAAGGAAAGCAATTTTAGGCTTCCAAGGGCAGCAAGCTGTGAGAAGGTAAATATACGGGAGGAAACTAATGGAGTAAGTTTTGTTTGGAGCAAGAACTCTCTGGTTCTGTTTCGGGGCCAAGAGTCTGTCTCCAGTAAAAGGAGAATTTATATCCTACCTTTAGGCAGTAAAGGGGAGGGGAGAGAGAACTTTTCCTGCATTTGTTGCTGCTTAATTGCCTTCAGCTCAAAATAATTTTATGTCAAAGAGGCATATTTTGGGGTGGTATATTCTGGTTTCCCTCACTAGTATCTTAATTGGCAACAGGAAGGAGGGAAAAGAGAATTATCAAAATGCAGTTGAAAGAAGCTGCCCTTTTGCAGCATCCTTCCTTAGGCCACTCAAAATATAGACTGTTGTGTAATCGAAAGTCTCCCATTAGTCCCTTAGAAGTGAGGCCTATCACAAAATCTCTCATTCTGTGATGCTTTGGGTTCTGTGTTCAATGCCACTCCTCCCCTCCCCACCAGATTCAGACTGAATAACTAGGCCGGGGCTTGACTCCTTCCGCATATCTCTCCAGGCAGCCTCCTTAGTCAAGTAGAATTGGCAAATAAGAAGATGGTAGAGCAGAAAGAATATGACTCTAGAATATAACAGATATGGTTTGATTCTAACACTATTAGCTAATGATTTGGACGATTTTCTTTGATCTATCAAATTATAATAATAATTCCCATTTCATAGAGTTCCTATAGGAATTAAAGGAATTTACATATGGTTAATGCCTAATTCAGTCCTAGCTCCAAACAGGGGTCTAAATATCAGTGACCTTTACCTTTTCCCCTACCCTCCAGAATAGTCAATTCACCTCTGAGCCTCAGGTCAATTGTTTGTAAAACTACAGGCATACCTTGGAGATATTGTGGGTTTGGTTCCAGACTACTGCAACGAAGTCAATTTAGCAATAAGGTGAGCCACATGGATTTTTTTGGTTTCCCAGCGTGTATAAAAGTTATGTTTACACAATACTGTAGTCTACTAAGTGTGTAATAGCATTATGTCTAAAAAAATATAATGTACATATCTTAATTTAAAAATACTATATTGCAAAAAAATGCTAACCATCATCTGAGCCTTCAGCGAGTCATAATATTTTTGCTGGTGGAGGGTCTTGCCTTGATGTTGATGGCTGCTGACTGATCAGGGTAGTGGTTGCTGAAGGTTGACGTGGCTGTGGCAATTTCTTGAAACAGGACAAATAAAGTTTACTGCATCAATCAACTCTTCCTTTCATAATGATTTCTCTGTAGCATGCGATGCTGTTTGATAGCATCTTGCCCGCAGATCTTCTTTCAAAATTGGAGTCAATCCTCTTAAACCCTGCCACTGCTTTATCAACTAAGTTTATGTAATATTCTAAATTCTTTGTTGTCATTTCAACTATCTTCACAGCATCTTCACCGGGAGTAGATTCCATCTCAAGAAACCACTCTGTTTGCGCATCCATAAGAAGCAACTCTTTATCCATTAAAGTTTTTTCATGAGATTGCAGTAATTCAGTCACATCTTCAGGATCCACTTCTAATTCTAGTTCTTTTCCTATCTCCACCACATCTGCAATTACCTCCTCCACTGAAGTCTTGAACCCCTCAAAGGTATCAAGAAAGTTGGAATCAACTTCTTCCAACCTCCTGTTAATGTTGATATTCTTACCTCTTCCCATGAATCACAAAATCTTCTTAATGGCATCCAGATGATGAATCCTTTCCAGAAGGTTTTCAATTTACTTTGCCCAGATCCATCAGAGGAACCACTGTTTATGGCAGCTTATAGCTTTATGAAATGTATTTCTTAAAATCAGACTTGAAAGTCAGAATTACTCCTTGATCCATGAACTGCAGAATGGATGTTGTGTTAGCAGACATGAAAACAACATTAATCTCATTGTGCATCTCCATCAGAGCTCTTGGGTGACCAAGTGCATTGTCAAAGAGCAGTAATATTTTGAAAGGAATCTTCTTTTCTGAACAGTACATCTCAACATCCAGCTTAAAATATTCAGTAAACCATGTTGTAAACAGACGTGCTATCTTCCGGCTTTGTTGTTCCATTTATAGAGCACAGCAAAGTAGAATTAGTATCATTCTTAAGGGCCCTAGGATTTTTGGAATGGTAAATGACCCTTGGCTTTAACTGAAAGTCACCAGCTGCATTAGCCCCTAACCAGAGAGTCAGCCTATCCTTCGAAGCCAGGCACTGACTTCTCCTCTCTAGCTATGAAAGTCCTAGGTGGCATCTTCTTCCAAGAGAAAGCTATTTTGTCTACATTGAAAATCCATTGTTTAATGTAGCCACCTTCTTCAATGATCTCAGCTAGATCTGGATAACCAGCTGCAGCTTCTACATCAGCACTTGCTGCT
Organism: Equus asinus; assembly: GCF_041296235.1. Lineage (NCBI taxonomy): Eukaryota > Metazoa > Chordata > Mammalia > Perissodactyla > Equidae > Equus > Equus asinus. Next base: position 17,859,517 of record NC_091801.1, read on the forward strand.
TCATCTTCCACTTCTATGTTGTGGAGATGGCTTCTTTCCTTAAACCTCGTGAACCAACCTCTGCTGACTTCAGACTTTTCTTCTGCAGCTTCCTCACCTCTCTCAGCCTTCACAGAATTGAAGAGAATTAGGGCCTTGCTCTGGATTAGGCTTTGTTTTAAGAGAATGTTGTGGCTGGTTTGATCCTCTATCCAGACCACTAAATCTTTCTCCATATCAGCAATAAGGCTGCTTTGCTTTCTTATCATTCCTGTGTTCACTGGAGTAGCACTTTTAATTTCCTTCAAGAACTTTTCCTTTGCATTCACAACTTTGCTTTTTGTTGCAAGAGGCCTAGCTTTCAGCCTATCTTGGCTTTCAACATGCCTTTTTCACCAAGCTTAATCATTTCTAGCTTTTGATTTAAAGTGAGAGACATGGGACTCTTCATTTCACTTGAACACTTCACGGCCACTGTAGGCTTATGAATTGGCCTGATTTCAATATTGCTATGTCTCAGGTAAATAGGGAAGACCCTAGGAGAGGTAGAGAGCGGGGAATGGCTGGTAAGGGGAACAGTCAGAGCACACACAACATTTATTAAGTTGCCAGCGTACATGGACATGGTTTGTGGGACCCCAAAACAATTACAACAGGGACATCAAAAATCACTGATCACAGATCACCATAACAAATATAATTATAATGAAAACATTTGAATTATTGCAAGAATTACCAAAATGTGACACAGAGACACAAACTAAGCAAATACTGTTGGAAAAATGGCCCTGATAGACTTGCTTGACACAGGGTTACCACAAACCTTCAATTCGTAAAGAATGCAATATCTGCAAAGCACAGTAAAATGACATGTGCCTGTACCTCTTTCCTTCAGGAGAGTGTTGAGATGATGAGCCATAAGGCAATCTTAAAAGTGTTTGCACTTACAAGCAAAGAAAGAGCATTGCATAAATACTACAAAGTGGTATTATTGGTGGCTGCTTAGATACAGAAATTCTTTTCTTCTACCGGGACTGAGACAACAAACTTTTTCACATTAACTTCCTAAGACTACTAATTTTTAAAAAAAATTTTTTTCTCACTCTCTCTGATGGAGCCATTTTGCATGCTTATAACTATGTGTCCCATTTCACTAGTTGGCAAGGACCTGCATCCATACATAGAATGCCCACAATCATCTGAGTGTGTACACCGGATGGGTAACTGAGCTGAGTAACACTAGCAGGGCAGCCAGCTCTGCCCGTGGACTCTTGTTTATATCCAATTACAAATAAGTGTCCTGTTTCCCTTTGTTCTTCTTCCTTTACCCAGCTTGTTTCCCTCACACATGTGCCTTCTTTGATTTCTTTCTAGTTTCAACTGCAGTCCCAACTAGAATTTCTTTGCTTCTTCCCATATCTAAATCATTCGGATTCTCCCTGCGAGTTAACACTCAAGATGTACATGGGATTATGTCAAATATAAGTTGCAAAATGACCTTGATAGACCATCATAAGTGTTGTGGAAATGCAAACAGCTTGGCTGGGACCATTTCTTCTCCACCCGCAAGGTCTCCCCAGTGGGTTCAGCTGATCTGACAGGGCTTCCTCCCTCACAGCATCACATCCAGCTCTCTACAGCTATTTGCTTGGTCAAGGTGACAGTGAACCTTAATGAGGGGACCACTCTTAGGTCAAGGGCACTGAAGTAAGTGGAATTCCTAAGAGAACCTTCAAATAAACATCCATAGTATAAACAATATAGAAATTCCCAAGAAATGCAAAACACTAGAAAGTCAACATTGAACTGACAAAAACAACCGTTTCTTTCTCTTAAGTCAGTGAGTCTCAAACTCAACGAGTAAAACATGAAACTGCTTTTTACCATGAAAAATCTGTGGACTGCCACATGACAGTAGTACGCTTTAGCGTGTAAATATGGGGAGTAGACAAACAACGTAAAGCGTCACATGGAAACAGGTACACTTTCCAAAACTTCACAGCTCCCCCTGGGGACCATCAGGCCATGAAATGAGTATCATTGCTCTGAGAGTCCAGTAGAGGGACTCAACAAGTCAGTGTAGCGGTGGGAACCAAGAATAAACACACAAATTGTATTCATTCATTTGCCAAAGTTAATTGAATTCATACTCTCTGCTAGGCACTGTGGGGTTTTTTTCCTTCTTCTATGCACTCTTTTAAGAGAATGCTGTGAGCACTGCTTTTTCCATATTGGAATAAATTCAGGAGAGAGGCAAAGGGTTTGGATGACATCCATACTTAAGCTTTAATTCCTGAATAATTCAAGTCCTGCCTAAACGTAAATTACTATTAGGACAATCTACAGAATGGGAGAACATTTTGGCAAATCATATATCTGATATGGGACTTGTATTCAGAATATTAAAAGAACTTTTACAACTCAATAATAAAAAGACAACCCAATTTTAAATGTACAAATGATTTGAACAGACATTTCTCCAAAGAAGATATTCAAATGGGAATAAGCACATAGAAAGATGCTCAACATCATTAGCCCTCAGGGAAATGCACATCGGGGTACCACTTCACACCCACTAAAATGGCTATAATAACAAAGACACACAAGGGGCTTGCCTGGTGCCATAGTGATTAAGTTCACATGTTCTGCTTCAGCGGCCCAGGGTTCCCAGGTTTGGATCCCAGGCACAGTTCTACACGCCACTCATCAAGCCATGCTGAGGCAGCGTCCCACATACAAAATAGAGGAAGATTGGCACAGAAGTTAGTTCAGGGACAATCTTCCTCACCAGAACAAAAAAAGACAGACAATTACAAGTCTTGGTGAGGGTGTGGAAAAATTAGAACACTCATACTTGCTGGTGGGAATATAAAAATGATGCCACCACTTTGGAAAACTGTTTCATAGCTCCTCAAAATGTTAAACATAGAGTAACCATACGACCTAGCAATTCCACTCCTAAGTATATACCCAAGAGAAATGAAAACATTTGTCCATATAATGACTTGTACATGAATATTTATGGCAGCATTATTCATAACAGCCAAAAAGTGGAAGCAACCCAAATGTCTATTAACTGATGAGTAGAAAAAATATGGTATATCCATACAATGGAATATTATTGGGCTATTAAAAAGAAAAAGGACTGACACACAGTGCAACATGGATGAACCTTGAAAACATTATGCTAAGTGAAATAATCCACTCACAAGATACCAAATATTGTATGATTCCATTTACATGAAATGTCCAGAATAGGCAAATCCATGGAGACAGAGAGTAGATTGGCAGTTACCAAGGGCTAGGGAGAGAGGGTATTGGAGAGTGACTGCTATTGGATAAGGGGTTTCTTTTTGGGATGATGAAAATGTTCTGGAATTAGCTAGTGGTGATCATGGTAAATATACTAAAAACCATTGAACCATGGTGAATATACTAAAAACCATTGAACTTCAAAAGAGTGAATTTTATCATATGCAAATTAAAGCTGTTATAAAAAATTTTAATTACCATTTAGGAGCAAATTAGCCACTTACTGAAATATAACTACTCTTTCTAGAACACTCAGTTACCTAATATTTAAATTAAGTGTAACATGGAGAAAATCCTATTTTTTAGCCAACCAATCACATTTGCCCCTCTCCATATATGCCCTTCTCCTGCCAAACACCCCCTCACTCTATCAAAAGAAAAAGGGCTTGTTTTCATTGAGCAAATATTTTGATAGATCACCTGAGGTGAAAAGGGAAACTACTACATACTGGTTGTTTTCTGCCAACGCCTGTGTAAGAGCAGTAGATGGTCACTGGCCTGCTTTCTAAGAGGGTGAGTTCCTCCAGCTGAAGGCCTTTGGTTTTGAGAAAGCTACTCGAGCTGAGAAACTGAACTGAATTGCTGTAAAATTTTGGGAACTTCAGACACTAAATTTGGGGCAAGGTGAGAGAAAAAAAGAGAAAGGTAATATTGTTAGAATATCTAGAAAGAGACTTTGGAACTTAAAGATGTCTAATGAGGATTTTAGTTAAATTTTGCTATGAAATATGTAAGTTCTCTTCAGCATTTCATAAAAACCACCATTGGGGGGCCGGCCCGGGGGCACAGCAGTTAAGTTTGCACGTTCGGCTTCTCGGCAGCCCTGGTTCTCAGCAGCCCTGGGTTCGCCAGTTCGCATCCCGGGTGTGGACATGGCACCTCTTGGCAAAAGCCATGCTGTGGTAGGCGTCCCACGTATAAAGCAGAGGAAGATGGGCATGGATGTTAGCTCAGGGCCAGTCTTCCTCAGCAAACAGAGGAGGATTGGCAGTAGTTAGCTCAGGGCTAATCTTCCTCAAAAAAAAAAAAATTTTAATAAAATTTAAAAACAAAACCCACCATTGGTAATAGTCAGTACAATCTACTTCACTTACTAAGGCTTTGTGGAATTGAATCTGCTATTTGGGGATATTAGGAAATGCTGAGTCTGGCCTCCAGGTAAACTCAAGGAGAGAACATATAAATTTTCAGAAGCATGGAAAGCATAACAGGAACACACTCATAAGACAGTGAATTTACTTGGAGATTTACAGACTAGACTTGGATAACTTTGAGCTAGGAATGATGCATAGATGGGAGTAAACATCAACCAGATGGTCAGACTAGACCCTTAATATCCCTGCCACCTCTGGTAGGGGTGATTCTAAGATGTTATACATTAATCCAATTTTAAATCAAAACGAATGTATTGAGCACATTCTACAGTGCAAGATGATGTAAATTGTATCAGAAAGTTCTGAAAGACTTAATTAGTTCTTATCTAATTCCCAAGGAACTATTTGGGATTCTGGAGAAATATAAAAGGAAAATCTATTGTCTTATCCTATTTGCTTTGGAACTTTGCTTTAATTTAGTGTAAAAAGATATATTAAGCACCTAAAATCTTCTGTGGAAGTTGGTAGAGAAATTTAAAAATTAGAGAATCAAGGGGCTGGCCCCATGGTCGAGTGGTTAAGTTCAAGCACTCCGCTGCAGGCGGCCCAGTGTTTCATTGGTTTGAATCCTGGGCGCGGACATGGCACTGCTCTTCAAACCACGCTGAGGCAGCGTCCCACATGCCACAACTAGAAGGACCCACAACAAAGAATATACAACTATGTACTGGGGGTCTTTGGGGAGAAAAAGGAAAAAAATAAAATCTTAAAAAAAAAATTAGAGAATTAATGAATTAAATTATCATGCTTAGTTGTGCTTTCTATAAAGAGGGTGAAGGGCATAGAATCCTAGATACTCAAAAATTTAAATCATATGGAGTCTGCTCACTGGTGGTGTTGATATATGGCTAACGTTTACTGAGGACTCACTATGTGCCAAGCATGTGCTAAGTGCTTGAGATGAATTTCTCATTGGTAGATGCTATTATTATCCCTATTTGATGAAGAAACTAGGATTCAGAGAAATTAGGAAACTTGCCCCAGATTATACACAAGTTGAGCCAGAATGGGAAGCCAAGTCTGACTGACTAGTGCCCCTGTTTCTAGCCTTTAGTCTGACCCCTTAGGGGTCAGTTTCCCATGAATGGTCACTCCACTATTAAAGAGTTAAACAATGTGTGGCTATAAAAGAGTAGTTTAAGGATCAAAAGAATAAGGACTGTTTTATCCAAAATTATGAAACACAGACAAGAGAAAGAGACTGAGAATGTATGGTAAGAAGGAGGGAAAGGAAAATTCCCCAGGTGCTATTTCTGATCTTGGGCCACCTCAGACCATACAGGAAGTTTGAATTTACTATGATGTCAGGCGTGTGATTACGAATTCTCTGGGGAAACTTTTTTCCTCCCAGCCAGAGCTGGGTATCATCTTCCCATGGAGGCAGATTTTTTTTGTAGCCCCCACTTTCATTGAAAGTATCACCCTTTGAGGGTCCTACGTGTATGCCTTAGTCTTGTTCCCCCTTCCTGCATATCCAGGATCCAAATCCTGATCTCCCGCCTCCACCACATGCAGCCATTGAAACGTGCCTGGGAGATGCAGCAAATACCCCAAGAATGGCTGCAACTTCTACTTCAGCTATCCTTGTTCCACCTCCCTCTAAATGTTTGTTCTCTCGGGAACATTTTTGAGAACTCCTCTGTGTATTTCAATTGATTTATTGAACATTTAGAGGTATTTATAGTAGGAGTTTTTGTCGTAGTATCTACCACAATTCTGCCATATTGCCAGAAAGCCCAGATATCATTTTGAACATTAACACAGTTAGAATTCGTGTTGGCCTGACTTCTTGATGATGGTTTTAAGACCTTCTATCATCACCACGGCTATCTGAAAAAACCCTACCTGCACCTGATCACAGAGAACCTACTAATGGCAGGCAGCTTTCTTCTTGGCTGGCTCCTACAACTAATAACACCACAGGAGCAATACTCCTACAGTTTCAAAATGAAGGTTTCAAAATAAAAGTCTGTAGCTTTAAGGTATTTCTTACTCTTATTCCAAACGTTACCTTTTAAATCTTTCTATAATAGTCCTTTTTGCTATTTGGGAGAGAGCTGACAACGAATGTTGAAACTTAAGAAAAACTAGTTCTTATTGATTTTTCTGGTTTCGTTGTTATTTCAGGCATTTTCTTTTTAAGTTTCTCTTGTAATGAAATCTGTAGTGCATGTCATGGATACGCACTCTCCATCCATTCCCATCTCTGTCTAGGGTGCCTTCCTGTACTGCTGAGGCCAAAAGGGGAGAGACTGCATTCCCTAGAACCCCTGACAGCTACCGATCTGGGTGTGATTTAGGTTCCACCATTTTGGTGCCCTCACGCGAGACTTACAATGTGGAAGTAAGATGGAGGTCAGCTTCCGTGGCTTCTCTTGTCCCTGCTGGCCAGCACCCTTGTGGAGGTGTGTGGTTTGTCTGAAGCAGCTTCCCCATCTGGGCTCTTCCCTGAGTGTGCTGCTTCCTCATCTTAGAAGAAGCACGAGCTCTCCTGGTGACCTGCATCACGCCTCTTGAAGTCATACACACAGGCTCAAACTAGAGTGACTCTCCCAATGCCTCTGAAAGATATGTAACACCTTATTTTTGTTTGTTTGATCCCTCTGCTTAAACTAGCCACAGGGGATTCTGTGAAACTCTAACCAATGGTATTTCTCACAAACGTTTCATTTCCCAATCCACATCTATTACCTTGGCCAAGAATTCTACACTTTCATAAGCTTTTCTCTGACACTCAGTTCAAGTTTTCTTTTGCTTTGCTCTCATTATTGCTACTTATCTCACTTTTTCATATTCAATTACCATCCATACTATTTTGGCCTTTTAAAGTAATGTAGCTATTAGAAATATTAGCAGGCTGTTATCTCCATCTCCTTAGTATGACTTAGCCTTTCAGGGCTCCTCTAACTCCTCAACCTTGAGCATCTATTCACAAACTTCATTCTTCCCAGGACAGAAGATCACAAGGCTAAACTGAAAATCCTTCTGTTTCTAAGACTTAAAGAAAATACAAAAAGCCTTCATTTTCTTCTCGTGCTCTTCAAACATATATTTTCCAGCTTAATATACCACTAAAAAGAGCTATTTTATCTTTTGTGAAGATGTTCTTAAATCCTATTTTTCCTAATCCAGATACTGATTATATTCAAAACTCACTCTTTCTCCCTGTTTGATGTTTCATGTTCCTTATGCAAAACAAACCAAATGCTTTTTAAAATGAGCTTCATGTAACCATAGATTAAATAATGTTTAGTACTGATTGTGTATGTGTACACAAAATGATATATTGTTATTTTATTTCTCTGATCATTCTTGTGGGTAAGTAGGTAAGAATTTGCCTGTAAAAGACAATATCTTAGTTTATTTATGACACCCATTCCAGCACTGTGAACAAATATCTTTGATGAAGTTTTTGAAAGCGATGTTACAAAATTTAAAAACCTTTTACAAATAGCTCATTTTTGAAAGTCACTGCATATAAAAATGATATCTTTGAAGTGGGGCATGATGGAGGTGAGAGAATCACTCCCTCGCCTTCTGGGACACGGAGCTGAAGGTTTTTCATTTGGTTGTGATTTTTAAGTCCAGTAATTTCACGGCACCTGTTTTAGCAGGTAACCCTCCCATGCTGCTCAATCTTCAGGAGGCTTCTAGTCTCGCCACGGGTGTACAAATAAGGTTTTTAAAGCTTTTATCTACTAATTCTTTTTCTACTATGCTGATTGCTTTTCAACATTATTGCATTTCTGAGTTCACCAAAAGCAAACTACACCGTCTGATAATTTTCCTCCAGCTGTATCATTTGCATTTGACGAGTCATGTTATTTTTTATTTTCATAAATTTCATGCATATCTAACTGCTTTGAATTTTTGGTCCTTGTTACTGTTTTTGATATCTCATAAGCATTATAGCATTATGTTCTTTCTCAGTCACTAATATTGTTAAATATTTTACTTGTTCTCAGATTCCCAATTTCCTTTCAATCCATATGCTTATGGATTCAATCCAAACTCCTTTTAAGTAACTTTTCTGTTATTAAGACAATCTCTTTTGAATGCTATTCTTACATGCAGAAATAAGAAAAGAATTATATTCCTTTTACCTACCACTTTTTCTAATTGTTTGAAAAGAGGTGATATGCTGAATAATGACCAGACACATGGGCAGTCACTGTGCCTTTACACTGTCTTCTAGAACAACATTTCCAAAACTGCACAAAACCCTAGTGAACTGCAGAACCCTTGCAATCTGGGAGAAGTTATTAGGCACCAAAAAAAAATAACCATCTTAGGGCCAGCCCGGTGGCATAGCGATTAAGTTCTAACATTCTGCTTCGGTGGCCCGGGGTTCGCCGGTTCGGATCCCAGGTGCAGACATGGCACCACTTGGCAAAAGCCATGCTGTGGTAGGCGTCCGACATATAAAGCAGAGGAAGACGGGCATGAATGTTAGCTCAGGGTCAGTCTTCCTCAGCAAAAAGAGAAGGATTGGCAGCAGATGTTAGCTCGAAGCTAATCTTCCTCAAAAAGAAAAAAAAAAAGAAACGAACATTTGTTTCTTACAGTTTTAAAGGCTGGAAAGTCCGGGATCATGGTGCCAGCAGATTCAGTGTTTAGTGAGGGCTTCCCAGTTCCTGGACAATGCCTTCTCACTGTGTTCTCACATGGTGGGAGGTGTTAGGGAGCTCTCTAGGGTCTCTTTTCTAAGGTCATTAATCTCATTTATGAGGGCTCCCCCCTCATGACCTAATTATTTCCCAAAGGCCCCACCTCCTAATACCATCACATTGGGCATTTAGATTTCAACATATGAATTGGGGAGGATGCAGTGTTCAAACCATAGCAATAACTGACATTCGTGATGGTAGCTGGGTTTTTTTTTTCTTTCTGTTTTTTGCTTGAGGAAGACTAGCCCTGAGCTACTGTCTATGCCAAGCTCCCTCTATTTTGTATGTGAGTTGCCACCACAGCATGACTGACAAATGACGTAGGTACGGACCCGCAAGCCGAACCCATGAACCCAGGCCATGGAAGCAGAGTGTGCCAAACTCAATCACCATGCCATAGGGCCAGCCCCTGATGGTAGTATTAAGTTGCAAGAAAAACAGATTTTTTTACAATGTATCAAAAAATACCAAATACATTTTATGTAGTTGTCATCTCAGAGGTTATCAGATGCATGACTAAATTCATTCATTCATTTATTCAACTACTATTTACTGAACTGGTTATTGGGAAAATAGCAATAAACAAAGTCAGGTTGTCATACATGCCATGAAGAAAAATATAATACTGGGGAAGTAATAGAGAGTGTCTGGGGGAAGAGGGTAACTTAGCTGTTTTAGATGGCATAGGGAAGGCCACTGTGATAAGATGAGACTTGAGAGCAAAGGAGGTCTGGGGAAAGAGCAGGTAGAGGGAGCCGTAGTGTAAAGTTAGGAGCATCTTTGATGTATTTAAGGAAGAGCAAGGAGGGCTGCCAGGCTGAAGCTGAGTGAGGGAGGAGACAGGTGAGAGAGGAAGTCAGAGAAGTAGCCAGAGGCAAGAAGATACAGCTCTGGCATCTTAGGAAGGACTTTGAGTTTTGCTCTGAATGCAATGGGAAACCACCAAAGAATTTTGAATTGAGAAGTAGCATGACCTTTTTTTTTTAACTATTATTTTATTGAGGTCATAATGGTTTATAACTGTGAAATTTCAGATGGACGTTATTATTTGTCAGTCACCATATAATATGTGCCCCTTTACCCCTTTTGCCCACCTGCCAACACCCTTCCCCTCTGGTAACTATTAATCTGTTCTCTTTATCCAGGTGTTTGTTTATCTTCCACATATGAGTGAAATCATGAGGTGTTTGTCTTTCTCTGTCTGGCTTATTTTGCTTAATGTAGTACCCTCAAGGTCCATCAATGTTGTTGCAAATGGCACAATTTTGTCTTTTTTATGGCTGAGTAGTATTCCATTATATATATATACACCACATCTTTTTTATACATTCATCAGTCTACAGGCACTTGAGTTGCTTCCACATCTTGGCTATTGTGAATAATGCTGCAATGAACATAGGGCTGCTTAAGTCTCTTTGAACTGTTGATTTTGAGTTCATTGGATAAATATCCAGTAGTGGGATATCTGGGTCATACGGTGTTTCTTTTCTTTTTCTTTTTAATTTTTTTTTTGAGGAAGATTAGCCCTGAGCTAACATCCGCCATCAGTCCTCTTTTTCACTGAGGAAGACTGGCCCTGAGCTAATATCCATGCCCTTCTTCCTCTACTTTATATGTGGGAAACCTGCCACAGCATGGCTTGACAAGCAGCACATAAATCCGCACCCAGGATCTGAACCAGCGAACCCTGGGCTGCTGAAGCAGAATGTGCGAATTTAACCACTACACCACTGGGCTGGCCCCTCATATGGTATTTCAAATTCTTCTTCCTTTTTTGTTTTTTGGTGAGGAAGATTGTCCCTGAGCTAACATCTGTGCCAATCTTCCTTTGCTTTGTATGTGGGATACCACCACAGCATGGCTTGATGAGTGGACTGTAGGTCCGTGCCTGAGATCCAAACCTGCAAACCCTAGGCCACTGAAGTGGGGCACACAAACTTAACCACTACACCACCAGGACAGCCTATTTTTAATTTTTTGAGAAATTTCCATACTGTTTTCCATAGTGGCTGTACCAGTTTGCATTCCAATCAGCAGTGTATGAGGGTTCCCTTTTCTCCACATCCTCTCCAACATTTGTCTTGGTAATTATAGCCATTCTAACAGGTATAAGGAGATATCTTATTGTAGTTTTGATTTGCGTTTCCCTAATGATTAGGGATGTTAAACATCTTTTCATGTGCCTTTTGACCATCTGTATATCTTCTTTGGAAAAATGTCTTTTCACATAATCTGCCCATTTTTTTATCGAGTTTGTTTTTCTGTTGTTGAGTTGTATGAGTTATATATATATTTTGGAGACTAACCCCTTGTTGAATATATGACTTGCAAACATTTTCTCCCACTTGGTGGGTTGTCTTTTCATTTTGTTTGTGGTTTCCTTTGCGTTGCAGAAGCTCTGTAGTCTGATGTAGTCCCATTTGTTTATTTTTTCTTTTGTTTTCCACGCCTAAGGAGACATGGTATTCGAAAAGATGCTGCTAAGACTGATATCAATGAGTGTACTGCCTATATTTTCTCCTAGGAGTTTTATGGTTTCATGTGTTACTTTCAAGTCTTTAATCCACTTTGAGTTAATTTTTATGTATGGCAAAAGACAGTGGTCTACTTTCATTCTTTTGTATGTGGCTGTCCAGTTTTCCTAGCACCTCTTATTGAAGAGACTTTCCTTTCTCCATTGACTGTTCTTGTCTCCTTTGTCAAAGATTTGCTAACCATAGATGGGTGGTTTTATTTCTGAACTTTCAATTCTGTTCCATTGATCTGTGTGTCTGTCTTTGTACCAGTACCATGCTGTTTTGATTACTGTGGCTTTGTAGTATATCTTGAAGTCAGGGATTGTGATGCCTCCAGTTTTGTTCATTTTTTTTCAGGATTGCTTTAGCTGTTCAGGGTCTTTTGTTGTTTTCTTTGTTCTATTCTGTTCTGTGAAGAATGCGATTGGGATTCTGATTGGGATTGCATTGAATCTGTAGATTGCTTTAGGTAGTATGGACATTTTAACTGTGTTTATTCTTCCCATCCATATGCATGAAATATCTTTCCAATTCTTTATGTCATCTTCGATTTCTTTCAATAATATCTTATAGTTTTCATTGTATAGGTCTTTCACTTCCTTGGTTAAATTTATTCCTAGATTTTTTTTCTTTTTGTTGTGATTGTAAATGGGGTTCTTTTCTTGAGTTCTCTTTCTGTTCGTTTGTTATTAGAGTATAGAAGTGCAACTGATTTTTGTAAGTTTATTTTGTACCCTGCAACTTTGCTATAGTTGTTAATTATTTCTAATAGTTTTCTGATGGATTCTTTAGGGTTTTTTATATATATAGAATGATGTCATCTATAAACAGCAAGTGTTTCACTTCTTCCTTACCAATTTGGACATCTTTTATTTTCTTTTCTTCCCTAATTGCTCTGACCGAAACCTCCAGTACTATGTTGAATAAGAGTGGCAAGAATGGACACCCTTGTCTTGCTCCTGTTCTCAGAGAGATGGCTTTCAGTTTTTCACAATTGAGTATGGTGTTGGCTGTGGGTTTGTCATATATGGTCTTTATTATGTTTATCTACTTTCCTTCTACACCCACTTTATTGGGAGTTTTTATCATAAGCAAATGTTGGATCTTGTCAAATGCTTTCTCTGCATCTATTGAGATGATCATGGATTTTTATTTCTCATTTGTTTAATGTGGTGTATCACATTGATTGATTTGCAGATGTTGAACCATCCCTGCCTCACTGGTATAAACCTCACTTGATCATGGTGTATGATCCTTTTAATATATTCCTGTATTCGCCTTGCCAATATTTTGTTGAGGATTTTTGCATCTGTGTTCATCAGCGATATTGGCCTATAATCTTCCTTCTTTGTGTTGTCCTTGTCTGGCTTTGAGATCAGGATGATGTTGGCCTCATAGAATGAGTAAGCATTCCGTCTTCTTCAACTTTTTGGAATAGTTTGAAAAGGATAAGTATTAAAGCTTCCTTGAATGTTTGGTAGAATTCTCCAGAGAAGCCATCGGGTCCTGGACTCCTATTTTTGGGGAGGTTTTTGATTACTGTTTCAATCTCTTTACTTGTGATTGGTCTATTCAGATTCTCTATGTATTCTTTATTCAGTTTTAGGAGATTAAATGAGTCTAAGGATTTATCCATTTCTTCTAGATTGTCAAATTTGTTGGCATATAGTTTTTTATAGTATTCTCTTATAATCCTTTGTATCGCTGTGGTATCCATTGTAATTTCTCCTCTTTCATTTCTAATTTTATTTATTTGAGGCTTCTCTTTTTTCTTAATGAGTCTGGCTAAGGGTTTGTCAATTTTGTTTATCTTCTCAAAGAACCAGCTCTTAGTTTTATTGATCCTTTCTACTGGTTGTTTTTCCTACTTCATTTATTTCTGCTCTAATTTTTATTATTTCCCTCCTTCTGTTGACTTTGGACTTTGTTTATTCTTCTTTTTCTAGGTATGCCAGGAGTAATTTATTTATTTGATATTTTTCTTGTTGTTAAGATGGGCCTGCATTGCTATGAATTCCCCTCTTAGGACCACTTTTGCTGCATCCCATATGAGTTAGTATGATGTATTTTTATTTTCATTTGTCTGCATATATTTTTTAATTTCTCCTTTGATTTCTTCATCGATCCATTGGTTGCTCAGGAACATGTTGTTTAGTCTCCACATATTTGTGACTTTCCCAGATTTTTTCTTGTAGTTGATTTCTAGTTTCATAGCCTTATGGTTGGACATAATGCTTGATATGATTTCAATCTTCTTAAATTTATTGAGGCTTGCCTTGTTTCCCAACATATGGTCTGTCTTTGAGAATGTTCCATGTACCCTTGAGAAGAATGTGTATTCTGCTGTTTTTGGATAGAGTGTTCTATATATATATATATATATCTGTTAAGTACATCTAGTTTTTTGCTTAATTCCACTACTTCCTTGTGGACTTTCTGTCTGGATTATCTATCCATTGATGTAAGGGTGGTGTTGAGATCCCCTACTATTATTGTGTTGTTGTTAATTTCTCCCTTTAGGTCTGTTAATAGTTGCTTTATGTACTTTGGTGCTCCTGTGTTAGATGCATGTATGCTCATAAGTGTTATGTCCTCTTGGTGAAATGTCCTTTTTATCATTATATACTGCCCCTCTTTGTCTCTCCTTGCCTTTTATATCTGGAAGTCTGCTTTGTCTGCTATAAGTATGGCAACATCTGCTTTATTCTGTCTGTCATTAGCTTGGAGTATCATCTTCCATCCCTTCACTCTGAGCTTCTGTTTGTCTTTAGAGCTGAGATGTGTTTTCTGTTGGGTCTTGTTTTTTAATCCAGCCAACCACTTTGTGTCTTTTTATTGGAGAATTAAATCCATTTATATTTAGAGTGATTATTCATATATGAGGGCGTAATGCTGCCATTTTATCACTTGTTTTCTGCTTGTTCTTTATTTCCCTTGTTTCTCATCCCATGTGTTTTGAACTGCCAGTTCAGTTTGGTGGTTCTCTATGATGGTTTTCTCAGTTTTCTCTTTATTTATCGTTTGTGTCTCTGTTCTGATGTTTCGTTTAGTCATTACTATGAGGTTTCTATAGAAGATCTCGTAGATGAGCTAGTCCATTTTCTGATAGCCTCTTATCTCCTTAGCCTAAGCAGCTTCCATCCCTTTCCTCTTCCCCTTCTACGTTATTGTTGTCACAACTTCTGTTTTGTGTTGTGAGTTTGTGATTAAAATGAAATATTTATATGTACTTTTGATGATTTCCTTGCCTCTATCCTTAATGTTATAATTAAGTCTTTGCTAACCTGTTCTGATAGAGAGCTGCAATTTTCTGATTTGTCTGTCTACTTATCTTCTGGCTCAAGGCTTTGTAATTCTTTTTACTTTCTGTTTGAGGTATGAGGGCCTTCTTGATCATTTCTTGGGGGAGTGGGGTGTCTTGTGGCAATGAACTCCCTCAGCTTTTGTTTATCTGGGAAAGTTTTTATTTCTTCATTGTATCTGAAGGATGGTTTCACTGGATAGAGTATTCTTGGCTGAAAGTTTTTGTCTTTCAGAATTTTGAATGTATCATTCCACTCTCTCCTATCCTGTAAGTTTTCTGCTAAGAAATCCACTGAAAACCTGGCAGGTGTTCCTTTGTAGGTTATTTTCTTCTGCCTTGCTACCCTTAATATTTTTTCTTTGTCATTGACTTTTGCCAGTTTTATTAATATGTGCCTTGGAGAAGGTCCTTTTGCATTGATGTAATTAGAAGTTCTATTGACTTAATTTACTTGTAATTCCAGTTCCTTCCCCAGGTTTGGGAAGTTCTCGACTATTATTTCTTTGAACAAGCTCTCTGCTCCTTTCTCCCTTACTTCTCCCTCTGGAATACCTATAATCCTTATGTTACATTTCCTAATTGAGTTGGTTATTTCTCAGAGAATTTCTTCATTTGTTTTTTTATGTCTTAATTCTCTCTCCTCCACCTGAAGCATTTCTATATTTCTGTCCTCTAAATTACTAATTCTGTCCTCCATATGTCAGCTCTGCTTTTTAAGGATTCTAGATTGTTTTTTGTCTCATTCATTGTGTTTTTCATCCTCAGCATTCTGTTGAGTTTTTTTCTTTAGAGTTGCAGTCTCTTTTGTGAGGACTTTCTTCTGCTCATCAGTTTTATTCCTGAGTTCATTGAACTGTCTTTCTGAGTTTTCTTGTAACTCATTGAGTTTATGATAACTATTTTGAATTCTCTGTCATTTAGATTGTAAATTTCTGTGACTTCAGGATTGGCTGCTTGAGACTTGTCATTTTCCTTCTGCCCTGGAGTGTTAATGTGTGTCTTCATGGTGTTTGATGGAGTAGACCTTTGCCAGTTCCTAGTGGTAGTATCTGGTCACAGATTCCACTGCAGGGAGCAGGAGCTGTGTTTTCTGAACCCACTGCATTTGCTGGAAATTGTGCTGATAGGGTTCTCTGCCTCTGCCTACTGGCCACAGCTACTTCACATATACAGGTGCAGGCAGTGTGGATCTGCTGCCCTGATCAATCAGCTGAGCTGGTGCTCCAGGCAGAAGGGGAGGGAACAGTGCTTTCTTTTGTACACGCAATCCTACTCGGCACTCACTGGTGGCCTGCCTGGATTCCTCAGCTTGGTGGGTGCGCCCATGTGGTGTCTGAGCCACTTTGGTGTAGGGCATTCCCACAGGCTGGGAAGCAACTCTGAGAGTGAAAACTTTCCATCAGAGAGCTGCCTGTTCCTGCATCTCCTCTCAGAGTTACTTGCTGGCTGCTGTGTGAGGTCCTGTGCCCTAGATCACCGCCACTGGGGAAGGGGAGGAGACCCACTTTCCTCCTTCCACTGTTTCCCTGTTGCATGGATCTCTCAGATGTCCTGTTGTGCTGTATGGATGTCCTCTGTTGGTTAATAAATGTCCTTTTCTTTGTATCTTAGTGGAGGAGAGACTAAGGAAACAGTTCACTCTGCCATGATGCTGATGTTACTTCTAACTTTTTAAGATAATTATTCTGGCTACTCTGTACCAGATGGATTATTGAAGGCAGATATTTGGATTCAAATTATACTTTCTCATTTGAAAGCACTCTTTTTATTATGTTTTTAAAAGTCTAACCTAAGAATATTATTATCCACATGTTTAGACAACCATGGCACATACCACAATGAATTCTAAATATAAAGACATCTTTATTACGTAAATAACCAAGTGTTTTTAAAAGGAACAAAAATAAAGATAAGCAACAATGTGAGAAAAAAATCTTAGCAGTAAATAGCAGAGAAAGTTTTACTATCATTTTTATATAAATACCCCAGAATCAAACGTTACAAAATAAAAATAATTTTTAAGAGTCCACATAAAATGTAAAGAAAAACTCCAAGATTCTAGAAGTTAAAATAAAAAATAAAAGCAGAGTCATAATTCATGCAAATAAACCAACATGATAAAATGGGCAACCTCCTAGTAATCCAAAACAATAATAAAAAATAAAACAAGACAACATTTCATCTATTAAGTTATTGCCCTAAACCATCTAATGTGATAACCTAAGCTGGTAGAAATGGTCGAACTGGGATAGCATGCATCTCTAGGGGATTAGAAAGAAATTTGACCAAAAATGCCATTCATTCCTCCATTCATTCAAAAACAAAAATGTACTGCATCATTCTCCCTGCCACACTGCACTAGGCATTTGGGAAGCAGAGACCAATCCAACAGATTCCCTGTCCTTGTGGGGTTTAAAAATCATTGAGGTTGGAGTAGGCAAAGAGAAGGAAGAGAAAGAGGGAAAGAGAAAGAGGAGTGGAGGGGGAGAAAAAGAAAAAAATGAAATGAAATGTTATAGATACTATGTAGAAATATGTATGGTATATAGAGATATATAAATATGGTACAATGGAGATAAAAGGAAGAAGGGACCAGTTCTACTTGATAAAGTCAGAAAAGTCTTCATAGAAGAGAAAATAGCCAATTTAAATATTAAAAATATATTTGTCATCAGGTAGACTAAACTCTGGGGCAGAAGGTAAATACAGCAAAGGATTCAGAGTTAAGAGGGCATTCCAGGTATGGGAAACAGATAAATATTTGAGGAAAACATGCAGCATGAAACAGAATGGGGTTAGGTGGCCCTGCATGGCTGGAACAAAGGATGACTGAACAGACTAGTGAGAAATGAGGCAGGAGGATGTCCCAGGGTACAGTTCATGATGGACTTGCTGAGATTCAGTACTGTGCTGAGCTCTAGGGATTTTACTCTCAAAGCCGTGCCTTTCAAACTTAACTGCGGTTACATGTATATGAAGTTATGTCACAGAGAAAGTCACATAAAGTCATAGCATACCTTCAGGGCATATCAATTTCATTTGAAGATTTCAGAAGGAGAATTATTTTGTTTTAGAACAAACACAAATACAAAACTAAGTGGACTGGAAAATTCACATGAATTTTTAAGGCAAAAGAAAGGTTTCAAAGAAGTTATGGACTTACAGTCTATGTTGACTTTGCCTCTTAGGAGTATGTTGATGGAAAAGTTTGACAAACACTGGATAATTGGGAGCCTTTAACAGTAGGGATAATAAGGAGCTTTTTAAGCTGGGAAGAAAATGACTGATCTCTGAGTGTCACTTGAGGAGGAGTGTCAGCCAAAGGACTGGTTCGTAAATTACAGCAGGATCATAATCCTGGAGGGAGTGGCAAAGATGGAAAAGAAAGGCGCACACGAGAAATGCAGAAACAGCAGCATTCACTTAGACCCCAGTGAGATGCAGGCAATGACCTTCAGAGGGAAAAGTCTAGGATGAGTCCATTTTTGGCTAGAGTTAGCGGTAGACAGAAGTGTCATCTACCAAGATTTGGCATGTAGTAAGAGGTGAGGATTTGGTGGAAAATACGAGTCCAGTTTTGAGCAGTGGATTTGAAGTGCTTGTGGAACTCTAGGGGAAGATGTGCAGTTGAAAGGGGTCTAGTCTGAACATACAGGGTTGTGTGTCCTTAGCACACAGGCACTAGTGGAAGCTTTGGGGCCAGATCAGACTGTACGCATGAACAGTGAAATGAGACGAGAATCATAGCAGAACCTCAAGCCTGCGCATACCCCGTGGTCTAAGCATTCCATTTTGAAAATACATTATAAGGAAACAGAAAAAGATGCTGACCACAATGTAATTTACAATAATAAAAGACTGAAAACAACCCAAATGTTGAACAACAGGGCTATAGTTAAAGAAATTAATATATATTCATTTGGTAAAATTTTATGAAGCCATAAAAAGGGATAAGAAGTTCATTTAAAAATAATAAAAAAGCTTATGATATAATATCGAGTCTAATTCTAGCTATATTTTTTTCACTGTGATTACAAATTCTATAAAATACATGATGATTCTATATGAACATGTGACAGATAAGTGTGCACGATATATGCACATTTATATACTAATACAGAGGGAAAAAGACTGGGAAAAAAATATACCAAAATGCTGGAATCGGAGGACTAGTGATGGTTTTTTTATTCCTTTAAATGTTTTTTAAACTTAATTTTATAATTGCACTTTACGGAAGAAATTTGCCTTTAATAGTGTATATTCTGTATTTATTTATCCCATACAACCTACAAGTGATTAGCCAAATGACTGATTAAGTAACATGACTTTTTTAAAGATGCATACGTTGAAATGAATCCCAGAGATAAATACTATTTAAATATATGATCTTGTTGCCACTATAAGACTTTGTTAGACCACGCTACTATACCACTGAGAATTTAGCAAAATTCAATAGAGCCACAGAAGTCATTCAGCAAATATTTATTGAGCCCCTAATATGTACAGATGCTCTATTTGGATGCTACTTTAGAATGTTTCTTCAGGTTAAGGAAACAGTTTCTCATTTTCTTATTCAAATATATTTTTCCTTACCTATTTTCAAATGACTCTTTTTTTGAAGAAGAAGAAGATTAGCCCTGAGCTAACTACTGCCAATCCTCCTCTTTTTGCTGAGGAAGACTGGCCCTGAGCTAACATCCGTGCCCATCTGCCTCTACTTTATATGTGGGACGCCTACCACAGCATGGCGTGCCAAGTGGTGCCATGTCCGCATCCGGGATCCGAACCAGCAAACCCCGGGCCACGGAGAAGCAGAATGTGCGAACTTAACTGCTGCACCACTGGGCTAGCCCCTCAAATGACACTTTACAACACCTTTTCTGACCATCTAACTTGGACCTATTGATAATCTTATAACTTTACTACACACCACAGTTTTATGTGTTAAAAGACAGAGAGAAAGAATAAAATTTTGAAGGATAAGGAAAAACAGGTAATATTATACATTCCTGTTGAAAGTGTGAATAGGGGCAAATCTATGCAAGGGTATTTGGCAATGTCAATCAAGATTAAAAAAGATACATCCGTTTGACAGAGTAGTTAATTCTACTTTTAGGGATTTATTCTACTGCTGTACTCACATATGCGGAAAATGACACATGTACAAGGATATTCGTTGCAGCACTCTTTATAATAACAAGAGATTAGAAGCGTTCCAAATGTCTGTCAACAAAGGGCTAATCATGTAAATTAGGCTACAATTATACAGTGAAATAGCTATTTTATGTACTGATATGGAAAAGTCTCCAGAATTACACACACACACACGGTTGAACAAAGCAAGGTTTAAGATTAATGTATAGAAAGAATACTGCTATTTGTGTAAAAAAAGTGTCTTTTTCCACAGATATAATAAAACTGGCTTTTTGCTTATAAACACGTAGACTAACCCTGGAATAATACAAGAAAGTAGTAAAAGTTATTGCTTCTGGGGAAAAGAAATGGATGACAAACGAAGGAGAGGGCAGTTTCCATGGTACAGCTATGTACGTTGATTGGCCATTCAAAAAAATTAAAAACGGTAAAAGTAAACCAACATGATTTTATGAAAAATAAAATTTTGACTAAAATCAAGCTCCAGAATCCACTACCACCATTCAAAGCACTTCTTCTCCTTACGTATTAGTTTTTGTTGTTTAGCTTAATTCGTTGTTGTTAATAAAACATGACGGAATGGGACAAAAAAGAGGCAGCTTCTGGGCCTATTATGAAATCATGTTACATATAGTCCTTCCACCACCATTCCTCATTGCCCCACTCACCACCCCAATGAGAAATGGCAAAGTAGAGTTCCCACTTAATTAGATATTATCTAATCTAATACACAGCAAATGCACTGCCCTCTACCCCTTTGGCCTCCCCTAGCATCTCTCTTGATAGTCCCCTAGCATTCCCATATTATTCCCCTTAATATCCTCTAGATGTTGACTGTGAAACAGTTTGAGAGGAAAAGTTAAGTTTTACACTGATTCAAAACATTTTACAAAATTTATCATTTCATTATGTAGAGAAATAGAAAATGCATATCAGCCAAAACCTTTTAATGAACATGACATATTTCATTAGAATACAATAGCTGTTTTCTTATACTGCCATCTATTTCAAATGCGAGTCTGTCATGCCATTCTAGTCTGTGTTATTCTGAGAGAGCAATTCCAGAATGGCCTTCTTAGCAAGTTCCACAACAAAAAAAATAGCACTAATTCATCTCATTCACTATCCTTAAATTGGGAAGGTACACTGGCAATAATCAAAGTACTAATATGATTCAAAACTTGATTCCCTTTTCATTTTATTTATTCTCATTCACAAGTATATTCTTATTCTCAGGTGTAATTTTATTT
This sequence comes from Equus asinus, assembly GCF_041296235.1. Lineage (NCBI taxonomy): Eukaryota > Metazoa > Chordata > Mammalia > Perissodactyla > Equidae > Equus > Equus asinus. The sequence goes on from NC_091801.1 coordinate 17,880,853, forward strand.
GCACATATTTTAAGGGTACGCCAGGGAGCTAGAAAACAACATCATTGTTCAGGCTCTTGTGCAATCTCTTCCCTTTTATTATAACCTTAAATTATAATAAAGCCAACCTTAAAATATAAAACACAAATGGAATTTTGCAGTGATAGACTAAGAGGGACCTTGCTATAGGGCAGATTGATTCACTCAATAAACATTTATTGAGCCCCTGCTACAAGCAAAGCATGATGCCAGGCAAATAGGAATACTGTTCAGTTCTTAGGAACTACCAGTCCAGTGAGGGAGACCGGCGTGTAGACAACCAATTATGCTTTGAGGCCAAGTGAAAGCTGATGAACAGAAGCATGAGCATCATGCTCACAGAGGACAGAGGAAAGAGAAATTCTGACCGGAGTGAGGGTGAAAAGGCTGCAGACAAAATGGCTTTTGAGCTGAGCCTTCCAGGCATGGAAGGATTTTGACAGGTTTCAGTAGAGAGCTGGACGGTCCAGGCTGACAGAAGAGGAGACACAAAGGCAAAGAGATGTGGGAAGGGATGACAGGACAGGACCCGGGACGTGAGGGCTGGGGCTGCGACTACAGGAGAGAACATGAGCCTAAAAATGTCCAATCAGCAGGGCGTTGGACACTGTGCTGAGGGGTCGGCACTGATGTTGTTGCCTAGGAGGAGTCAGTGAGAGTTTTGGGGTGGGGCTTGGCAGAATCACGTGATCTGTTTGTGTTTTAGCGGTGATAGCGGTGTGAAGGATAGATTAAGCGTGTGGTGGCAGGGAGACCAGTAGGGAGGCCACGGTGTTGTCCAGGTGAGAGATTACGTATGCCGAAATTAGGATGGAGGCAGGGAAGAGAGAAAGGAGAAGACACTGGCAAGACAGAGTGATGGAGCATGGTGACTGACTGGAGGACAGAGGGAGGGATGGGGACGCTATGGAGTTAAAGAAGACTCTAAGATCTGTAGCCAAAAATAATAATTCCCCCATATAGCCAGTTAAAGGGCTTTGACTCAAAAACCAAACAATGGTAATAGAGAGAAAAGAAAAGAAGAATTGTCTGGAGGCATCCTCTGGTCTGAATCATATTAACAAATTTATTAATTTATTTAATAAATATTTTTAAGGACTGTATGCCAGGCATAGGAGATACAAAGAAGAAAAAGATCTGATTCCTGCCCTCAAGAAGATTGACAGTGTAGTAAAAATACAGTTACATTAAACTGTAATAAATGCTGTGTAGGGATAAATAAGGGATGTTTATAAGAGGGTGTTAGTGTCCTGTTGCAGCACTAACAAATTATCACAAACCTGGTCACTTAAAACAACACAAAATTATTCTCTTACATTTCTAGGCACCAGAAGCCCGAAATGGATTTCACCAGGCTGTAGGTGTGGCGAGACCACATTCCCTCGAGAGGCTCTAGGGGAGAAGCCATTTCCTTACCTCTTCCAGCTTCTAGAGGCACCTATATTCCTTACCTTGTGGCCTCTTCATCCACCTTCAAAGCCAGGGGCATAGCATCTTCTCTCTGACTTAGCTTCCCTCTGCTTCTGTCGCATAGCCTTCTCTTTTGTCTATAATCACATTTCCCTCTTATAGGATACTTGTGATTCCATTTAAGGTCTACTAGATAATCCTGGATAATCTCTCCATTTCAAGATCCTTAATTTATCACACCTGCAAAGACCCTTTTCCATATAAGATAACGTTCACAGATGCCATGGATTAGGACTTGGCAGTCTTTGGTGGCCATTAAGCCTACCACAAGGGGTATAGAGGAAAGGCCCCTAATCCAACCCCTTCATCCTCAAGGCTGTGGTAAGCCATTGGAAAGTTTTAGCAGAGGAATTACATGGTAAGATTTGCATTTTAGTAAAATTAATTCAGGACTTCTGAGGCTGCAGACTGAAGAAGAGCTTAGAGTCAGAGAACCCCTACAATTCAGGAGAGTTTTGACTAAGACAGTAGTAGTTGAGTTGGGTGTATTGGAGAGAAATTAAAACAATGGCACCAACGGCTCCTTGCAGATTGCAGTAAATGATTTCTGGTTTGGGCAGTCAGGTGCCATGCGCCAAGATTTGTAATTCAAGAGGATAAGCAGATCTGGGAGGACGTTGGAGGACCTTAGGCGGGGAGGGAAGTTTTTATGTAAGAAAAAGTATGTTCTGAGAATTAGACAACATGCTTGAAAACTAAGTTTTAGATTGCAATCCATTCTTGGAGACTGCCTGTAAGAGCCAAAACAGAAATCAATTAAGTAACACAACTCTTACTAAATTTTATCCTCACATCCTTAGAACAGAATCTAAAGAAGTTAAGGAAAAGTAAGTATGTAATTACATTGGAATTTTTTTTTCATCTGGACTGTAATCATCAACTATCAGTACTGTAGAATTTTAGCAACCAGTTTCTAATCCAACAGTTCTCAGCCTTTTTTTTCCCACAACCACACACCCAATTGATGATGAAATCACAGTCCTGAGGTTCATTTCAAGCATATCCACTCTAATTTACCTTTTCTCTTCCCTTCTACGAGAGTATATTAGAATAAATTGAGTTATTAGAATAACTAAACCTTTTTATTAGTTAAATAATTTTATAACATGTAACTAGCTTCTCTGAGACAACCCCCACAACAGATAGCAATACATTGTCACAACACCACACGAGAATCACTGATTCGGGTCCCTAATCCACCCAGGACAAATGCAGCCAGAGAAGTAACATGCACGTCACTGAGCTCAGTGGTCATACAGTTCTGATGGAGCCTGGTCTTGTGATTTTCAGCCCATTGCTGTTTCTAGTTCTCCATCCTTCTCCATTTCTTCTCTAAAGACTATCTTCCACTTCATTTTACCATCCAGAGGGACCAAGGTTCATAGAAGCAACAAAACTTTTTTTTTGGGTGAAGAAGAATCTGTTGCCCATCTTCCTCTTTTTGCTTGAGGAAGATTGTCCCTGGGCTAACATCTGTGCCAACCTTCCTCTATTTCGTATGTGGGTCGCCACCACAGCATGGCTTGCTGAGTGGTGTATGTCCATGCCCAGCATCCAAACCCACAAACCCAGGCTGCCAAAGTGGAGTACACCAAACTTAACCACTACACTACTGAGCCAGGCCCAGCAAAACTTTTTTTGTTCTTTAAGTAAAATCATATTTTTTCAAGTTCCATCCATCTTGAATCCCATCAAGTCTCTTTGCCATTACAGCCTCCCCAGGGCTCCTAATCCTCCCTGCTCTCTCTCCTTCCTCCGTGCTCCCATGTGCTTCGTCGGCACAGCACACTTTACAATTGTATTATGTCCTACATTGTCTTATCCTCTAATTTCCTCACATGTGCACGTCGTGTCTCCTTTCTAGATTTATGAGGTCCCTGTAGAGTTTCACATCTCAATACTCAAAAACTAGAGAGGTGATGTATGGTACGGAAGTTAAATTGCTGAAGGGCTCAGAACAGAGCTGTGTGCTGTTTTATTTGGCAGGACTGGAATCTCTCTGCTCTGCACTGCAGAGACGCGTTGTATATTCTGCAGTTGTTCTGCGTGTGATGACGGAAGAGAGAATTTTGTCTCAGCTTCAGAAACAATATATTGGCTCCCGTAAACTAAGGGAAAACCAATAACATTTAGATTCTCATGGTCCTAAAATCTAAAGAGGGATGGGTTTGGTGCTTCCTGTTCCTTTCTCCCAGAAGTCTGTTGTATCATTGTTTCCTGGATATTGACTCCTATTAGGGTGTTTTTTTTTCCACTTGTTTTCTTGAAATGTTGTGTCCTGGTGCTTTAGCTTTCGCTATCTTGATCTTCTATGGGACAGCAGATATTCTGATCAGAATCTGTGTAATTGAGGCTAGGTCTGGACAGCACTCTTCAAATTGTGTATCCAACACAGCTATTTAAAATCCTAAAGGGACTTCCTATTCAATAGTATTTGTGAGCTGTTTCTTTGCATTTTAGTAAAGCCTGGATAATGCCCTCAAAAGGCTATAAATAAAATTGTTTTAGTGGTTTTCTTTCCACATGAATTAATTTATTTCCATCTTAGAGGCCCAGCTACTCAGGATTCTATTTTATTTTTTAAAGACAGTTTTGGTAGAGGAGATGAGTAAGGCAAAAATTCAGAGAGAAACACTGGCAGAAAGAATTTTGAATGTGATGTTCTATTCTGCTGTGAATCAATACTTAATCTGTGGTAACAACATTGGCAGGATGCCCATCCATCAAATAAACCATAAAATGCTATAGAATATTCCAGTGTCTAATGTGCTTCTCAGGCAAACAGCAGTAAATCAAGGCATGGGTTTTCTTATATTCTTATATATTATACGGTTTAGCTTATGTATGATAATTATGAAATAAAATGCTTTTGCATTTTATTATGTACCCAATACTGGTCAAACACTGGGTCAGGCCCAATCGCGCAGGGAAATGGGTATGCACACAACTTTAACACAGGACACTAAGTTTTATGACAAATGCAGGTAAGGATGTTATAGGCATCTATAGGAGAGTCACCTAACCAAGCCTAAGGACATTGGAGGAGATCCCAAGAGGAAGTGGTAACTGAATTGAGCACTGAAGGACAAGTAAAATTAGACTGTGAAGAAAAGAGATGCTTCAGACAAAGGGAACAGCATGCGCAAAGTCATAAAGGCAAGGGAGTATGGAACCTTGGGAAAATAACCAATAGTTTAATAGGAATAAAGGTAGAAGGTTTAAGGTAGCCTGGTAGAAACTAAAATTTTAAGCAGGTCAAGCAAAAACAGATCATGAAGGGCCTTGTCTCATAAGGTCAGAGGGAGGGAGCAGGACCCTCTGACTTCCAAGAAAGGGGAAAACTATGTAACCTTAAACTATTATAGAGCCATGGAAAGTACTAGAAATTATCTAGTAGATGGTAAAATACCAGACACAGTTCTATTTGTATATCAACAGGGTAAAAATCACAAGTTGTTTTTTAAGACAGAAAAAACACTCACAAGATAAACTATAATACATACCAATACCAAATTCAGACGTTTGGATCACACTACCTCTGTGGCCATTAAGCCATAGTCAAGATTTCAGAACTTTATCCGGAAGGCAACTTCTGAAAAATTTTAAGCAGCGGAGCAATAAGATCAGATTTATGTATTTAGGAGATTACAGTAACGCTCTTGAGGAGGTTGAATTCAAGGTAGGCCAGACTGAAGGCAGGGAACTATTCTGATAATGTAGGAGAATAACAATGAGAGCCTGAACTTTGTTGGTAGAAGTAGGCATAGGGAGATTTAGCGGGTAGAATCAACAGAATTTTCTCTCCTATTGGAGGGAGGGATGAGAGAGAAGAAAACCTCTAGGATTGCTTCAGCTAAGTTTCTGACTTAGGCCAGTAGATGAATGAGGGAAACATAAGCTAAGAAACACAGCAAAGATCGATATGGTGGGTAGGAAAGAGAAAGATGATTTCATCTAGGGACACCTTGAGCTTTCAGAGCCTCTGAGACAAGCAGACAGAGATGTCCAGAAGGCTGCTATATACATGAGTTTGAAGCTTGAGATAGAGATTCAAGAGTCATTGACTTGCACTAGTTCCCATCCCCACTTGCCTACCCAAAAATATTGCTCCAGGAATTATCCCATCTCTTTTGTTCTGTTGTCTGCTTGGTTGGTTATGTTTGTTTGTTCTCTGATGGATTTTTCCCATCAGCATAAAAGCATGCTGCTATTCCTCCCATTTGAAAAAATCCCTCTCCTTTCTCCACTTCTGCCACCAGCCCCATTTCTTTATTCCTTTTTGCAGCATCTAATTTCTCTCCTTCTTGTCCCTCTTAAGCTCACTCCACACAGTGTTATACCCTTAGGAGTCCGGCAAACTGTTGTCCACATTCCTAAGGCAGTGGTCAAATCTCAATATCATCTTACTTGATTTTTCAGCAGCATTGACAAAGTGGATCGTGCTTTATTTTTCAATATATTTAGCTTCACATAATTCCCAACAATAGGCAGGTGGAAGACTAAGTTATGTTATAACCACAGTAGAATAGAATTTAAACGAATGAATTCAAGTTGATGTAGAAGGAGTTCTACAAAATATCATTGATGGAAAAAAGCAAGAGGCAAAAAACTGTCTGATTATGATCTCGTCGCGTGACCAAAGATAGCTCCTATATATATATACGTGCATATCTATATACCAATATAAAAATACGTATGTGCTTGGGTGCATGGATACTTATATACATACTTACACGTGTGTGTTTGTAACGTATACTAACAACTGTACTCAGTTAATATGGATTACTTGAAGGTAAATTGGTGGTAGGTGATGTAAGCAGAAAAGAAATTTCTAAAAAGCCTACAATTCAAAAAATTTAATGACATGTGATACCATTTATGTGAAATTTAAAAGCTATAGGAAAAGAAAACACAAACATTGAAAATGAAAAAATAACCAATGAAAATTTGCCGCAATAACTGTGACTTCTCCAGATACTGCCTACTAGAGGACCCACGTTAGATCGATTTCCACGGAGGCCAATTGCTGCAAAACATAAACCCAAATTTGTCTACCTTTTTTCTGTTTTTACTCATTTTCCCTTTAAAAGCCTTTTTAAATGTTTCCTTTTTAAAAACTATTTCTCAGATCTCTATTTTTCCTTCTCTCATATACTTTTTTCATATATATAATTGATATGTTATTACAGAAATATGATAGTGGGAAAAATAATTAGCATATCACCAGCCTAACAAACTACTATCATTCTTTGGTACATTTTTGGTTTTTTTTCTATGGATATTTTTAACCATCCTATTTATTCAAGTGCATGTTCTTTTTTTCCACTAAATATTCATTTATAACCATTTTTTCTTGTAGTTATTGAATTAACTCTCCAATGACTATTCTTAGAGAAGTCAATGATTTTTTTTTAAAAACATCCAGCGAGACTAAAGATTACAATATACATATTTTTGCATAAAAATTCCAGTTAGGAGATCAGCCAAGAACTTGGTATGCTCACATTTTTGTATATTATCATATCTTCATTTAGAAGACAACACCTGGACACTGCTGAAGGATTTAAGTTAGATTTCCTCTCTCTCTCTCATTCTTATTTTGAGAGAATTAATATCTTTCTGTACAATTAATTAAAATATTTTAAATTATTGTTTAACTCATCCCCAAACCACTCTTTCTAAATTTTTATTTTTGTATGTCTTATATATTAGCCCACAAAAGAGGTATACAAATTCAAAATAAATATATGTCAGGAATACACCTAAAGTTTCTTACTGATGGTATGAGCAGTCAAAAACATTTGAGATCACTGAAATAAGAAGTTCCATCTACTCTACAAGGCTTATGACTCCACCTGGTTGTTGATCCCACCCATTCACATCCCTTCTAGAATCTTCTCTCATCAAATAGTCTATTTTTCTAACTTCTTCCTCTATGCTGTTTTCCCCATTTTTTGAATAGACATGCTTAAGTCTTCTCTTCTCTAAAAACATCATCTCTTCCTCTTACTCTCAAGCTTACCTCTGGCCATCATTCTGTATCTTATCTTCCATTGTGAACCATGCTTCTTGAAAAGGATAGTCTGTATTCAGTATCTCCTATTCCTTTCTTCCCGTTCATTCCTCTCAGTGCATATGAAATCTAGTTTTTGCCTCTACCACTCCACTAATTTTTCTATAGCAAAATTCCCAATTACTTTGTTACTATAAAATTAAATATACCTCTTTTCTACATTTTAGATGCAGACCACACCCTCCTTGAACCAACTAGTCCCTGGGTTCCTTGACGCCTGCATCAAGAATGGCTCTGCACACATACCTATCCCATTATCAGTCATTGGCTAGGAGCAACCTTGGAGTAATTGTGAGCTTGATGAAAATTCAGTGGTGGATCCAGAGTGCTGGCAGCTGGAGCTATCAGTCAACTATGTTCACTGCAGCAGGAGATCTGAGTGGTGGACTTTTGGCCACAACAGACGTTCTTTACTGCCTACAGGATACTACAAGCTCCTTTGCATAATATATAAGATGTCCCATGAACATCTAATTACCGCTCCAGGCTTATCCACCAAAACTTCCTGACTTGAATTTTATGTTGAACTTTAGTGCTAAATGTTTCTTGCCTTCATACCTTCGTTTATATTGTTCTCTCTACCTGAAACAATCTTCTAACTTATATCTATTATCCTAGATTTTTTTCTTCCAGGAGGCATTATCTCCTCTAAAAAAACCTTTCCTGAACACCCACACAGGCTTATTGCCCCTTCTCTCTGCTTCCGTAATATCTTCTAACTATATCATAGCATTTACCACATTATATTGATATTATTACTTAACTGTATGTCTTCCAGGTTAATCTATATATTCCTCAACTCAGGGTCTGTGGCTTTGTCATATTTGAATCCCTAGTGCATAATACAGTGTCTACAACAGAAGAATTCAACAAACGTTCAGTTGAATTCAGCTTCAACTGTTAATTAGGAAATATAAGCCCTTTGCATTTACTATTACACACGGTCTGATTTATGTCATCTTCTATACTTGGATTTCTTTAGATTTTCTTGTTTTTTTGGTAAAATTGTGATAATAATAGTTATCTACCACATAAGGCTGATATGAAGGTTAAACAAGAACCTGACATAGACTGAGCCCCAATAAACAAGGTGGTGGTGGTAGTAGGTGGAGGTACGGCCTAGTCACGTTGTTGCTGGTAGAACCTGCAGGGAGAAGCTTCTTATTTTTCTAATTCTGATTATTACTACTAATGGGAGAACTATAAAAATCCCTACCAATGTTCAAAATATACTTACTTTTTTGAAAATAATTTATTTTAAAACAAATTTGGAAAAGATATTTTCTAACACCCATCATTTTCCCAGAAACTTTTCCTTCCTCTGTTATTTTTTCTGATATTAGTTTCTAAACCTTCAAAACTTACCTTAATTCTTAATCCATTATACCTTCATTATATATTGTCAAATTTTCAAAGTCCTTTCCTACACCTCCCCTCACACCTTCATATAATCTTCATCAATGAAACTTGTTATTCAAGAACACCAAGTAACCATCCCCACATTCTGTAAGCCCATCCAGAAGGATGATACAAAGGAAAAGGATTGGAGAAAGCACCTCAAAAAAACCAAACCCTTATAGTTCTTGCTTCCTTACTGTGTTGTTGTTTTTGTTATTTAAATCTTTAAACTGTTTAACATTTACTTTTGTATATTTATGCAGTAAAGATTCAACTCTGTTTTCTCAATATAATGAGCTAGTTTTCTCAACATCATCCACTAAAACACTCTATCATTTCCGTAGTCATTTGTGAGACCCCTTCTATCATTATACCAAATTGCCATCGATTCTGTTCCATTGGTCTACTAGTCTATTCTTGACTCACTATCATACTGTTTCTATTACTATACCTATGTAGTATGTAGTAATGCCTTATAGCACTAAACCATCCTTCTTCTTTGCTCTTCTTTCCTAAGATTTTCCCCTTGAAGAAGTTTAGAGCTCTTTAGTTGAATATTCCCAAAATCCTTCTGCTGGAATTTTTGTTGTTGAATTGAACATGTGCGTGTGTATACACATTTAACATTTCTGATAGTCTTATACATTCTTTGATAGGTTAATTACTAGATATTGTGAACCATATCTTGTTTTCTACTACATATTCTCATTGATAATACTGCTGAGGGTAGAATTACATCATTAAATTTCTAAAGTCCATCTTGTATTTGTGTATCTTGGAGCCTCCCCTACTTCTTGCAAGATGAAAAATGCCTCAGAGAATATATCCCATACAGGATCTAGTTGTTCTGCAGAAGGTTGGTCCCTCAGATCACTGTGGTGGGATAAATAGAATCCTCCCAAAATTCAAATCCACCTGGAACTTCACAATATGACCTTATTTGGAAATAGGGTCTTTGCAGAAGTAATTAGTTAAGAAGAGGTTATACTGGATTAAAGTGTGCCCTAAATACAAGGACTGTTGTCCCTATAAGAAAAAGAGAGTACACACACACAGAAACACACAGGGAAGATGGCCATGTGGAGATGGAGGCAAAGACTGGAGTGATGCATCGACAAACCACCAAATGCCAAGATTTGCCAGGAGTTACCAGAGGCTAGGCAGTCAAGGAAGGATTCTTCTTCCCCGGGGCATTCAGAGGGAGGATGGGCTGCTGACACCTTAATTCCAGACTTCTAGCCTCAAGAACTGTGAGAGAATAAATTTCAGTTGTTTTAAGCCACGCAATTTGTGATAATTTGTTGTGGCAGCCTTAGGAAACTAATACAAACACCAAGTCTGCTACAATACTAAAAGTAGACATCTGATATGTCCACTCATACCACTTTGTTTTCTGAAGACACAATATTGCTGGATCTTTATTTTTCTATAAGAAAATATCAGTCATTTGATTGGTGAGTTTAACCTCAGCATTCTTCATAATCACTGTTACATTAAGACTTATTTCTGCCATCTTATTTCTTGTTCTCTATTTTCAAATGTTTCTCTTTTTTTCTTCTTTACTAGTTTCTATTAGGATGGGTCAAAGTTACTTCTGTTAGTTGTGACGTTTGTGTTCATAATTTATTAAGACCCATGCTTAGGTTTGTTTTTTGCCATCAATCTCTAGACTTAATTACTACATATATATATATCCTTTGAAAAAGACACCACTGGTCCCCCGCCCTCTATCCTTTCATGAGTTTGCCATCTTTTAGAATTTGATTCTATATCGTTACAGGTTTTTTTCCTTTGGACATTGCTTATTTTGACAACAGAACCTACTAAGTTGCTAACTCTCCTGTAATTCTCCTATCAAGTAAGTTCTCTGGAGATATTCATCATTTTGTTAGAATACTTTCTCCAAGGGTGTTTTCAAATCACATCACTGTATAGTATACACTTTGAGGAATTTTATGGCAGAAGACATCTTTATTTCACTCTCACATTTCAATGAGAGTTCAGCTAGATATAAGAGGCTGGATTCAAATTTCCTTTTTAAAAAATACTTTGGAACTATTATTCTAGTGTTGCTATTGAAAAGTCAGACGTGAATCTAATTCTTATTCCTTTATAGATGACCAGCTTTTTTTACTCTGGAATTATCTTTTCTTAAAGTTTACTTTGAAAATTTCACTGCCAAATTGCTGTTTTCCCCCTTTCTTTGTTTGGTATACAATAAGTCCATTCAATCTTTTCTTAATTGTGGGGAAATTTCAATTAGCAATTCTTCAAATATTTAACTTTCCTGTACTTTTTCCTCTCCTTTTAGGGCCCCTATAAATCAGATATTGACACATTCTATTTTTCATACCCTTTAATTTTTCTCTCATTTTTCCAATTCTTTGTCCCTTTTTCACGCCTTTTAGGAACGTTTCAAAACCTGCTCCATATCATTAACTCATTCATCAATTGTGTTCATTCAACCCAAGAATTAAGGGTTTTTTCTGTTATATCTGATTGGTTCTTTTTAAAATGTCTTGTCCTTGCTTAATGTTTACAATGTCTTCCTATATGCCCTTGAATATTTATTAGGATTATTTCAAATTCTTGTTTTCTCTGGCTCATTAGTTCTGTTCCCTCTGGAATTAGTTATTCAGTTTGTGATCTCTTCTTTCCACTACTTTATATCACTGTTCCTCAAATGTCTCTTTATTTTTCTTATTCCTTTTGGAGTATCAGCTATAGTTTTTATATTATGTTCATAATTCCATCCATATCCCACTTAATTCTTAGGCATCTCAGACTCAAAGGAGGAAAACCACAATTGCTGTAAGTTCCCTATCTGGACTCTCCTCATAGCATAAACTAGACTTAATGTCCTCTGGATTTAGCCTGGTTTGGTACTGCGTCTTTTCATGTTCTGTAGAATTAGACTATGTCATAGAATTACCAAACATTGCCCATTTGTCTGTGGAAAGAGTTAGAGCTTTCTAGGGGTATGGGAATGATAATAGTGGCCCAGACTGGAAAATAACTATAGAAAATGTAATTATTTCCAAAATTTCTTGGAACCTTAATACTTTGTGATTGGTATAATGAATCTTATTGTCCTTCCTCCCCTTCATAGACCTGTATGATATAATTTTTTAAATCAAAAATAATTAAAATTTAGTTTTGAGGATTTCTTAACTGAACCCTAACTAACCCCCAAGATAACTGGAGAGGCCTCTTGAGTTTTACAAAACCAGTTTCGATATCGCTGATCTAAAAATATAATAGAAGTTGGTTTGACATGTTCTGTGGAATCATTTCCTTCTGCCTCCACGTTATCGACATATCAATATTTGTATCTTACCAGAAACCTTTACAGATGTCTAGTTCTTTCATTTGATCTGACGTTCTCTTGTTCAACAAATATTTGTTGAACACTCGCCACATGTTGTTCTAGTTGCCAGGTACCCAGCAAGAAAGACACAGTCCCCACCTTCACAGAGCATTAAAGTCTAATAAAGAATCCAGATTGAATGTAGCTTCTATTAGAGCAGGGATTTTTTTTTCTCTGTTTTTTTCCAGTGTTTCCCAAGCACATAGAACAGTGTAAATATTGGTTGGATGTTAAGTGAGTAAATATCTGACACTAATTACAAGTTCGTTGAGCATTATGGAGGGAAAGAGCAGGTGTTGTGGATTATATAAACAGGAGGCCCTACCTGCTCTGAGGGATCATACAGAATGAGTTCTCCAGCTGATGGAGCCATCCTAGAATGGTTTATGAGGCTCAGGTGAACAATCAGTACCTATTTCCAATCCAGGTTGCCCTCCTATTATGCATGGAGGCTTGAACGACCTTGGATTTTCAGTATTGATTTCTATAAGTGAGAAGTTAGATGAATTGCTTAGTAATACCATATGTTTATGGAAATAAAAGAAAAATCACTTTAACAATGTTGATTTGTGTTTCTTGCTTCTCGTCTGCCCACTCCTCCACTGCATTTTCTTTTCTAACTTGCAGATGAAGGGGCATCTATGCACCCTTGTGATGATACGTACTGTGGACCTTTCCCAGAATCCGAACCAGAAGTGAAAGCCGTAGCTAACTTCCTCCGAAAACACAGGAAGCACTTTAGGGCTTACCTCTCCTTTCATGCATATGCTCAGATGTTGCTGTATCCCTACTCTTACAAATATGCGACAATCCCCAATTTTAGCTGTGTGGTAAGTATTTGACCCTGTGCACGTGTGTCAGACATGCTAGTGTTTTTCTAAAGCTAAGATGGTTCTAAGTAGTAATGATAATAGCAAACACATATTCTGTTTATTCTAATAAGCATTTTGTATATTAACTGCTTTATTTTTCATAATCATATAAGGTAGGTAACTATTATTACCCCCATTCTACAGATGAGGAAACTGAAACCTACAGAAATTAAGTAATTAGACTAAGAGCACACAGCTACTGTGTCATAGCCAGGTTTCAGCCCCAAATCCAGCTCCAGCTGTTGCTTTTAACCACTAGGCTATGCTGCTTCTCAAGGGCAATCGTTTCAAACCTATTTGCATTCTTACCACAGGTTATACAGAAAATGTCAGGAGGGATTTGATTAGCATTACAGCTTCGGTCACATATGCAGGGCTGTAATTAACTTTATTGAGTAAATAATTGTTCATAAATTATGGTCTGCCTCTCATTAATTAAAAGCAAGTTTTAATTTATAAGCGCTATTTGCTTAATGCTACTAAGTCTCTGGGCATGTATCTGACAAGTTAGTGCTAAGAATGAACAGCCTTTCAGGCATAAGATTACTTGAAAGTGAAAAAGCAGAGTTCCCTTCTCTCATCTGGGAAAGCCAACAACCTACTTGCCATAGGACATAATTCCTCGTAAAGTGAGTCTGGCTCAGAACCTACAGCATCTAAAGGCCTGTGAAGTTCAAAACCAGTCCAAACTGAAATATAGTGTTAGAAGTAAGAAGGAGGGAGCAGCGATGGGGAGGGGAGGCACACGAGGGTTTTGGGTTGCTGTTGATCTTCTATTCCTTGACCTGGATGGTGGTGACGTGAGTGTGTTGAATTTGTGATCGTTCATTGAGCTATAAACTTAAAATTTGTATACTCTTCTGTATGTACATTATACTTAAATTCAAAAGTTTTCATAAAAGAGAAGCATCCTTGGGACTGGCCTAGTAGCACAGTGGTTAAGTTCACACGCAGCAGTCCAGGGTTCACGGGTTCAGATCCCAGTGCGGACCTATATACTGCTCATCAAGCCATGCTGTGGCAGTGTCCCACATACAAAGAAAATAGAAGATGGTTGGCACAGATGTTAGCTCAGAGCCAATCTTCCTCAGGAAAAAGAAAAAAAGCATCCTCTTTCTCTCTGTACCTTGAACTCCAAATCCTGCACCAGTTGCTTGTGGTTGCAGGAAATCCTGATCTAGATGTCCAGGCCCTGGAAGGAATAGGGAACATGAGGAGATCGGAAGAAGGCCTGGGGAAAGGCTTGTGTTCTGTCCAAAGGAGGAAATTTGCTCTTGGCATTCCAAGCAAGAATTCTGAGCAAATTCTCTCTTGAGAAATATTGCAAAGGTGATAGTTATATTTGATGGTGCTATTTTTCAGGTACTCTGTGGGTCAAATAGGCTTGCTGCTGTTGACTTGGCACCCTAACCACTTTGTATCACTATGTTTCTATAGGCAAATGTTCAGCCCTTTCTAAATTGAGCAACGTGTCTATTTGGAGTCTCAGAACAGATTACATGGGATATGTAATATATTAAAATTATTACACGAGAGTGTTCTCCATATTTTGAATTTACCTTTCCACCAGGAGTTAAGCCTATTTTCCTTTTGTCTTGGATTGAAGGATGTGCTATAAAAAGTAGATCAGTGGTTCACAACCAAGGATGAACTTGCCTCTCAATGGACATTGGGCAATGTTGGAGACATTTTTTATTGTCACAACAAGAGTAGGAGATGCCATTGATATCTAATGGGTAGAGGCCAAGGATGCTACTAAACATCCTACAATGCACAGCCTCCCACAGCAAAGAATTACTCAGTCCAAACCGTCAGTGGTGCCACTGTTGAGAAATCCTGATAGTGGGTTACATATAAGCTAAATCATTAAAACCAAGATTGCAATTCTCAGAAACTAGATAGTCTCTGAATGTTAACCAGAAACCACTAAATTCTATAAAAATTCTTCAAAAACATTGCACCAATATGTAGGTGTCTGTGTTTCTGCTAACATCTTTTAGGCCTTCCATGAAGTTGCTTTAAATATGGAAATATTTAAATAAAAAATATACTCCTTACTTAGCTGAGGTCCAATAAGTGAGGCCTAGGTCGTTTTGGACATTTGGAAAGAGGAAGCGATGGAGAAAGGAGGAATTGCTTAAACTCTTTCAAACACGTGTCTAGCTGTGCCACCCTGGAAAGTAATTCTTAGAAAATTTGCTGAAGTTTCCGCTTTTTGTAGGAAGATATCTAAACCTCTCATCAACATGCATCTGCACCCGAGTGACAGAAATGCAGTGGGCTCAAAGGGCTAAAACCATGCCCATGTTTTATGTAAACAGGCAAAATGCTTTTTTCTTTTCCTAATAGATATTTTTTCCTCGGGTTTAGTCATCTAAAATAATGAGTAACAAAGGTCTCCTCACCAGCAGAATGCAGTAATCTTCTAAATGTAGAAATTCTGCCCTTGCCATGGAATATTGCCGAGACCGTTGGAGCAAATGTTCAAATCTTAGAATATTCTCCATAAAGATACCTCATTATGGTGTTTACGTTCCTTTTCTGTTGGCTCCTGAGAGGAGAATGTCATCATCAGCGAGATCAATAATAAATTGTCTGCCAGGTTCTGGAGCCTGGTCCCTGAATATCCACAAAGTGTCGTATTTGCCGCAAATGCTTCTTTCTGCATCCCTGAGGTGAAGGAGAACAGCAAGCCGAAGCTGGGTCCAGCACACAGCACCATGTTGCCCATAGTGCTTCCACTGACATATTGAATTATTCATTGGCAAACTGAAATGGGAGAATTGTATACTGGTTTCAACATACTTCTTTTCCTCTCACTGGTCATACAATACTTCTCTAACTCCTTATTGAAACTAGTGCTTTTATTCCATTTGAAAATGTTTTCAAGGGTAGTCAGTCTCATTCTAGTTCATGTGAGAAGAGTGACCTTTCAGTATTTTGATTGTATTGAGTATTTTTCCTGATTTTTGGCATTGGTAGGAAGAGTGCCACCTCCGAATTTCTACATCTTAGCAGTACCTTACTGAGCTCAGCCAGAAGTCGTGACGCATTCTGAAACTACTGTTCCCATTCCCAGTAGGGATAAACACACAGCATAAGAGAAGTCATTCTTACTGAATTAAATGTTTTTTTAATTGATCCAAATGTGTTTCAAATATCTTGTATATGGCCACTGAGGTAGGTACTTAAGGATCAATAAGATGATCTTGATACTCTTGCAGATCTATGCTTATCCAACATTCATGCAAGAGACATTGATTAGCCATCTGTTATACCCAGTCGTATTCTAAATACTGCATATGTAGCTATGAGTGAGACTGACATGGGCGCTGCCCTGTCAAAGCATTTTGTAATTTATAAAAATAGCTATCTCTGAACTAAAGTGAAGAGGATAGAACACTAAATCAGTGTCAGAAGATATGGGTACTTATCCCAACTCAACCACTGCTTGCCGTGTAACCCCGGCCTGCCCATTTAACCTTGCTGAGGCTTCTTTTTCTCGTTTGTAAAATAGAAATATTACTGATCACTGGTTTGTTGTGAGGATCAAAGGAAATAATATGTTCTAAAACATATTGCAAAATGCAGCATGTGTCAAAGAATAACATTTTTTTCCTGAAGATTGGCACCTGAGCCAACAACTGTTGCCAATCTTTTTTTTTTCTGCTTTTTCTCCCCAAAATCCTCCCAGTACATAGTTGTATACTTTAGTTGTGGGTCCTTCTAGTTGTGGCATGTGGGATGCCACCTTAGCATGGCCTAATGAGTGGTGCCATGTCCATGCCCAGGATCAGAACCAGCGAAACACTGGGCCGCCAGAAGCAGAGCACACTAACTTAACCACTTGTCCAAGGGGCCGACCCCCAACATAATACTATTATTAAATAAAGCTATTAACTAATGTGCCCATCCTTGTTCTCCAAATTGATGACTGATAAGGTTAAAATAACATGCCAGTGTTTCTAAAGGTCTCAATGCAATGATGTCAGTGATATAAATTCTCCATTTTCCCTGACAGGAATCTGCAGCTCATAAAGCTGTGAATGCACTTTGGTCAGTATATGGGGTACGGTATAGATATGGACCTGCCTCCAGCACATTGTGTAAGTTTCCTGTGGATGTTGTGTTAGAATCATCTCCTGAACCAATATCCTACGTAACGACTTCTGTTTAAAAAAAAAAGAGAAAGTGTGTTCCTCCTAAAGTGAAATTTTTGACTGCCAAATTAGCCAAGGAAGATGGAGGGAGTTTATACCTGATTAGTTTTACTCTGCTTGACAGAAATCACTGTACTAAGTTAAATAAATTCTAAGCAGTGAATATTCTAAGCATGTGGTAATGACTACAAGGTTGAATTGAGATCTCATAACAGTAGAAAGTACCACAACGGGCTCCGTAAGCAATTGTAACTACTGTAAGGGTGGAAATGGGCCTTGAGAAGATAATGAAGTAATGTTTCAGCCCTAAAAGAGTTTCCCTTTTATTCCTTTCCGCTGCCATTCTTGTTATGAAATTCTATTTCATAACACCTTCAGCTGAATTTCCCCTAAAAAGTGATTAAAATATTTATATGAAATAAAGAGCAACAGGATATATGGAAAGAACTTGGACAAAGAATCAGGAGACTTGATTCGAGTCCTAATTCTGCCACTAGTCAGGTTGTTATCTAGTCAACATATTAATCCTGGGCTTCAGTTTCCAAAACTATTAAATGAGGAATTGGACTAGATCACTTCTCATGACTTTTCAAACTCTAAAAGTTATTGACTAATCGGTTGGAAAATATAGTGAGAAATCATAGTTGAGTGTCCATGTATGCATTTGAAGGTTTACACACACAAGTGATAGGTATATGTAGGGATAGTAACATCCAATTGTGCTTTTCAGTGAGGTAGCAAATTTCTCCTCGATTTCTTTAATCCATCCATCATTATATTCCTAAACGCTCTCTTTCTTCAGCCTTCAGAAGAAAAGCTTGGTTTGTCAATTAACATTGTTTAACATTATTATCCTAATAATGAGAATGTCTTAAATATCAGAATTCTTTTCAAAGACTATGATCATTGGTTTCATGACCTTATTAGAGCTGTTTTTCAAGAGAGCCACCCTGAAAGGGGAAATATAGTATTAAAAGAAATCACATTACCAGTTAACACCAACATAATATATACTAACAATTTTAAGACATTAACTTTAATTCTTACAGTTCACATTTTCAGCTTGGAATCAAGGCATAGTCATTGCATTATATTTACCTAGAACAACGTGTTACCATAGAAATGAGTCTGTCACATCACCATGATGTAACTGTTGGCACGTATTGTCTCTGACTTCGGCTACTATGACTACTATTTGTAGTTCCAGTGTACTCTAAACCAGAGGGACAATGAAGGCACAGCCTGCCTTCTGTCCTTAGCCTGAGAAACAGCAGAGTCATTTAATTGTCATCTTCACATAATAATTCTATCTCTAGCTTGTCCTGGCAAAAATAGCATAAAAAGAGATATTATTTGAGTAGATGAACGTACTGAGAAAATTTTTTAAAAATGATAATGTTATGTCAAACTGGATCATACAAATTTCAGGAAAAAAGTATAATAAGAGCCTTCTATGAAACATTTATTTATTAAGTAATTATTAAGAGCATGTTAGGTTAAAAATTATATACTAGGCACTTTGGAGTATAAAGATACAAAATAATAATAGCTAATATATCCTGAGCACATTATTTCATTTAATTTTCACAACAGCCCTATGTAGTAGGTATTATCTCTTTTTCTAAAGGAGAAAGTGAGGCACAGAGAAGTCACAATAGATGGTGAGATCCGATACAACCCAAACCACAGTCTACCTCTAATGCCCTCACCTTCAATTCTGCTGAAAAGCTGGAACGTGTGAGGTCAGAGGAACCAGAAGGGGAGCGTTGCCAGAATGGATTGTCAGCTAGATTAAATGCTGTTGAGAGTTTGAAAGTGAGATCTGAGAGAAGAAAAAAACAAAAAAGGAGATTAGGCCTGCTGTCCTTGGTCACCTTCAAGAACAAAGTTTTCATAAACGGATAGAGGCAAGAACCAGAATGAAAGTGGGTGAGGATGTAGAAGCAACATATATAGATTCCCTATTGAGTTACAAAGCAAAACAAAGAAAAAGAGGATGGCCTGTAGCAGGATCAGAAGGAAGCGCTATACGAAAGCAGTGCTTGAAACTTTTGGTCAATGCAGATGCAAGAAAGGGAGATTTAATTAATGAAACGAGGTCTTGGAGAAGGGACCTTCTCACTACAAGAGAAGACAATAAGAAACGGTATCAAAAGATGACGCGTGTAAAAGGCGAGCGACATTTCTTCCTCTGGGCTAGAAGGAGAAAAGTCAGAGAGCTGTGATGTCAGTAGAGGAGGTGATGGGCTAATTACCCATTATGAGCATGGGGACAGTGGTAAAGTGAGGGACAGGACTAGAAGAGCATGAGAAAGGGTCACCATGTAAAGGTCTAGAAAAAGGAGCCTAGAGCAGCCTTGGGAACAAAGAAAGACTTCAGTGACTAGTGTGAATTTACAGCCAAGACTTTGTTTCTGCTCCCTCACAAGCAGTGCGAGCAGAGAAACTGGGCCAAGGATTGAGAATTAGCAAAACAAAAGCAGAAAAAGGACTGGATAAGGCATTTTAAGAGTCTGGTGAGAAATTCAGTAATTGACCATGGCCGGGTAGACAGTCAAATGAAGTTCTAAGAAGGCTGGGAGGAGTCTGGAAACTACAAACTTAAGCAAAGGTAAAGAACAAGTTTGTTAGGAGTGAAAACATAGGGGAAGTAGAAGAAATGAGGAAGTTTTCTGGGAAAAGAATTTCAATATTCTAGAGCTTGGAAGTGGCAAAGGACTGAGTGATAAAGGCCAGGTGTGGGTTTGTTTATAGGTAAATAAAGTAAGGGTGGAGATAACTGGAACTGAGGCTGAGAAATTTTGAGGTCATTATCCTGGAAAAGTACCAATACTTAAACTAGATCCTCAAAGATGATAGCAGGCGTGCTTTATAAGTTCCATGAGCCTGATGCCAAGGAACTACTGTTAAATCATTCTTGTTGAAACAGTATTTAATTGGAAGGATTTCGTTTGGCTTAGTAGGCAAGTTCTATATATACATATTTTGGAAAACATACAGACTCTTTAGTGAGACTGAAATTTTTTTTTTCTTCAACTTTTAGATGTGAGCTCTGGTAGCTCAATGGATTGGGCCTACAAAAATGGAATACCCTACACATTTGCTTTTGAACTGCGTGACACTGGGCACTTTGGATTTTTACTCCCAGAGATGCTCATCAAACCCACCTGTACAGAGACCATGCTGGCTGTGAAGAATATCACAATGCACCTACTAAAGAAGTGTCCCTGAGATGGCCCAAGAGTCAGGTCAACTGCCAGAGAAAGAACTGATACTGTGCAAGAGCTATGTGGCGATGGGTGGAAATTGACGTAAAGAGAAAGACAACTGCTTAGAGTGAACATATGTGTGGACTTCAAAAGGACCTTCTCATGCAATTCAACTCTCTGTGGCAATAAAAAATGATTGAAAAAAAGAGAGAGAGAGAGCTTAGCCTAGTTTGTTGTAAGAGAAAGCATCCATTTTATATCCCTTTAGAGTCTTATTTGATTAAGGGGGGAGGAGATATTTTTAAATTCTTTTGTCTCAAGAAATGTACAAATTGAGGATTTTGCTTCAATAAATCTCATGTTTTCAATTAAGATCTAGGCTACTAATGATGTTTAATCACTTGGTTCTCATTTGAAATGGAAATATTTGAAATGGAAAGAACTATATTGCTTAATAATAAGTATTCAACTTACCAAGACCTCATATTATTCATATCTTTATTCCCTGGCATTAGCGCACCAAATACCTATAGAAATTTAACAAGAAAGAGCACTTATGGCTAGCCTCTGAGAATACCACTTTAAAAAAAAGAGTGATTGAGGTGCCAAATACAGTGTTAAGAGCTTTACACTAATCATCTCACTTATTCCTCAAATACCTGAGGTAGATACTACTATTATCCTCATTTTTCAAATGAGGAAATTGTGGCTTAGAAAGGTAATATAGACTTCCATTTCCAGGAATATGACAGGATAAGTATCTAAACTATAACTTTTGGACAAAATATAATTTTTTAAATCATCTTTAGAACATCAGACAAAAAAGTAAGAAAATCTCAGGCCAGGCATTGAGTAAAGGCAGGAACCTAAAAAGATAAGTGGGACACTGTTATCCTGAGGGCATTAGTTAAACCAGTTGAGTGCAGACCCTGATTTTCACAGCATTTTTAGAGAATGAGAGCAGAGAACAAAGCCCAGGGCTGCCCCACAGTGGGAAGTCGAATAGCAGAGTCTCCTCCTACCAGAATTCTGGGATCCCAAGGGCTCTAGCTTCAGCGTAAGGGTAAATTACAAATGAAGCCCCATGCTGCCTCCAATGGGCCACAAGGAAAAGTGACTATTTCAAATTTTGGCAAGAGTAGAGGGGGAGAAATTGCCACTGAGAATTTGGAACCACAAGTAGCCCTCACTCAGGTCTGTGGCCCTAATTCAGACTACTTAAATGGTCTGATAAACCTCTAGCCAAGAATTTAATTCAGATTAATCCTAGATTGGTTATACCTTCCAAGAATTTGGTAGAAGAAAATACAAATCCTCTCAGAGAATTTATCTGACCAAGACACATCATGAACACCAGGATGAAAAGAGGAACCTAAAAACTAGAGAGAAAACAAAATGATCACAAAGGAATGAGGACTAGAGTAGCATGAAACTTCTCCACAGCACCACTGAAGCTTCAACAATGGAGAAATGCCTTCAGAGTTTTGAGGAAAAACTCTATCCTAAAAATCTACACCCAGCAAAAAGATCAAAGAATTGTGAGGGTAGAATATAGACATTTTCATAAAATTGAGGTCCTAAACTCTTTACCTTTCTCAGGAAACTCCTGAAGGATATGCTCTACCAAAGTGAGCAAGTAAACCAAGAGAAAGAGATAGGATCCCAGAAAACAGGAAATCCCACATGGGAGGAGGATCTGGAAAAAATCTCAAGGTAATGGTGAAAGGAAAAGTCCCAGTGACAGCTGTGTGCCAGGCTTAAGGCACAACTAGCCCAGAATAGGGGGAGGAGGACTGGAAGACTCCTGATGAAATGAAACAGAACACTTCAACCTGTTCAGAGGCAAGTTTTACTCATATCAGAAAATTTTACTTATATCAGAATTAGTAATAAAAGTACAGAAACGAAGCAAGCAAAAAAAGTGCAATTGTTAACTCTGGTAAAAGCAATGAGTTATACAAAAGAAGAAATATAATCATAGTTTACCATGTGACTTAGCTATAAGTAATAGTTGTATAGTTAAAGTAATGTTAGCCCTAAATATTGACTTAACCAAAAACTGTGATATATGTAAATGTATTGAAGGCTAGGAGGAAGGATGTATGCGAGAGGAGCGCGTATAGGAAACCTAAATCCTCGTCTGCCGTAGTGGGAAGTCCACAGACAACATCTGAAACTGGGAAAAAGAAAAGAAATATCATTATAGGCATGTTACTTAGAAATAAGAAAGAAAATGCTAGAAGAAATAATTTGAAAGATTAAAAGTTATTGGACCAATAGAAGGAATGGTGAGTAAGGAAGGATGCAGCAGAAGATAAGCCTTGTCATGTTATTTGACTGGTTTTATTTTTTTAATTATGAAAACTATCAAACAAAGAGTATATTCCTTTTAAAGGAAGATCTTTATTTAAAACAAACTCCCAACTACTCACCACCAAGTCTTTTTTATGTTTATAAATGTACATTGTTTCAATAAAAAAATAAAATCAAAATTAAAAGAAATGTCAAATGAGATTATATGGAATGCCTAACAGAACCTAAAATATAGTGGACCATCAGGAAATGCTAGTTTGGTCTATGTTTTATGAATCTAACTCATCTTGTTATCTTGTAGTCTCAATTATACATTTGCAGGAATGGTTCTCAGGCAGGTTTGAGGCTCAGTCCTGCAAAGGAACAGTACACCTGGGAATTTAAACTGCAATTCATCCCATCCGGCAGGAAATGCTCAGAAATGATCTGGGGGTGGGGAGTTGTTTTATGCTAGTTATTTCTACCCACAGGACAAGCAAAAGCCAAAGTGTCCAGATCAACCAGGAGGGCCAGAGGCTTATGAAGACCCTCAAAAATGGGAAGATGCTGCTACTCAAAGGACCTGACAAAGATACACACAATCAACTGGTATCATCGGGTGGCCTTCATGGACCCTTGAGGCCAGGAAACTTTTCCCTTTGATTGGGAACCTGCTGCTTAGCCCCTGTCCTGTTAGCTGTCTCTGTCCAGGTCCTTTGCTGGTGTCTATTGATACCTTTCCATCAAACATTATCACCCCTGTAACCACCAAATAATAACCAACTCCCGAATGTTCGGGTGGGAAAAAAGGATTTACAGACAACTCTCGAAATTCATTTTTTGTTATATCTTTAATTTTCATCTATTCCATACCCTAAGTAATAAGATCTGTTAGCAAGTTAATACCAAGAGCTTAAATTTATATTATTTTATTGTTCCCTGCCCTTCACATAGTGAAGGTGCTAAAAGCATTTTTTTCAAAGTCAGAATGAGGGCAACAGAAAATATAAAATCTGAATAATCCACAAACTAGCTGGGTATATAGTTTCTTTATCATCCATATATAGATTCAAGATGAAATTTTGCCTTGATGAACCTCATGTAAATTCTTCTCAATGATTACTCTCACATTGCAGTAGCACTGTATATATTTTACAGCTCAAGTTCTATAAGTGGGTATTTTAATATTTATAGGCTATTTTCATTTTTAATCTTTTTAAACTAAGCCACAAAATGTACTGTTGGATGATTTATGTTTAAGGCACCCTGCTAGGTGCTGTGTGTGAAGAGGGGTGCTAGCAACAAAAAGTGTTATATCTGTGTCAATACTTGCTTAGGAATGTGAAAGTTAACTTCAAACTAAAAACAGCACCTGCATTTGGAAGATAGTTTAGCAAGATACTTCCCCCCCCACACACTATTATTAAAAATAATTTTCTAGATCCTGGTTATGTTGAGTGGTAGCTCTCAAGTTAGTTTTAGTGAATGTTTCATTTCCTAGGTCTGCCATAACAAAGTACCACAAATGTTGATGGCTTAAAACAACAGAAATTTGTTGCCTCACAGTTCTAGAAGCTAGAAGTCTAAAATCAAGGTGTCAGCAGGGCCATGTTCCCTCTGAAACCTGGAGGAGAATCTTGCCTTGCCTTGCCTTAGTTTCTGGTCAGTGGCCAGCAACCTTTAGTGTTCCTTGACTTGTAGCTGCACAAGTTCAAACTCAGCCTTCCTCTCACGTGGCCTTCTCCCTGTGTGCCTCTGTGTTGTCACATGGCCACCTTCTTACAAGGACACCAGCAACATTGGAGTAGGGGTCCACCCTGCTTCAGTATGACCTCATCTTAACTAATTACATCTGCAATGACCCTATTTCCAAATAAGGTCACATTCTAAACTACGGGGGGAGTTAGAACTTCAACATATCTTTTTTGGAATGGACAAAACTCAACCCATAAGAACAAATATTATGAGATATTGATGTTAATGATTTTATTTACAAAATCAGAAAGTGGTGAATCTTGCTTGAGTTTAATCTTTTGTTCTCAAGGCTAGCTGTCGGGGAATAGACGCAAAAATAAAGCACATTTTTTAAGTTCTAACACTCCCTGTGAGATTGTTTTTAATAGGCTATTAATGGAAACAGAATGATCTACTCTTTATAGTTTACTTTTTTAAATGACAAAAATTATAGTTCAAATTAGGATTTACTTTTCTTAACATAGGAAATTTGTTAGTTTTAGGTAGTGTCGTATATTACCTTAGCCCTTGATAATTATTTTGGGCTGCTGCATCATAAAAAGTATTTACAGCTAAGTTATACTAGATCAAATCTAATTGATTAAATCAGAATTCTGTGCAATGTTAATTAAAGTCTGCTGTAGAATAAGCAAAGTAATTACATGAGCGATTGCATTTAATGGAATATTTTCATGAATCAGAATCAGAATATTGAATAAACCTGAAAACAGCTACATTGAATACCTAATATATTTCATAAAACAAATTATACTGAGAGCTGCTAAGACTTCTGAATAATGCATATGAAAATAAAGGCAACTCGAAGATTCTCTAACGACTCTACCTCCTCATTTCCAATGTGCACTTATGACTTCTAGGACTCATTCTTCTTTCCCCAGTGGATGCCCTGTAGGAGTTTCTGCCCAGGACACCCATTCTTGTTCCACTAGCTCAGGCTAGAGGGAAGCACATCAAATGATAACTCAAGATGTTATAGTGTATAGACTCTGGAGTACTATTTGCCTTATAATTTAGTTGTTGATTAAACTAAGAGGATGGCTTCCCATATAACACTGAAGCAGTGTGTTCTAAGTTTCAGACTGACTCGAGATTAAATACTTCCCCAGTTAAGAAGAATTAAAAGGTGACAGGAACATCTAGGCCCTCCGTGAAAGTGAGACAGCAGTTCAGTGTACTCGCCCTGGAAGAAATAATTTGCAACAACTGAATGACTGATGTTAGGCTCAGTTATTGAATTTCTATTGTAGCTATACTTTTGGCAGAAGCAGAGGTCCCTGCTATCCTAGGTGGACTTCTTCAGTAACTTCAAGCTGTATTCAGTATTCTAAGGGAGACTATCTGATATCTGCTAAGCAGAAATTGTGTTGCTGGATGTGTTTAGATCCAGCTGTCTATCTCAAGCAATATTGGTCTGAAATATTGTGTAAGGTTCCATTTGGTAGAGCAGCAAACATGAATAGACAGTTTAATGGCTGTGTGCCAGGGTGAACAGAATTTCATAAAAGAATGAATATTTGAAGTGTCACTGCACCTGTCACAAACTATCATGGGAAATACATGAGGATATCCTAAAGAGGTAGCACCGAGCTAACCAGGAGTGTCTAAGAATCAAATAATTATTTGTGACAATAGTAGTCACAAATATTCACTGAGTAGAATTTACCCTCCAAAGAATAAATTCTGTACTAGGAACTCAAAATCAAATGAATATTCTTTTTAGACTCATAAATATGAAGACTTGCCTTTTTCTTTCCTTTAAAATACTTGGGAGTCTATTCCTTTTTATTTATTATCTTTAGCCACACTCCTTTCATATAGAAGATGCTTTGAATCACAAGAAACATTTCAACCACAGATCTTATAGCGATCTGCATATTTTGAATTTCGGTTATACTGGGGCACTCCACATGAGGGCCTCCCTGGCAGGATGGCTGGAGGTGGAGCAGGCATGGGGTGGGGGTCCAGGGGCACTCCACACCAAGGCTGCTCTGGTGGGATGAACGTTCCATTCAAAAACTGCAGAATACACATTCTTTTCAAGTGTACCTGGAACATTCTCCAGGATAGATCACATTAGGCCACAAAACAAGTCTCAATAAATTCAAGAAGATTGAAATCACATTAGGCATCTTTCCTAACCACGACGGTATGAAACTAGAAATCAATTACAAGAAGAAAACCAGAAAAAAACACAAACACATGGAGACTAAACAACATGCTACTAAACAACCAATGGGTCAATGAAGAAATCAAAAACGAAGTAAAAAAATACCTTGAGGCAAGGGGCTGGCCCAGTGGCATAGTGGTTAAGTTTGCACACTCTGCTTCAGTGGCCCAGGGTTCACAGGTCTGGATCCCAGGCATGGACCTACACACCACTCATCAAACCATACTGTGGCAGCATCCCACATACAAAATAGAGGAAGATTGGCACAGATGTTAGCTCAGTGACAATCTTCCTCAAGCAAAAAGAGGAAGATTGGCAAGGGATGTTAACTCAGGACGAATCTCCCTCACCAAAAAAAAAAACAAAAACAAAAACAAAAAACCTTAAGACAAATGAAATTGGAAACACAACTTTCCAAAATCTATAGGATGCAGCAAATGTAGTTCCAAGAGGGAAGTTCATCACAATACAGGCCTACTTCAAGAAACAAGAAAAATCTCAAATAGACCATCTAACTTTACACCTAAAGGAACTAGAAAAAGAAGAACAAACAAAGCCCAAAGTCAGTAGAAGGAAGAAAATAATAAAGGTCTGAGCAAAAATAAGTGAAAGAGACACTTATAA